>NW_020664447.1:57718180-57789707 GCF_002925995.2 Terrapene triunguis
CGGAAGCTTAGCCCGCCCCAGCTCACCTCCGCTCTGCCTCCTCCGCTGAGCACGCTGGCACCGCTCTAATTCTCCTCCCCTCCCAGGCTTGTGGCGCTGATTGGAGGAGAATTAGAGGGGGGGCTGTGTGCTCAGCGGAGGAGGCAGAGTGGAGGTGATCTGGGGCGGGGAGTGGTTCCCGGGTGCGCCCCCTCCATTACTGCGGGCAGCCCTCCCCGCACCCCCCCTCCCCAGCTCACCTCCCCTCCACCTCCTCGCCTGAACGGTCTTTTAGGCACCCTCAACCACTAGGCGCCCTAGGCAACTGCCTAGTTCGCCTAGTGATTGCACCGGCCCTGCTGGTATGAGGCAGGGTGCTCACCTGTCACCACTGCTGTCAGCAGAGACCACAGACACAGGAGCGGCGCCAGAGTTTTTGCCGCCCTAGGTGGCAGCACTCTTCCTCAGAGCATTCGGCGGCGGGGGGTCCTTCTGCTCCGCGTCTTCAGGGCACTTTGGCGGCGGGTCCCGGAGCGAGTGAAGGACCCGCCGCCGAAGCGCTCCGAAGGCGCGGAGCGGAAGGACCCCCACTGCCGAATTGCCACCGAGGACGGCAAAATGCCGCCCCCCAAATCCTGCCGCCCTAGGCGACCGCCTAGGGTCACCTAGTGGAAGCTCAGCCCTGCACTGACACACATCTACCACCTTGCTGCCACATGTCGAGAGCAGCTTTCAGCAAGGAGAGTCACCAAAAGAAGTCTCCGTGAGGTGTTGGAGAGTGGGAAATATGGTGGATTTAGGGAGCGTGAGGAAGAGTATGGCAATAATTCATTTTAGAGGTTGGAGGGAAAAGAGCAGTTTCCCCAAGGAACATGATATGTGTCGCTATGAAGGAAAACTTTGTAGAAGACTCTTTTCAAAATGTAAGCCGCATGTCACTGCCACATCTTCTGTTCCACCACTAATCCTGAACACATAAGGGGGGAAAATGCAGTACTGTAATTTTGAAAGTAAATTTTCCTCTTCACCATGTTGTTGCATGGAAGGGGATGATATGGCTCTATATGACATTTGGATTAATATATGTTGTATTGGCGTATTATATTGCTTCTAACAGTCATAGGCTCCTATGTTATTACTGCCCAGATTACAATACTCAAAACCATCAGCTTTCATAAAAGGTAAAAGTTACATGTAAACTTTATTATACATGTGTACTGAAACTTCATATGCACTATTTTTAGTGTGATTCCATATACTGAGCAATAAAGAATACATTATGGCATGCAACCGTAGTTTCCAGAAGCTACCTAGATCTACCGTACATCCTTGATCTTTACATGACATCAGCTGGCAGCTTTAGTATATCTTAAATTATTTCTTGGGGTCAAAGTCACATCTTTTGCTTATCAGCCTCTTTAACACTCTCCCATATCCCACTTTTCCCTTCCTAACACCCCAACACAAAAGGCTTTTTTAAAGGATCTAGTAAAGTAATTTTTTTAAAAGGATACTGTCAAATGAGAATGTTTGCAATGAGTTCTCAGCAGGATTTGCAAAGGAAACACTATGGTCCACATTACACTCTCACATGAGGAGGAAAACACCAAGATTCCTAATGCGTTTTCTTCACACCGCCTTCTCTGGTGAGAGAGGCTTGGGAGGCTGCAGATTTGGGAGGCGTGTCCCAGCTCAAACTACAGATCTCTGAGTCCTCAGGATTGGGAACCCTCCTCCAGGTGGGGACAGCCTGCAGAGTTGGCTCCTGCTGCTTCACTGGTCCCGTCAGCATAGTTCCTGCAGAATATGCCCCCCCGCTGTTGTTCAGTATTAACAGATACAGAAGGCTAGGACATTGAAATTGGATTATAAAGCAGAAGAAGCTGCCCTCCAGACCAGCCCTTTGGAGTTCCACCCCTTCTCACTTTGCCCCCACCCCTTAAGAGGTATTCCTGTGTGGAAGGGAGTTCCAGTGGAAGGGCTTTTCTGCAGGAAAGAGGGATGGTGGGGTACAGGCAGCGCTTACTGCCTTCCAAATGGATTCAGCATGGATCAATATGAGTTGTTCTGGCCACGTATAAGGGCCAACCAAATCTGGCATCCTGCCTCTGTCTATGGACAATTTCAGTAGAAGGTGAAAAAACCCATAGTGCACCTAGCCAATTGAACAACTCTGTGTATAAGGGAATAAACCCTAAACCTCTACTTTATGGTTAGTTTCCTAACACAGAAGGTGTGATTGCTCTTGTTTTCACATAAGCAACTATATAAGTCTTGTTAGTCTTAAAATTATTCATCCCTTTAAAAAAAGATCACCCACAGTATTGCTTTCAATAATCTCTAGCAGCATTTAACTGCACTAATGCTATAGGTTTTTTGCTATGAGTGAAGAAGTACACCCTGAAAACTGCACAGAACAGGCAGAACCTGCAAGTCATTAACGTCATCAGTTCCCCACATTCTGATCTCACCATTTCAAACCTTTTTCATGCTGGATATCATGAAAAAGGTTTGAAAGCTATTTCAAAGCTGTGCAAAACACAATATAATCTATAAACCACAAATTGCTTCAAATATAAAAGACAGGGAACCCTGACAGGTTCAGAGATGCTGTTAATTTGGGTACTTTTATTTATTTTTTTCCTTTCCTTTCTCCCCATAATCACAATAAGCTCAGTTTTAAGACGTATCAGAAAAGAAATGGTTTTTAGGGGTTTGGATAGAAAAAGGGTGGTGGCTGGGTGAACATGTTACCACTTTAATATTACAATTCAAATCTCCACCCTCTGAATTGGGCTCACCATTCTCTTACTCATTAATGTTACTCATCTAAGCATAAATCAATAGATTGACATGTGCCACAGAGCTTAGATACCAATTTAACACCTCTGCATAAATTTAGAGAGGAGAATAATAAAATCACTTAGAATTTATTATTTCTAGAATGAGCAGACACAAGTCTTTGAGGATTAATTTCATGCTGTGGGTTAAATTTCACTCTCATGATAGGCCAACTGTTGCCTGGGGCTCTACAGATAATGAACCTGCCAAGGGATTAGCAAGGAAACACTTGTGTTGTTATAAAGCGCATACACTTCCCTTTCTAACCAAGTTCATCCTACATGGCATTAACAAATTACTCTCTCTCTGTCCATGTTTCAGTATAATGTGAGCCTGTGAATGACCCTGAACCAATAGCACATAAGATAAGATCTTCTCAACGCATAAATAGCTATTAAATTTGTCTGAAAGACCCAGACCTCCTGTAGTGAAAACATGAGACATTTTATCTTTTCGGAACTTTATAAGAGCCACAGAAATATTTTACATGTAGACATATGTCTACAGTATGTCAGCTGGCACAATCTAAAACGCCTTAAAAATAAATGTATGCAAATGAATTAGCTATAACATTGGAACTATAGAGATTTTTTGGAAGAATTAACCTACCCTAAACAGTCTAAGTTAATCTAACCAAAGAAGTTAAGGACTTGGCATCACTGTTTAAACAACTGATATGCTGAACAGATCAGACACAGTAATTTCTAATATATATCATATATATCCTACAGCAGTTTGCACGAGCAGAGTGATCAGAAACTATTTTATACTTTGAGACTAATTGGAACATTAGCATTGAAAATACAGACCTTTTCCAAATTCAAACCTTCTTTCTTTTTAGCAAAAATCTTTAAAAGCTTCACCTATTTTTTTAAAAAGCTTGTGTAAAGCCATTTCAGATTTTCCAGCCACTCTGTGCTGCTCTGTGTCGGTATGCACTGATAGTGAAGGTGCATTATATTATTAGACTAGACTTAACCTGATATTATGGGCTAGATTGTGAGTGGCACCTACACAACCACAAAGGGGCAGAGGGACAAGAAAGAAGCTGCACAAAGCAGCTGTACAAAGCCTGCTCACAACAGCCATCTCTGTGCCGCCTGCATTCTGAGGACAGCAGGGACTCAGAGCCAAAAGAGGGTGGAGCCATGGCCCTGCAGCTCCTCCTACTCTAGACTAGGGTGACCACCTTTTCAAAAGGCAAAAGCAAGACATATGTAGGAGCCACACCCCCTCCATGGTCCTGCCCTCACCCAGCCTCTTCCCCTGAGGCCCTGCCCCTGTCCCCCTTCCCCTGAGGTCCCACCCCTTGCTCCTCCTCTTCCTGCCGAGGCCCCACCCCCTGGCCAGGGGCTGCTCTCAGGCACCCCGGTCCCCTGCTCAAGGCAGGTGGAGGGTCCGCGGCTCCCCACAGCAGCCCAAGCTCCCTGGGCAGTTCTTACCACTGCCTGTCTCTGGCTTCTGGCCTGACCAGGGGGCAGGGCCTTGTGGTGATTGGGAGCTAAGGCCCACCTCAGCCCCTCCTCCAACCAGGAAGAGGCTGGTCCCTGAGTCTTGTGCCGGCACGGAGCAGCGCAGCAGGGAATCTGGGACAAATGCTATCTCGAAGTAATTCAGCCTGGGACTGGGACTTGAACTCTGCATTTCGGGATTGTCCCGCCCAGGGCCGGCTCCAGGGTTTTGGCCGCCCCAAGCAGCCAAACAAACAAAACAAAACAAAAAAGCCGCGCAGGAGCGAGGGACCGTCCGCCAAATTGCTGCCGAACAGCTGGACTTGCCGCCCCTCTCCGAAGTGGCCGCCCCAAGCACCTGCTTGGTAAGCTGGTGCCTGGAGCCGGCCCTGGTCCCGCCCAATTCAGGATGGGTGGCCACCCTACTCCAGACCTGCATAGCAGGGCCAACAGTGGGAGGAAACAATTCACCCTATTGTATGGAACAGATTGGTGTTTCCCACTTGCAAGGAGAAGCCTTGTCTGAGGGACATTATTTGCAACATTTGTCCTGGAATGGTGTGGATCTGCACTATCCTCTTACTCAGGACTGTATCTTAAAAGCCACATTCTGACCCTATGTGTTAAAATGCAATGGGGTTTATCCTTCTCTGTATGGGGAGAAAAAGTGTCACAGAGTTTTCTCCCTCAGTGCCCTTCTGCAGCAGCTGGGACAATATACTTGCCTAATGCCCTCTTTAACACCTGGAGGGGGCGCTGGCTAAAATACTCACCAGTGGTCCCTGGCCCCAAGGGTTGTAGTTTAGCAGCCTGGAGATGTGGCCAGGCCCCTGCCCCTGTATCTATATACTTCAGTGAGCAGTTCTTGCTAGCTGGGAGCAGGGCCGGCGCGTCCACTAGGCGACCCTAGGCGGTTGCCTAGGGCAGCAGGATGTGGGGGGCGGCATTTCACTGCCCTCAGCGGAATTTCGGTGGTGATTCCTCTGGGCGGGAAGAAAAGCAGCCGCGGAAACGCTGCCAAGAACCAGGGCCGCTCAGAGGGGCTTCTTCCGCTCCGGGTCTTCGGCGGAAATTCGGTGGCGGGTCCTTCACTCGTTCCGGGACCTGCCACTGAAGTGCCCTGAAGACCTGGAGCGGAAGGACCCCCGCTGCTGAGAACGCCGCTTCAGAGGAGGAGCTGCCGCCGATTACTGAGGAGGAGCGCTGCTGCCTAGGGCGGCAAAAACCCTGGCGCCGCTCCTGGCTGGGGGCACACACTGCTACTCTGGGAGAATAGAATGTGTCCCCCACTTTCAGCCACCCTGAGTAATCCAGCCCTGTACCACATGACTCAGGCCCACCACATGGCTGGTGTCCTCCACTCTCCTCATGTGGCCAAAGAGAGGACAGGCCAGATTTTGCCCAATATGCCACATGAAATCATTATGCATACATAAGTAGGACCAGATCCTTGCCCTCCTCAAGTCTTTTTGCATAGCTCTAGCAGATTTCCAGAGATTAGGGGAATCCTTGGTTGGAAGAGTGAAGACTATGGCAGTCTGTCATGCTGCCAGCTCACCAGCAATATAGGAGGTACTCCAGGGTAAGGTGGTAGGGCCAAGCAGCCCTCAGGATTAAGAAGTCCGAAAGGTGCAATAAGGTCACTTATAGTTCCCCCATTCGTGTGCTGTCAGCACTGCTCTGGGCTGCCTGGGGCTCCAGTCTACAGTTCTCAGCCATAGTTTTAAAAATACATATACAGGTGCAGTTTTAAGCAAACACAATTTAACAACTACAGAGATTTCAATATCTAATGTTTATATCTGAGGCTTTGCAGATCATATGTCTTATGAGTCTTTTTATTATTCATAAGTCAAAATCTGATCATTGATGTACATTTCACTCCCATTGAAATTAATACAGTTATACTTGAAATTAATGCTATCTCTGGTATTTCTAATCCACTGATACTTGCTTCATGCTGGTGACAAATTCTGCCCTTGGGTACCTGCATAGCTCCTATTCAGGTAAATAATTCATTGCTAAATAATTAATGACAGCCAAGTATGTACATCTGAGAACTGAGACTAAGATTTTCAAAAGTGACCCCAGTGATTCTGGGTGTCTCAGTTTTTGGATGCCTAAGTTAAGACCCTTTAAAGGGGACTGATTTTCAGAGGGTGGGTGCTGAACACTTTCTGAAAATCAGGCAGGCCCTTCAAAATGTCTAAAGTTGGGTACCCCAGAATTGAAGCAACCAAAGTCTCTAGTCACTTTTGAAAACCTTGACCAGAATTTGGCCTTAAATGTGGTTAGAAGGCAATATATATTAGTGGTTAACAAAGCATAGTTACGAGTTACTTCAAGCAAAAATGCATTATTTGCATGTTAGCATTATTAAATACGATTATTATTATGGATATGCAAAAGCATTTCACTTTTCACAGCTTTAAAGTCATAAAACGTACCACCCTCTTAATTATTAACTATTACCATGTCCCGAAGCAATTATGTTTCATTTAAGCCAATCAAGGTGATTATTTTGGACACAGCTTAAATATATTAAAGTCAACTGACATTTATTCTCCACTGCACTTGCCTGCCTCACCCCAAGTTCTGTCAACATGACAACTTTATATTTTAAGGCACTTTTTTTCTAGAATAGGTTCATAGGAAAATGTTATTTTTCAAGGATCTACCTATTTAATATTGTAAGACTGCATAATCTGCATAATCAAACAGACAGTAACGCAAAACAGCTCTAACTCTTTCTGTTCAGTATTTTAATGCAATACAAGACACTGACAAACCACAAATAAATATGGAATCAGTTGACATGACCCCGATGACGAAAAGAATGTAAAAAACACTAACAAGACACATGGTCTCCAGCAGGCTGGAACAAATGAGATTTCCTTTTTTCCTTTTATAAAACGAACATGGTTGACATTAAGTTTTCCCAAAGTCTAACCAAAGTATCACCATCATCTCTATCTTCACTTCTTCCTGTATTAATTAAAAACTACAGATTACAAACATGCAGTTTTCTTCTGTTCTTGAGGGGTGAAATTCACCTTTTTGCAAAGGACCTCCCAATGTCCTATGCACCATCTAAGCCCTGAGTTACAGGTTTAAGTGTTTCATAGGGTGTCATGCAGGCCCTGTGCACTAAGATGCCTTCTATGCTAATGCATAAGCAGATGTGCACTCCGTGCCACTCCCCCAATATATTTATTCTATTCTTCAAATTTACTTTTTTGTAAATTTGACTAAATTTCAGGTGACTAAAATGTACATTACACTACAGTCAAAACTCTGTCTCCAGACACTTGCAGTGCATTTACACTGAACTCCGTGGACGCTGTGTATATATACTACCTTGACTGTGAATTCTTTGGGGGCAGGGACTCTCTTTTTGTTTTTGACAGGCCAGTCCTCGCTTACAGACAACCCCCCAACTTGAAGCAATACTCACCAGCAACTACACACCACACAACAAAAACACTAATCCAGGAACCAATCCCTGCAACAAACCCCGTTGCCAACTCTGTCTGCATATCTATTCAAGGGACACCATCATAGGACCTAACCATATCAGCCACACCATCAGGGGCTCGTTCACCTGCACATCTACCAATGTGATATATGCCATCATGTGCCAGCATCGCCCCTCTGCCATGTACATTGGCCAAACCAGACAGTCTCTTCGCAAAAGAATAAATGCACACAAATCAGACATTAAGAATTGTAACATTCAAAAACCAGTAGGAGAACATTTCAATCTCCCTGGACACTCAATAACAGACTTAAAAGTGTCAATTCTTCAACAAAAAAACTTCAAAAACAGACTTCAATGAGAAACTGCAGAACTGGAATTAATTTGCAAACTGGACACCATCAAATTAGTCCTGAATAAAGACTGGGAGTGGATGGGTCACTACAAAAAATAATTTTCTCGCTGCTGATACTCACACCTTCTTGTCAACTGTTGGAAATGGGCGATGTCCACGTTGATTGCATTGGCCTCGTTAGCACTACAAAACTAATTTTCCCTCTCTTGATATTCACCCCTTCTTGTCAACTGTTAAGAACAGGCCACTTCCACCTTAATTGAATTGGCCTTGTTAGCACTGACCCCCCCCACTTGGTAAGGCAACTCCCATCTTTTCATGTGCTGTAATATTTATACTGCTTACTGTATTTTTCACTCAATGCATCTGATGAAGTGGGTTTTAGCCCACGAAAGCTTATGCCCAAATAAATTTGTTAGTCTCTAAGGTGCCACAAGGACTCCTCATTCTTTTTGTTCTGTGTTTGTACAGAGCCTAGCACAATGGGGACCTGGTGCATGAATGGAGTTCCTAGACGATAATATATGTTTATGGTCACATACACTTATAAAATCTCAACTGCCTGTTCTCTCAATCTCATCTTTCTCTAGAATATAAAAATAAATGCAACCCTGTCTTCATTATTATCCTCTAACTGCACTGATATTAGCCTATTATGCATTGATACTATTTTTGTTAATATATTTGCATTGCTAATAAAAACCTTAATAAGAACTCAATATAGAAACAGATATAAATCATAAATGACAATGGTAATTTCAGTGAACCATTATGCTACATTTATATTACCCGTGGGACTATTTTATGATGGAGCTTAATCCAACGCAGACCAATTGTGGTTCTTCTATTCTATTTACTTCTAGGCAGAGCTGATAGCACTGCCTAGTTAAGGTTTTCTAATACTTTCTATTATAAGACCCTGTTTTCAGTTTCTGATACCTTTGACACACTTTAACTCTTTGGGCGGAAATTTTCCCTGGGGGGTATCTGCCTCAGGCTGATATTATATATACACATTCTTTCCCCCACATTAAAATATTCATATAACTGTTTTGATGAGAAGCTCCAATGTCTCCATGCTCTGGAGCAGAGACTTGAAAGTTGGCAGGAGAATGGCTTTTGTATCATGTACATACCTTTTGCTATTCCCATGAAAATGCATTCAAATGTGGCCAAGTTATAAGCCTCTGAAAAATCTCAGTTTGCACATGCTCAGTGGAGACTTCTTTGGCAGCTAAAGTCTCCAAAGATTCCAAATGCATTGGGCAGGCGCCAGCCTAGAGCTGCAGGGGCCGAGGAGGACTCTCCCTACAATTGCTCCTTCCAATAGCCACGGGCACAGGAACTGGAAGCAGGGATACTGTCTTTCCTATACTCTCAATGCTCTTCCTACTTGCACCCAGACAGAAAGGAGGAAAAGGAGGGAGCAGCCTGACTGAGATGCAGAGGGGTGAGGGAAGAGGGGGTTACAGGAACCAGAGAATGGGGAAAGCATAGGAGGAGGGGGACAGGACCTGGTGGTTTGGATTGGAGCAGAGGGAGAGGGAGCTTTAAGGTATATAGGTGCAAAAGGGAAGGGGGCCAGAATCCAGGGTGGGTGGAGTGGATAGGAGCAGAGGTGGAGGTTGGCAGGAGCTGGGGTGGTGGATAGGAACAGAGAAGGAAGGGGGCAGGAGCTGGGGGTGGATTGGAGAAGAATGGGTGGGAAGCAGGAACTGGGATGGGAAGAGGATGCATATGAGGACAGGGGGACAGAGACAGGAGTTGGGGTGAGGCCAACAGAGAGAGGCTGGGAACACAAAGGTATATAACCACTGTGCATCCATAACTCGCTGCTTTGTACGTACACACTATGATACAGTCTTTAATTATATGATCACACACTATTAGAGGTGGCCAGAGAATGACAATTGCATTTTGTGACAACTTTCAAGGTTTCAAAATTTGTTTTTGTTCTGCATTAGAATGAAAACAAACCCTTTCAAATGTTTTCAGGATACAGAATTGTGTCCAAAAGGTCAGTTTTTCAATCTTTCTTGCTCTCACTCTTTCTTTGGAAGTGACCAGCAAGTCCATACTGGACCTCAGAAACCTTCCCTGGAGAAAACTTTGTCAAAATTGCTACATATCTGTGAAATGATTTGGTTTTGTGAAGCAGCATTTTTGGATGAAAAAAAATTGCAAATATTCCACCAGTTCTACATATTATTTTTTCTATGGGATCCCTGCCTCACTCTGTGCACAGGGTGGACAGTGCTCTGCAAATGAATCCGGATTGTGTCATGAACGAGGTTGTATGAAGCCCATGTAAAGAGCAGAAGACAGGTTTGATGTGCTCACAAGAGCGTGTGTTGTTGAGACTCATTGCTGACTTTTGTTCTAGTTGGCATTTCCTGAGGGATGATGGCTATATGTTCAGGTATACTGCACTGCTGCAGTCCAGCTAGGAGGTGACAACTGTGTGTACTACTGAGTCCAGGTCATTATTAGAATATCAAATCCTATTCCAATGTCAAAAGAATAAAAGTGTTTTTCATGTTGAACCATTCTACTTTCTCAGCACTGGTTAAAAGCATTGCCCTTAGCTCAAACAGTAGTAAATTGAAGAAAATCAAATTCATGTTTTTTCCTACCAGCAAATGGAATAAGAGAATCAGGAAAAATTTCCACTTGCTTAACCATCACTCACTACCAGCTATGTTTTTTTTTCAAAGAGAAGTCATACTCAGGTGAGTTGTATGAGGTAAAAGAACGGCCTTCCTAGGAAGAAATCTGTGATGGGTTGTGCCAGTTTGTTGCAATCTGATCAATTTGGAAAGCCACTTTTGACATTTATAGACCATGAGCTTTCTATTAGTGTATGCCATGTACAGAAAATGTTTTTCAATGGACAATCAGGTGGTTAAGAATCTTATTAATCTCCAGATTAATGGCCAGTATAACCCACTGATACATTAAAGCTAAAGCAATATTTACAATATCGCATAAACACTGAAAACAGTAACTGGACAGAAGCAAAATAGACTCAAAACCATGTTAATTAAAAGTTTATCAAAATAAATTACTTAATTATCTGTGTCAGGTAAAAATAATTTCCCCAGCAACCTGTTTTTTGTCACGTTTTCAAATGTAGAGCCATCCTGGCAAAGAGCTAGGCATCACTTGACAGGCTGAATTAATGCCTCTGTCAGCATTAAGCCCATGCTACACAGTGACATCTCTCCAGTAGGTAAACTGCCTCTGAGACTAATGTGTCTTCACTTATTACTTTACTCCTCCTCGCCTAGGCGCTGACATGTCGAAGGGATATAAATGATCTTGTCTTCAAAATAATTTAAAGCTTGCTGCAGTGTAAAATGAAAAACAGAGTGTGCAAGGTCTTGTCAAAATGAAAATCAACAGTAAGTACTAGGAGGCAGAGCCAGCTCTCTGTAATTTGATCCTTCCACACACCATAATCTCCATTTTATTTTGCCTAATGAGGCAGGAGTTGAAACAGTTGATTTGATCAAATTCAGATGGCAACCCTAGAGGAGTGAGCCCCCTGCTGTACTCTTGTCCCGACACCCTTTGTTACCTCCAAGTGAGCTGAGACCAGGCTGTGAACCATGTAACTAGGAGGTTTTCAGGTTAATGAAAAGCTGCAACACCATTTAAAAACCTGGACGGAAGGTTATGCCTTCCTAATCCAAAGAAACTTTCATGCACCTCAGTAATAAAGTTTAATGAATGCTGGTCATTCTGAATCTTGGAACTAGAGCCTGAACAAAGGCTAATAGTTTCCTTATAAAATCTCTTTATCTTGTAACCAGCATTACATTAAAAAGGTATTAATTCATTATCTGATGCCAAAATCAAATATATCGATTAAAAAAGGAAGTCTTTGAAAAGGGTAGTTAATGTTTCTGATGAACTGATGTTTTTATTAGGTGATGGCATGTTTTGTGTATCATTTCATTAGTTATCTCCTAAGGACCTGCTTTCAACACCAAATCAGAACCTACATGCTACAGTCATATAATATAGTCAATGTAGGTCCACTTGCAGCTTTCAGGCATTACAAGTGTTCAGAAATATAAATAAAAAAAACTTATTTGCAGCTATATTAGAACAAAAAGCAATAAAAGTTAGCAAAATAAACTTGGGGACAGCTTCTCAGCTATTGTAAACTTTATACTTTTGACACTAATATTTAATAATGAGCAGAATATAAATACTGTATAGATCATCTTCCAGTGTACTTTACAAATTAAGAGACTTTTACACAAAGGATGAAGACATTGAATTTGTCGGTTCTCATCCTGCCTCTGTCACTCAAGACAGGATCCCACAAGACACTGAGAACCCTCAACGCTGTTCCTCATCTCAATCATCTCCAAAATGGGTAGAAAATACATAATCCCACAGTGTTTTTGTTTAATTAATATATTTAAAGTGCTCTGAGATTCTTGGATGTTTATACAGTGCTTTGAACATGTAAGGAGCTAAGTGCCATGAACATTATCCTGTATAAAACATTAAACCATATATTAATGTGCTGGTGCCTATGTGCCAGGAAAAAAATTAAAGGTTTACCCTGGACTTGTGTGTGCATAGAGTTATTTTCTACATTGAAAATATATTAGTTTGATTAACTTAAGGAAAAGTGGTGCAGGCTTTTATAGTCTCAACTTTTCCTTTTTGGGGGGTGAATGTTAACGTTTTGGAGGGTTCCCATTTCTATGGGCTGTATTTCCAAAAAAATCTCTCTTGTGTCTTCCCCCAAAAGATGCTAGTGACCCTACTTCCCATAAATTCAAATGATCAGTTCTGAAGTCATTCATCAGCATTTCAGAAGCCAGTCTTGAAAAATGAGATACATGTGCTCAATGTAAATGAGAATTTGGTGATTTATGATGTAGGTCATTCTGAAAGCCCATGAGCTCTTCTCCAGTGACTTGCCAGAAATCATAACTCTTACTACAGGGCCATGATCTGTTTATTATACAGTTTATGGGTGGCGTGCAATGTCTAATTCATTTTTAATGTGTTACATTTTTTTCTGGTCTATTTTTTGAAAACAAAGATTTATATCGCTTCAGAGCTTGACAAGAATAGTAGACTGATGGTTAAGCTAATATGTTTCTAAAACAGTCCGATTAAACTATCAGCCTGTTTGCACTCAATGTTCTAACTAGGAGGGCAGTATTGTTTTATTTGTAACTACAACATTCAGCGGTTCTATAAATCATGTGGTGTTATGTGTTCCTGAATGCCACTCCTTTCAGCCTGGGGCCTGGGAGGAGACCGGTAGGGAGGAAAGTACTCCCTGGGGTTCTGGTCCATCTGCAGAGGGAAGGGGGTGCCCACCCCTGTAGACACTGGGAGGCCTGCCCGCATCCCTTGTACAAGAGGAGAGCACATGGGCAGGTTGGAGCTGATGAGCAGCTGTGGAACTGAGGACAGAGTGGTGTGCTTTCCCCATCCCTTCAGCTCCTGATTAGCTTGCCCAAGGGAGGCAGGCGATCACGATTGGTCAGGTGTGCGCCTGCACCATTCAGCTCAGAAAGCCTTCCCCTTGTGCCACCTTTGGTGGTACCTGAGCAGCTCCAATGTACCCTCCCTGTGAGTTAGTAGCCCCGAGAGTGGCAGAACTGGGTCTCCTGGCAAGCTGTAGACCTTGAGAGATCAACCTTCTGGTGGGGCATTGACCCCTCACATTAGAACTGACCATGGACTAAGGGCTTTTCATCATCCTCACAGCACCAGGGATGCCTGGGTGGGTATTCAGGGCATTAGAATCATGAAAACTTTTGTCCAGTGGTATTAGTAGGGCAGAGGGAAGTCTCCTAGTCTAGGACAGATTGAGGTACCCCGTCTCTCTACAGTCATTCCCTCTGCAGACCACCATGGATACCTCGGAAGGGCCCAGACAGACACTTTGGCCTTGAACAGAGAGAAGGAGGAAGAGAAGGAGATGGGAGATACAGTGAGGGACTCCAACCATGCAATGAACCAAGACCTATTTGAAAGTCAGCAGAAGTCTAGCCAGTCCCACCAGGTGAGCACAGATGACCCTGTTGATGAAGGGGAAGGGAGCTTGGATAATTGTGAGCATATGTTTCTCCTTACAATGTTTTATTTGCTTATACTTCCCCTCTCTTCCCCCTTGCCTCAACCATTTAAAGATGGTGCTTGGTCCATCCTCCAAGATAAAGGTATTGACTTTTCATTGCTTTTCTCAGATATTGTGAGAAAATAAAAAGTTAGAAAGTAAATTCAAAATAAATTCATGAGCGTTATTATGGCAGTCTGATTACATGATCCATATTGATTCTGTGTCCTGTGCTCAGGCAGAAGTGGAACAAACAGAGGTAGAGTTGGCAGCTGCTTTTCATACCCTTGCTGGGGTAGGTGGGCAGGGGAGCACGTGGAGCATCTGTTTTTGTGGATAGGAATGTCTTTCTTATCTCCCTGAGACATCTCAATGAAACGGTTGTGGAGATACTCTGCAATCCTCTCCCAAAGGTTTCCAGGAATGGCGTCCTTATTTCTACTGGCACAATAGGACACTTTCCCATGCCATTAGCAAAGAGGCTAGGAGCATGTGGGCTGCGCAGCTTTGGGACATGAGTAGCAGCTGGGCTCTTTGTGCCTGTGTGACCCTCTGGAATAAGATACACTGCTCTACAGCCAAAATGCTTCTGAAATAAATGTAGTCAAACTTTAGTGATTCTGGGTCACTGAGAATGAAAATGATGCTTAAAATTGTTGATTGGCTCTAGTTTTCAAGATATGCTATTGGGTCAGTATATACGACCCTTGACTTGGGAATGGTGGAGGATAAGTGAGTTATAAAGGGAAGGGATCTCAATTTAAACCAGAAATGACTAAAATACATCTTTGACTGGATCTATGAATAAATCTATGACTGGGTTTGGACAGTACTTGCTTTTTAGGCAAAACAATGAATGATGCAATCTGAAGCTGGTATTGCGTCATACATGATATGAATTGCATCATGTTATTCCTAGAAGTCATGGATGATGCAATCATAACGAAGCTTACATCACTCTGCTGAACAAATTGCCCTATATCAGCTCTAGAAATCATACAGTGTCATGCTCTCTTATTTGTCAGTGTTTGATTTTGCAAAGGGACACATTTCTGTTTAGCCAAAGTGAGCAGAGATGCCTCGTACTTGTGTGAACAGTGCAGATAACTTCTGCTATGTTTGTGGTGAAGTGACTTTTGCATCACAAAAGCGCAGTATAACCACTATGGTTAAGAAAGCCTATCACCTTTATTTTGGCTGCAAAATTGGAGATCAGGACAAGAGGTGGGCCCCACACATATGCTGCAACACTTGTGCAACAAATCTTCGCCAGTGGTTGAACAGGAAAAGGAAATCTATGCCTTTTGCAGTGCCAATGATTTGGAGAGAGCCAACAGATCATACCAGCAATTGTTACTTCTGCATGGTGCCTCCAGTTGGGAAAGATGTGTCAAAGAAGAAAAAGTGGACTGTGCATTATCCAAACATTACATCAGCTATACGCCCAGTACCCCACGGAGAAGGACTGCCAGTTCCTGATGCACCAGAATCATTTTCACTTGAGTCAGACGAGGAAGAGGAAGAGGATGAAACTTCTGGTCCTGAACCATCAATGTCACAGGACCCACATTTTCTCCCATCCTCCTCCTCTGAACCACACCTCATAACACAAGGTGAACTGAATGACCTTGTCAGGGATTTGGAACTACCCAAGAGTAAGGCAGAGCTGTTGGGCTCCAGACTACAGCAGTGGAATCTCCTGGCAGGTGATGTTAGGGTTTCCATGTTCTGTGACCGTCAAAAGGATCTTGTCCCATTCTTCTTCATGGAAGGTGATCTTGTAGCCTGCAACAACATCGATGGTGTGATGGCAGCGCTCAACATCGTTCATGATCCAGATGAGCGGAGACTGTTCATTGATTCATCGAAGACGAGTCTTCAAGCTGTTTTACTGCATAATGGCAATGTTTTGCCATCAATTCCAGTTGGTCATGCAGTCCATATGAAGGAAACCTACGACAACATGAAACAACTTTTGAGGTGCATAAACTATGACCAACATCAGTGGCAGCTTTGTGGCGATTTGAAGGTTGTTGCTCTCTTGCTTGGTCTGCAGACTGGATACACAAAGTACTGCTGTTTTCTCTGCGAATGGGATAGTCGTGCAAGAGATTCCCTCTACATCAAGAAAGATTGGCCACTCCGACAGTCATTGGAGCCTGGGAGGAAAAGTGTTCAGCATCCACCACTTGTTGAATCAAGGAAGATTTTGTTACCACCCTTACACATCAAGCTGGGTCTGATGAAGAACTTTGTCAAGGCCATTGACAAAACACAAGCAGCTTTCAAGTACCTCCGTGGAAAATTTCCAAGGTTAAGTGAAGCTAAGATAAAGGAAGGTGTCTTTGTTGGTCCTCAGATTCGTGAACTTCTTCGAGATGATGCATTTGACCATGCACTGCGTGGCAAGGAAAAGACGGCATGGAAAGCCTTCCAGTTAGTGGCAATACATTTTCTCGGAAACAACAAGTCAGACAACTATAGGTTGTTGGTGGAAAACCTCCTCAAGGCATACAAAAGTCTTGGTTGAAACAAGTCACTAAAGATACATTTTTTGCACTTTCATCTAGATTTTTTTCCACCGAACTGCGGAGCAGTGAGCAACGAGCACGGCGAGCGATTTCACCAGGACATTGCAACAATGGAGAAACGCTATCAGGGCAAATGGAGCCCATCAATGCTTGCAGACTATTGCTGGACAGTGACAAGAGATGCTCCATTTAATGAATACAAGAGACAAGCCAAGAAGCGCCGAGTAGACACTGAATAGGACTAAACTATGTACAGAATAGTTTTTTGCCTTTTGTTTCATAATAAATTTTATTTATATAACCCCTTTGCTGATTTTTAAAGTGTTACATAAACAGGACAGGTGAAATATTATCATGTAAAGCAACCATAAACACATGAAAAGACCTAGGTTTACAATTTATGATTAAAACTCTACTATCTACACAATATACATAGACATAAAATGTAAAAACTTAAATATCTTAGAAACAGTAGCCAATCAGTTGTTTTAATTGTCATATTTGAATTCAGCACATCAAAATATATAATAAATAGCACATTTTATCTCTGAAGCAGACGACTTCTCAGAAATTGTAGACCAGTGATATCAGCCAAAATCACCATTGCCTGTGAATAACATTGCTAGCATTCACTGCCAAAACCCTGTACTTGTACTCATGGAATAGAGGACAGAATTTTATAGTTTCATGCAACAGAAAATCCATGTTCCCTCCTCTCAGCCTGGCCATCCTCACTATGGGTCGAGCTGGAGGTGCAGTGCTGAGACACTCCAAAGCTGAAGTGTCAATAAACATTTCTTATTAAAAGTATTTAGGGGAATAAAGGAAGGGAGCTTTGAAATTTATCTTTCCCTTTCCATTCTGACTGTAAATCTAATGGTGCATGAGACTCTTTTTATCAACAGCCTTTGGCATGGCGGTCTTGAGGGCTGACCCCTCCACACCCACAGAACATCTGACCCTGATGAGGAGAAGGAAGAGGACAAGGAAGGACATGTTCGGTGAGATCCTACAAGCCAGTGCTCCATTGCACTGTGAACAAAGAGCTTGGAGAGCCAATATGACCGAGAGCATGGAAGAAAAACAGGAAGGAAGGACAGAAGGCCTGGGAATCCCAGCAGAACAAGGAGTGGCAAATGTCTACACTGCATTGTAAACTGGGGTTCATACTCATGTTTGATGTCAACCCCTATCATCCACATACAAATCTGTCTGACTTGGGTCAGCAACACTCAGAACCTAAGTCCTAGGACCCACCTGGGGGCAATGGGTCTGAACCCGAGTCCCACTGAGACTCAGATCCAAGCCCTATCATTTTGCAATGTGGACACAGCTCAACCCACAGACCTGAGTCAGAAGGTCTGTGTAGTGCAGTATGGACATGCTGGCATCGTTGTGAGACCCAGATCCAGCAGCTATAAATCTAGGTTACAATGGAGTGTGGACACTCAAGCACCACCTTGGAAATACTGCGTGCACAAGTGCAGGTCCCACAGAACAGCGTAGACATACCCAGTGGGTTTTCTCAGGCAGCAAACTCAAATGCTGAAGATCCTGGATGACCTACTGATCCAAACATCCTGGACTCAGCCCTTGCACTCACTGTAGAACTCCATGGTTGCTGCTCCTTACCTCCCCTGTCCCCAAATACCATGTGGGATCATAGATCACATACTTACCCCTACTGCTCCATGCTGGGAGACAGCCAAGAAAAACCACAGCTTTACATATGCTGACCTGTGAAAACCACACATTAGTGTATGAGTAGCCACAACAAATGACAGAAAACTACCTTTTTGTTTACACAAATGGACATAAATGCTTACTTCCTTTGTAACAGGAATTTTAAAAGTTTCACCCTGTTAAGTTACGGTAGAAGTTTTGTACGTGTTTGTTGGCACTGTGATTTTGCTCTGAATTTTTGTACTCAATCAACTTCTGTTTTGGGGAAGCAAAATATCTTGATTAGTTCACAATAAATGCTACAGAATGCACAACGGCCATCAAGAAAACTAACAGAACTTATAAATGCCCACGAACACCACAGAATGCATGGTGTCAGAAAAACACCCAGCCATATTTATAAATGTACAGCAAGCACCACACAATTCACAGCAGTAGTCAATGTCCCAGGTCCAGCAGTATTTATAATTTGCAGCAGGCACAACGGAATAGATACCAGCAGCAAAACAAAATACATAATGTAAATTACACAAGACAGACATTATCTCAAGACAGAACACTACTGTGGCTGACTGGGAAAATAAACCTTTAATGTCTCCATCAGAAACATAACTCCATATTGACTCTTGGAATAGCCCTGTTATCTGACCGTTCAGAGTCAGCAGACAGCTACTCCACGTCACTCCTCCTCACTGGTGGCAGCTTTTCCCTCTTTGCCTCACATGTATTATGAAGTATACACCTTGCAGCTGTAGCTGTTGGGATGTGGTAGTTGAATCTTTCACTGCTTGGGAAATAACATCCCTGCATGCAGCTTTATGGACAGACCTGTGTTCTCAAAGACGCGATCATCATGCATTTTCCCTGACCAACCCACATTGATATCCCTGTGATCAACAAGTCCTTCCAAAACCATAGAAAACTATCCCTTTCTGTTGAGGTCACAGGCCCCGCCTTTTCGAGGGGGGGGGGGGGGGGGGGGGGGGGTGTGCTTGACTCCCGGCTCTGCCCTAAGCCCTGCCCCCACTCCACCCCTTCCCCTAAGGCCCCACCTCTGCCCCGCCTCTTCCCAACCCTGCTCCAGTCCTGCCTCGCCTCTTCCCACCCAGTTCCGACCCCTCCCCCGAGGGCTCCATGTCCTTGTTCCTCTTCCCTCCCTCCCAGCCTCCTGCACGCCGCGAAACAGCTGTTCACTGCAGACAGGAGGCATGGGGAGGGAAGGGGAGGCGCTGATCGGCGGGGCCCACCGGTGGCCAGGAGCTGCTGACCCACGGAGCTGCCAGAGGGGGCTAAGCACCCACCATGTTTTCCCTGTGGGTGCTCCAGCCCCGGAGCACCCATGGAGTCGGTGCCTATGGTTGATGTACTCAGCAGCAAGGTGGGCTGGTGCCAAAACAGGGATATGCATGCTATCTATTGCCCCACTGCAGTTTGGGAACCCATTGTTGAAAATCCATCACTATTTCTTGCACATTGTCAAAAATCACAGTTCTGTGTAGCAGGAGAGGATTAACAGCCTTACATACTTGCATGACAACAGCCTCCTCCATGGATTTCCCAAAATGATTTCCACTGACTGGTAGCAATCTCCCATTGCCAGCTTCCAAAGCATGATCGCCACACACTATTCTCAAGTGTCAGTGCAGCTCTCACATTGGAGGGCTGGAGCAAGCTTGGCACAGAGATCCGGGAATATGACCTTTCACAGTCAAAATTTCTGTAGCCCCTGCTCATTGTCCCACACCTGCATTATGATGCATTCCCTCCAGTCGCTGCTCATTTTTCAAGCGGTGCTCCACTGTCTGAAGCTACCCCATGAACGTCCCCAGCACCCTTAGAATATTTTTCCCTATATGTCCATCAACAAACTCTCGTAGTAGATATCTTCATTTTCCCCACGGTCATCCCAGCTGTTGTGGAACTTCCTGAAGATGTGCAATTATAGGAGAATAATGTGTCTTGTATTTGCAATGTTTGTGAGAATAGTGCTGAGCTCTGTGGGCTCCATGCTTTTGTCAGAGATGTCAGAGACCAAAAAGCATCTTATGGGTTTGTGGGATTTTCAAAAAAAGGTGTGAAAATTATGGGATGTGGAATGTATAATGGGATGCATGCAGGGAAATTGACCCCTATCTCCCAGAAATCGCTAAGCAAATCATTATGATCCCACAAAACACTGTGAAAATGTCTCAAAAGCATTGCACTGGACAGTGGGGCATGGCACAATGGGATACCTATTCACGGTTCAATGCACTCTACATTGATGCAAGCACTTCCGGTGAATACGTGCAGCACTGACGCGCTCAGACAGATATGCCTGCACCTGAGCAATATGGTGGCTGCAAGACAACATAACGTGTGTCGACTGAAGTTTGTCGTGTAGATATGGCCTTAGACTTATCTCTGGAGGTCCCTTGTTCAATTCTGGTGAAGCCAAAATAGCCCCTATGACAGATATTGCAACCATTGTATTAAATTTATGAATGGTTTACGTATGATTGTGTTCTACTGCATGGGGGAGGGTCACCACAATTCCTCCAGGAACTAAAATCACTGGGAGTGAATAAGGTGAGTCACTAAGATTAAACAACTCCAGAGAAGTTCCACCCATGGGGTGGTTTGCATATACTGGTTCAAGCTGGGCTTTCCAGAGACTAGAAAACAATGAAAGGGCTTTTGGTATAAAAGGATGAGCTTGCACTGACTCGTGGCCTTCATTTTGATCAACAAATGTATGATTCTCTGTCCAATGGGAGGCCCCAACTCTTGCTGAAAGGTTGGAAGGGACATTGGCCTGTCTGACTCTCCATGTGGAAAACTGGTGATTTCTGTATGTTTAGTATGGGGCTTAAAATCTGTTTTTTTAATATGTTGACTCAGTAATGCTTTTGCCTTATAAATAAATGTGCTTGCCTGGAAAAGCTGTTTGGTCACTGGTAAAAACCCTGTCATTGTCCTTTGAAAGAAAGCAATGTACAGGGGCTGCCTTCAGGCAGACTGGTTTGCCGGGGCTATCACAGTGGATGGCAGGGGGCTGTGCCCTTAAAACCCCAGTCAGGAGGAAGAGATATGTGGGTCTCTGCTCAAGAGAGGTGAAAACTAGAAGCTTGAAACCTGAACCCTGGATGGGGAATACAGGTGCAGTTACCTTGAACCTGTGACAGCACCCATCACATAAGAATGAAGACCAGGTTCAAGGGAGCAAGAGAAAACATGCTGCTATATTTTCCACTAGCGGAGTCTTGGCTTACTGGCAGCCCAGAGCAGAGGATGTTAAAATAGAAAACCAGTGATATAACTATCAGGATTTAGATTCATAATCACTCAAAAGATAATAACAATGTTAACTGCTTGGATTTAAGCAAGCTGGGAGAATTAAAAGAAGGAGTTAAAAGGATGCTATTGGGTCAACTTTTATGATGGGGCATTAGCTATCATATACATTGTGTTCCATTCCAGTTCAGTTTCTGAGTATTTAATAGCAATCTTACATTTACATAGCACCTGTAATGTGTGCATGGGATTTTGGGGGATCAGTAGGAGAAACCTTGGGCAGCAGGAGGGTGCCAGAATCATCCCATCCAAATTTCTTCTTTGTGAGAACACTCCTGTCAGCTGTGTGAATGCAGGGATATGTTCAGGCTTCTACTTATGGTTGAAAAAGCCAAATACTGCTTTCAGGGACTCTGGGAAGACTGGGTTTGCCTTTCAGTCAAGAAACTAGCAGGGTCCAGTGGGTGTCTGAACAGAGAACTTCTGTAGACTGGTGTGGGTGAAAATTATTCCTCCCTCAACTTGGCCAGAGAGAAAGGGAAGCTGTGTTTAGGAATGACTTATCTTACAGGTCTGGTTGCCCTGATAACAGATTTAGACTGGTCTCATCTCAAAAGGAAAGGATCTTAGAACATTAGCCAGCTCATGTAGGAGTCTTGCCTATAACTTGGTTGTTCTCTGTTTAAACTACTTATTCCTTTGGCTTGAGTTAAGTTTTGCTAGCTGTACAAGGAAGGGTGACTCAGAACATTGATATTTTTATCTGAGTCACTAGCAGCATAGTACATGCAAACCGCAGGAAAGAACATTTACTGAAAGCTCTTGTGAGCTGCGTCTATTCTGCACTGCTGATCTTGGACCTTCTAAGTATCTTTTATCCCAAAGACTCCAAAAATACTTTGCAAAATAGCTGTTTAACAGTGCACAGCAGCATTACATAAAAGTTTAGGACAGGAAGAGAAGACAAATGACTTGGCCAGACTTTATATTAAGGCTACATTCATTAATAATTTATAAAGGTTTAACAAATAATTCACAGTTATTACAGACCACAGTAGTATGTGTTATAGAGGGTTAAAGACACATCACTCAAAGGCGGTATAACTGATTATAAGCCATTATTATAGCTGATTATAAACCATGATAAAAAAACTGATTGACCTGCCGGATTCTATAACAATTCCAGGCGGAATATAGGAACACAGAATAGAATGTTACCCAAATTAATATGTGACCAGAGCAATGAGTATAACACTTCTATTTTTGTGAAAAGTGCCATGGGATCTTTGTCTTCTTACTGACCACATGTGGCCACGACATGGGTTTTTATGTTTCATCTGAAAGATGTTGCCATACTGCCATCAGCACAACATCCTCTTTACTCCTCCTTGCCAGCCCTCCATCAGTGATTGAACCAATGCCCCAGCATAGTGCTGAAGGGGTGGGGAGGCACTTTTCTCAAGTATAGAGGTACCAATGCCAGGATTCTGGTCAAATATTCTAGATCAGGGTACAAAAGCATGAACACCATTCCTCCTGACACCTAGGACCCACCACAAAACACCCATCACTGGTTCATGTAACAGCAATGGGGCAGTCTCCCTCTGCTTATTTTGGGAGGAATTTCCTTTTGTAACTTCTTTAGTAAGGAAATTTAAGTACATATTTTCCATGTCAGAAATTAAATTCCAAAGGAAGAATCAAAGTAGGCAAAAGACAGGAGAAAGCAAGTAATATTATTCCTATTTTATAGATGAGGAACTAACAGGATAAGTTATTTGTCCAAGGTCACCTAGCAAATCTGTAACAGAGGTGGAAAGTGAACCTAGGTCTCTTCAGTCCCACACCAGTGCCTTAAGTATGAGACCATTTATCCTCCCTTTATTTTTACTAGCTATCAAACAGCAAACATATGATCGGTAGTCAAGCAGCACATGACTGCTTGTAGGCCAATTTATTTCAGTGACCATCAGGAAGAAGGACAAATAGAGCAAACTATGGTCAGATTCTGTTTAACAAAAGGACGGAAACCAACACAGCTGGAGGCAATTCTTAGCAAATTGATAAGAATTCCTTTACCTTAACTACAGCTTAACTAATACATTGACTTTCATAATTTTCTGCAGTCAGCCTAAATGTATTTAAGAAATTAATGAAACATTTAATCTTGAAGTGTTCACTAAATGTTGAGCATGTAACTTTGGAGAACATGTTACATGCTTTCCCCCATTTGGCATAGAGACAAACTAAGTGTTTTATAATAAAACCTTGTTAACTGAACACATGGACCAACAGGTAAAACATGTTCATTACTCATTTCTATGCAATAGGGTTAAGGTTATCTAATTTTCGCTACCCACTTTTCATAAGGTTTTTTTGTTTTAAAGTAGGTGATGTGGAAACCCACAAAGCATTTGAAAGAACTGTATATATTTTGATGTTTGCTTTCCTGCCAATGCTTTCTTTATAAATACTGTTTGTCCAATAATAGATTTTTCCCCTGGATGGATCTATTTCTTTTAAAAGGCTTTTTCAAATCTCATATAAACAAGACATTCTGGAACCCTCCCAAACATATTAAGTATTTGGAAGATTTAATGAAAACAGTATCACACATTTTTAATGAAACTGATGTGCCTTTCTTTCACCCTTTACCCGATGACTTTTGCAGTAATAGACTGGCAAAATCTGAAAGTAATAGAAATGTGCTATTCACTATATAAATGAATATACTAAATTCTTTTTTTCTAGAAGCCCATGGTGCAAATCCTCCTAAGGGACAAAATATAACAAGAAAAAGATGGAGTCTGAATTCAAAGCAAACATAAAAGCCTTACTTACAAAAAAAATCAATTACACAGCCCAATTTGTTTTTACCAGCAGGCAAAGGAAAACCTAGTTAGCATGTTGCGGTATCCAAACACCTTCCCCGGATCTACATG
Organism: Terrapene triunguis; assembly: GCF_002925995.2. Taxonomy (NCBI): domain Eukaryota; kingdom Metazoa; phylum Chordata; order Testudines; family Emydidae; genus Terrapene; species Terrapene triunguis. The sequence continues at coordinate 57,742,805 of NW_020664447.1, forward strand.
TTTCATCAAACATTACATGATGGCTATTCTTAAGAAACAAACGAACAATTAGACACACCTGTTTAAAGTGCCTGTGCTCTGTTCACACTTCATGTGGTATCTTAAAGTGACAGCATATTAAAATGTCAATGCAATTCTTTTGCATTACTTTATTATTTTTAACAGAAAGCGCAATTAAATTCACCACTACTAAATACCTCTGCTCAACTCATTCAGCATACAAGTATTATAAGGTGTCAATATAGAAAGAAAATATATTGAAAATAAATATACATAAAAGCAAAACATACTATAAATTAATATATTTAATTTAGCCTGTGTATAATTCAGTGTCTAAATCCAAAAATACATAAACTTATATCACATTCATTTAAGAAGAGAATATGGTCTGTCAAGATACTAACAATTATAATGCAACAACTTCCTGTGTACCTATAAAGTTTCCAAGGAAATGAAATATAATTACAGTGAAAATATGTATTCTAAATTAGGCCTCTAAGGTACGCCCACACAGCAAAGAAACACATGCAGCACCAAGTCTCAGAGCCCTGGTCAATTGACTCAGACTCCTGGAGCTCAAGGTGTGGAGCTAAAAATAGGAGACACATTCCCACTTAGGCACAAGCCCGGGCTCTGAGACCCTCCCACCCCACAGATTTTAGAGCCTCAGTTCCAGCCTGAGCCCAAACGTCTACACTGCTATTTTTAGACCCATAGCCCAAGCCCCATGAGCCTGAGTCAATTGACCTGGGCTCTGAGAGTTGGTGCCATCAGAGGCAGATTAGGGGTTTGTGTGGCCCTGGGCCAGAGCGAGTGGGGGCCCCTCCTCACCCCTTCTGCCTGTAGTCCCCCCCGCCCTCTTCCAGCGCTCCTGCTGGGGAGCGGGGTTGGGGCGCCGGTGCTTCCCCAGCTCCCCAGCAGGAGTGACAGGTGGGTGGGCAGAGTGGGGCAAGCCCTTGCGCTCCCTGGCAGGCGCACCGGGTGGGCAGAGCGGGTCGGGGCGCAGCCCTGTTGGCCCAGTGGCTAATCTGCCACTGTGTGCCATGAGTTTTTCTTTTCCGTGTACACATACCCTAAATAGACAGCAGGACATGATGTATACAATTTGTATATGTTTGAATTGTACCTTGATATCCACCACCAAACTTGGAGCAGAGGTTTTTGTGTGTGGAAGGTAGCTGGGTTAGGGGCAAGATCCAAGTAAGAGCCTGCATTAATTCTGCAGTGAAGACATACCCACAAGCATTATCAGTGGAGCTTTCCTGTAGAGCAGCGTTTCCCAAACTTTTTTGGACACGGAACACTTTTTAGCCTATTACGGAACACTTATAATATTATTTTGTAGTCTTTTTTCATTTTCAAATAAAAAATTGCGTAATTTATGCTCAAATATATTTTATTTTATAAAACAAAGCAAAAATACAAATTTAAAATAACTTGAACTAACAATTTCTAACTGGAAAGCACGTATAAAGTAGTACAAAAATCAAGTGCAAGAGTCAAAATTAAAAACAGTGTTCTACTTAAAAAAACCTGTTTTTATATATACACAAACACCAAACAAATTAGATTTTTACTAGGAAAATCTATTTTTATAAACAGAAATACAAATTTGGATTTAATGGGATTGGTGTTTCTGCCTTTTTCTATCACAAACTCGCTTACTATTAGGAATAATGCTGGAAAGTTGAATCCTCATGTCAGGCGCAGCATCAAGTCTATTCCTATATTTGGTTTTTGTTGCAGTATAATATGAAAATACCGTCTCACACAAATAAGTTGTAGCAAAAGGAAGGAGCACTCGAACTGCACGTTTAGCCACATTAGGGTACTCTTCTATTAGGCTGCTCCAAAAATTATTCAGTGGAAGATCCTTAAACCTTTGTTTCAAATCAGAGTCAGAAATTAAGTCAATTAGGCTTTCATAATCATGCGCAGTAAAGCCGACTGGTTTGGCTGTAATTACAAATGGATTTCGAACCCAAGCATTATCATCAGTAGTTGTAGGAAAATAATCTAATAAAGAGGCCTGCAAGTCACGTAAGTGCTGTAAAATGGTGCTGGAAACTTCTTCATGGACTGTAGAATTTATTTCAGTCAGAAATTCATGTACTGTAGGGGAAGCAGTCGAAGTTATTCTGTTCTACAGAAGATGCCCAGAATTCCAGTTTCTTTTTTAACGACGAAATTTTATCCATTGTAGTAAAAATGGTCACATTCTTTCCTTGCAGCGACAGATTAATTTCATTGAATTTTGCAAAAATATCTGCAAGATACGCAGGTCTCATTAGCCACGAGGAATTTGTCAGACAGTCATTAAATTTTCGTCCTGAATTATCTGAAGTGAAGAATACCAGTAGTTCACTACGAAGCTCAAAAAACCTCACAAGCACTTTTCCTCTGGATAGCCACCTCACTTCCGTATGTAAAAGAAGCGTTTTGTGCTGACTACCCATTTCCTCGCACAAAATTTTAAATAACCTGGATTGAAGTGGTCGAGATTTGACAAAATTGATAATTTGTACTGCTTCATCGAGCACAATTTTCAGATATGCTGGTATTTTTTTAACTGCAAGTGCTTGTCTGTGTAGAACACAATGGCTCTTAGTGCTTTCTGGTGCCACACTTATGATTCACGTTACAGCTCCCTTCATCTTCCCGATCATTGCCCAAGCACCGTCAGTACATACATCAATACAATTTCCCCAACTAATCTCATGCTTTCTGTTAAAATTGTTGATGCAGTTGAAAATTTCTTCTCCAGTCATGTTGCTTTGCAGAGATTCACATAAGAGCAGGTCCTCTTCAATAATCTTATTAAATCTGTATCGGAGAAATACTAGTAGCACAGCAAGTCCTGAAACGTCAGTGGACTCATCTAGCTGCAATGAATACTCATGGCAAATTTTCAGTTGGCAAACTAGCTCTTTTTCTATGTCATCAACAAGATCTTTAATATGGCGTGCAACAGTATTATTTGACAACTGTACAGCATCAATTTTTTTACCAGACTGCTCGCTCAACATGCACATTACAATATCTTTCGCGCAAGGCTTGATAAGTGTTTCTCCAATAATGTGAGCTTCTCCGGCAAGCGCTATACGGTAACTTACTCGATAAGATGCCTCTGTTGCACTTTCGTTGGATGTTTTAGCAATTTTAATCATCAAAAGTTTACAATTTCCAAGTGAGTCACGCTTCCTCTTGAAAAAACTTATATCTTCGTCTTTATATTTAGCATGGTTTGTTTCCAAATGCCTACAAAGTTTAGCAGGAGCCAATGAACTGTTTGCTGGTATTTTGTTGCACACGACGCACTGCGCATCAGGAACATCTTTATTTCCAACACACGTAAAACCGAAAGACAAATAACTTTCATCATACTTTCGTTTCGGTCTTTTAACACATGCTTCTTCTTGTTTTTTTATATACTTCGGTGGAAATTCTTTCACCTTGGATAACTCACTAGTACTAACAGATTTTTCGGCAACAAAAGACTGTGATTGTTCATCCTCACTTTGAAGTGTCACAATACTTTGCTCGTTTATTTCGGCCACAGTTGGAGTATCAGAAGAACTTGCTTTTCATTTCAAAGTTCCTTCTTTTAGCCACAAATCCATGGTGATTAGGTTTAGTAACAATATTTAGAAATACTGATTTTTGTCAAATTTTGTTTGTGACAAATATTTATATTGTTTTGAGCGAAGCTAGTTTATCGCACACACGGTAAAGACCCACAGGTTTGAACGTGTTGAGTGAATATGTTATATTCAACATGGCGTAAAGAGAATGGTGTGTGCATACCACTGCAGTTTGCGCAGCCTCGAGCGGAAGGGGTACGACGTCACTAACTGAAACGTGCCCGAAAGGAGTAGACGTCAACATGCTTGCGTGCCACGTTCTCTTTACGCCATGATATTGAATACGAGATCTATCAATAACCGGAAAAAGAGTTTTATGTTAATTATAGTCATTCAAAAAGAGTTGTAAACTACGCTTCAAATATGCCAAATTTAAAATTAAAAAAAATTTAAAGACCCTTTTTTTTTTTAATTATGATTCTTTCACGGAACACCTATTCACATCGTGCAGAACACCAGTGTTCCACGGAACACAGTTTGGGAAACACTGCTGTAGAGAACTCTGAGACTGTGAAACTTTGTAGCAAAGCAAAATGAAAGCTCTAGATTGCAATGTGCAAATTGCAGTTCTGTTTGAAGTTTTTCTAAGAAAAAAACAGCTTCATTTTAAGAGGAAGGTTCCACTGAATATAATTGGCTACATTTATTAAAAATGAATTTCTCCACATGAGGTGATATTCACCTGTGTTTAGAGGGCTAGCATCAGGCATATGCATTATTAAAATCCCACTTAATCCCATTTGGAATGGGGTTTAAAGGAGCTTTCAGTGTTGCTGCATACTGTTATGCTGGCTTCCTGAACAGGCACAAATTTAGCCCACAGTCTTTTAAGAAAGTTACCTGTTTCAGTCTACTGGAACTTTTATATGGACAATATGGGTTTTAAGAAGATTCCTCGAGTAAAGTTGATCTCTCAGTACTGTATGGGAGGCTATCTGGTCTGCAAGGCCAGCCCTCAGTGTATTGCTGCCCAGGGTGGAAAACATTTCCAGCACCCCTACCCTACCCAGCCAGGCATGCTGGTCTGGACACGTGAGTTTGAGATTGAGAGAGCTCCACTCCTGGCTCTGCCACTGCGGGCTGTGGGCAAATCATGTCACCATTCTGCATCACTTTTCCCCATTTGTTAAATGGGGCTAACATTTACTGCTCTCAGGAGTGTTGTAAAGATTGTTTGCACGACCCTCTGAATATGTGAAGTGCTTAATAGATAGTCAGTCTCATTCTTTCTGCTTATTTGCAGTGTCGGTGTAGTTATGGTGGTCTCAAGATGTGAGGTAATATCTTTTATTGGACCTTGTGGGGTTGGTGAAAGAGACAAGCTTTCAAGCACCACAAAGCTTTCTTTCACTAACAGAAATGTCCACTAGAAGATATTACCTTGACCGCCTGGTCTCTCTCAATATTTCTGCAATTTGACGTACACTTCCCAAATGGTAGTGCTATTGTTTTGAGCCCCCTGAACATTATTATGGAAGTTTCAATAGTTCGTGTCCTAATTTCAACAAACGTTTCACTGTTGTATACTACTATCCCTGTTTACTCGAAGCATGGCTCATCAAAACTCTGTTAACCAAAGCTCGTTTACGTCTTTCTGGTTTGTATTGTACCCTGGATAAGAAAGCTGGCCTGTTTTTCAGATAAAGCAGCTTTCAAGAGGCTGTGCTCCAAGAAATGCTGAATTGAAGGCATCTGACATCTCCTGGGACTATTGGCTAAATGGGGTTGCACTTTACCAGTTTTATGATTTGACAGTCCAGATGATTCTGCATTGTAGCCAAGCCTTACTTTTAAGCTACTGTGGCAATTCTGCATTCTTGGGCTGGTCACGGGCCCAGCTTGAACCTAGTCACAAAGGGCTGTTCTGGCTGCCAGGACTAGTCAGAGTATAGAGATGTTCCTGCCGTAGACTTTTTCCCACAGCAATCCCCTACCCCACGTCAAATCCTGTGAGGGGAAGGTGATGTAGAGCTATTAAACCATCTCCGTATCACCCTGGGATTCTCCTCAGCTGGGGAAATTCTCCAGGGGCTAAATCGCCTTCATTTATGGGCCCTTTATGCTTTTATGCTTTCAGCATGGCATAAAAGAGGGGTAATAGAACAAAGAATTGGGCCCTCTATCTTTAACACATCTCCTAGCATTCCCAATGCACACATTTCTTCAAAGGTTGCAAAGCATATAGATAACATTCTGCATGTAGTATCATTAATATATTCTAATTAATCTCTAAACAATGGTGAATGTCTCAACAAAAGAGTGTCCAGTCTTTCACTAATGGTTACTAGTATCTTGCAACAGCAGCTGGTTCATTCAACAAATGACTTAGATCTCTTGCAAAATATTGGTTTCGTTTTTGAGCCATGCTCTGCCTGGCAAGGTGAACTTAGCCTGTTTACCACACTGAACTCTAACAACTATTAGCTTTTACTTCGGTTGCTCTGGTGAGATTATCTCCTTTCCCTGTGCATGCTGTCGTTATACTTCTAAGGTTATCCAGGTGGCAACACTGCTATCATCATTCTCACTACAATCACTTGTATGAAGATTATTCACCCATATTTTTCCCTTCCTATTACTAAGAACTTGTTTTTTATGTTTAGGCCCGTACTTATCTTGTGTGTCCATTTGCACTTTCTGGGCATGAATGGTAGATTGCCTGGATATGGCCTATTTTCCTCATAAGTGACTACATGTTTCACAGCTAAATCAACGGCCCCTTGCCGTGTGTGATAACTTTGCATGATATGAATAGGAAGTAACATGGGTGCAATTCTGTTTATTTTATTAGCAGGTAACTGAAGAGAGTCTTCTTCTCTTTTGTTTTCCAGTTCAGCAAAGTATTTAAGCATATGCTTTAAGGTTTACAACATTTAACTTTAAGCATGTGCTTAAGTGCTTTGATGAATAGGGATGTATTTACTCATGAGCTTAAATGTTTTGCTAAATCCGGGTCTGTCTCTAGCGACATTACAGTAATGTATATACCTAGAATCCATGAGCTATGTGCCACACACTGTTCTGCATGCTACAGGCTGCCATTATGAGTAGAACTAAGACACTCCAAGCTGCTCCAGTTTTTAGGTACGTCAGCAAATTGTTTAGACACTAAAGCAGCGTTGCAATAAAAAATGAGGAAAGGGGGCAAAAAGGAAATACACTATGACATCTTGGTGTTCCTTTAAGAGTCAATGTACCTTCCCATGACCAAGCTAAGAAAGCCTTCCAGCACAACTGACATTCTGGAATTATTTGCTACTCATCTTTAAGGAATGGGGGTGGAACTCAAACAATGTCCTTAAAGAAAGAACACTTTTGTCCAAGTGAATTACTTCAGTGTTTTCAAGATGCGATTTAATAAGAGCAGGTATAATGCTGTGAAATATTGGCAATCAGGCAGGATACAGAAATTGGCGGTTATGTAAACTAGAGTCCTTATTTAATCAAATCAAAGGTGGAGTGAGCTATATGCCATACAAGCATTTGTGTGCACTGATTCACTTACCGGGGAACTGCAAAGGGAAAGGAAAAATAGGTTTCACCCTTTTTTGCTTCTTTATGATTTATAAGAAAGGAGTTGAAAAGTGTATTTTCAACCTTTTTTAATTTAGTAATCTCAGGAATGTCTAGTCTGGTCTTTCTTGGTTCTACTAGTAGCCTCACTGGGATTCTCAGAGATGTATCTTGTCATCTTTTTCAGTTGTTAACCGAAGGAAGGGAAGTGTTGAATCTTAACTATAGCGATCTTTCCCCGGCAAATATTCCTCAGGCTTTTGAGTAACATAGGCATTGATAAAAAACAAACAAAAGTGAAGAGTTTTAAACAATCTGGATGTAACCTAATTTTAAACTCAATTAATCAGTTTTCACTTAGTGAGTAGCTGAGATGATAATCTTGCCAGTTCTCTACAGGACCATATTGCTTTCAAGGCTGAAAAGACCAGGATTTCTAATGTAAGAAACATTGAAAATATGAAATTTCATTTTCAGATAAATCATTTCTACTGTCTACATTCAACATAAATAAGCAAGAAAGAGTTACAATCCCCTTTTTGCCTTTGCAGATTAGATCCAGGTTGATAATTGGCCAGATTGCCAGTGTCAAATGATGCTTTCTTGAGCGCACACATGCTTCTTTAAGAGTGGTTGGCACTCTGCCCTCCTTAAACATTCTCCGCCAGCCAAGGATGTTGTACTTGCCTGCTAGCCTATACCAGCCAGGAAAGACACATGGCCAAAGCACAGGTTGTAAAATGAAGATTTGCCAGCACAAGAATGTTACAGAGGTCTTAACCCATGCAGAAAAGTCCTGGTCTTCATGCTGTGCAAATGAACAGCACAGCCTGAATCGCAGTGTTTTTCTTTAAAAAGCAATAAAATAAGAAATGTTGTTTTACCCAGGAAATACTTGAATCAACTCCTGGGAGAAAGCAGCCTGGATTAAGCCACTACATGGAATGAGATGCTAGATTGTTATTACAAGAGGTAGCCATTTAAAAGGAGTCTCACTCTTCTCAATGACAAATATTGGGTCAGATCGTGGCCCCGCATATGTGGTTGTGCAAGGATATAGTGTGGAGTAGGACACCGTCCTCCCCCAACACTTCCACTGCAGGGTGTAGCAGAAAGTCAGCAGGGGATGTTCATCTATTATTTCACCCCCAGCCCAGGTGCACAGGGAGTGGGCAGAGAAGGGTGAAGAATGACTGAGCCTTGGCTAGTGTAAGTAATTTGATACAGATATGGACCAGATGTTCATTATGAAGGGAGGAATTGTATCTCAGAGAGGCATATTTCCCTGCTCTTGGGGTAGAGCAGCTACACATTGCCCCTTGCTCAGCATAGGTTGTTATAAGCACAATCTAGCTAGCCCACTGCGCTTTTAACCAGAGAGCCATCCGCTTACTACAACATATTACAGAGGTTAAAAACTTGCAGATATTTCTTTAGAAATATTTTGCAACCTCTTGAGAAATAAATAAAAAAATAGAACTCTATCTTGCCAAGATTATTTTGGATATGGTATTTTTACTTCCATGAAGACTCTTGTTTCTCAAAAACCCCTCTAGACCTAGAATACACACTGATACATCTGCTAGTAAAAACACACAAAGCATGGTTCCTTAAGTAAGATATTATCTCTATTTATTTATAGAATTATTTGGCACCCATTGGCCAAATGTCGTTATTTTTAGGGATATACAGTATTTAAACACAATATTAATGGCCAACTACTTTGAAAGAATTATTGGCCTCACTACGGTTATATTGTGTTTCCAACAGCTTTCTTCTTTTGGATCAGTAGCTTCCAAAAGGCAGCTCACCAAATAGTTAAAAACAATACTATTGTTTAGCAGTAGATAATTGCCCTTCTGTTTATTGTGCATGAAGTTGTTAAGTAGTGGTATTCTATCCTTAAATTATCTCAGTAGTATTGCCACATGACCAAACACCAATAAAAATAAATAGAGTTTTTAAAAAAATAAAGTGGTTCCTTGCTTGCTTTATTTCAGGCATGTTCCATCCATGGTTAGAAATCAGGCATGACAGTGGTCTAACCCAAAATTTTTGTCCTTGAGTTAGAAATCAGGCATGACCATGGTCTACCGTGAATGTGATCTTAATGTTTTATACCACTGACAAATCATTAACATCTGTTAATAACCCACCCATCTGCTTTGTTAAATTGTTTTTTTTTAAATCATATGTATGGCATGGATGTCTCCAACCCATGGCCCATCTAACCTTTCCCAGCTGCTAAATCCTCATTTTAAGTATTCCTTTAAAAAAATAGGATACATTTTAAAAACCATTCCCTGTTCCGTTGTCTCCAGCCTGCTATTCTATCTTCATCAACATCTGTTCATTTCCACTCCCCAATTCCCATTTTAAATACTTATTTTAAACATATATTTTTCTTGTTAATATAATCCCATGTCCTTTCCCAAACCCTACCCCTGTGCTTTCTGCCTTTCTCTCATTCAAAACTATCCCCTATGGTTTCCTTTTAAATACTTATATTTTAAATAGAAGATTTACATGCAGAGAAGATTTTTTGGAAAGCCTGTTTATCTGATCAGCTCACCTTCATATGGACTTGGGTGAAAGAAAATGGGCTCATGCTAATAGTCTACACATATCTGGAGGATGTCAACACAAAGGTGGGAGAAGAGTGATGTAGCATAGTAAAAGGGGAATAACTAGCAGTAATGGGATGAAATTATGTTATGGAAAGTTCAGCCCAAATATTAAGAAAAAGCTTTCTGGCAGAAATGTATTAGACTGTATAATAGCCTCCTGAGGGACATGGTGGGAGCTCTGTCATTTGGCACATTTAAAACTTGACTGGACAAAACACTAGTAGTTGTACAGTTGACAACAATCCTGTGCTAGCAGGTGGATGGACATGCCAATCTAATATGCATCTCCCAGCTCTAGAATCTATGGGTCAAATTCAGAAATGATATATAAGGTGGTCTACATTGGATTCCATTACATTCAGGCTCCCTCAGACCTAATGATACCCACTCTGCCTAAAGGGGGCCTAAATTGGTTAATTTACACAACAGGGAGTTTGACAATGGTGTAAATTAAAGAAATTGACACTACTTCTACCTACACCTTCTTCCAGTTCCTTGGTGTGTAAGTTACACCAGTTTGGACCCCGCTACACAGGGATAGAGTGGGTGTCATCAGGTCTGAAGGAGTCTAAATGAGTCAAATGGGATATAATTTATACAACCCTACACGTCACTTTTGAATTTGACTCTATGAATCCACCTAGCTGCTCAATCTCATCCCCTCTGATCAGACTCCCATTCCTCTCTTTCCCTCCATGATCACATTCTCTGTCATTGGACAAACCCTTGTATCAAACCTGCATTGTTTTGTGACTCAATACCAGCAAGAATTCATCTCTGTAAAGGTCATTAATGACACTGTCATCATATGTTAATTTGTTTAGAGCGAGAACTACTTATCTGGATCAAAGTGCTATACACAAATCAAATGAACAATCACAAATAAATAAGACACTGCTAACCAAATCTATTTTTTAAAAAAAATCTTGAACTGAAAGGTAAATGGCTCAGGGGATTTGTAATGGGATATAGAGCTTGATCATAGCTAGTTCACTGGTTAAAACCTATCTCAGGTAGATAGTGATCAAAAACTGATATACCATCTGCCAGCTATTGTGTGTTCCACTTTAAATTAGTTTGGTAGTCTCAATATATTTCCTAGTGAAATGATGGTACTCTAGAACCCCCACTATAACTGGCATACCTGTTACAGTTGTAGTAGAGAGGCCAAGGACTAAACAGACTATAGAAACTGAACACCCTTCTGAACCCTAGAGGTGGTTTCTCATAAGAACGGCCATTTTGGGTCAGACCAATGGTCCATCTAGCCCACTATTCTGTCTTCTGACAGTGGCCGGTGCCAGATGCTTCAGAGGAAATGAACAGAACAGGGCAATTTTCGAGTGATCCATCCCCTGTAGTTCAGTCCCAGCTTCTGGCAGTTGGCGGTTTAGGGACACTCAGAGCAACTTCCCCTTCTGAATCAAGGAAGATACTTTGTACCAGTGCAAGCATGGGGTTGCCATGGATTTACCAACCCAGGGATTTCCTGAGATCTGTCTGAACCTTGAGACACTACAGAAAGGAGTGTCCAAGTATCCGCATGGCTCCACACTTCATCCTTTCCCTTTCTTCCTTGGTAGCATCACTCCCAGATGATCCCTGCCTGCAGTTGCACCGAAACCTTCTTCAGAGATCGAACTGTATGGAGGTGGAGATATTCCTGTTACTTGTGGGCAGATTTCTAACTGGAAATGCAGCCATTCTCCACAGGAGCTTGTTTTGGAGAGCACCTGGTCTCTGGCTCCTTCTCTTTCCTGCATCTGCCCTCTCAGAGCCATATGAAGGGATTTTGTCATGTCTGGAACTCAGGATAGAGCTCTTCACTACCACCACAATGTTGGGCCATTTTTGTCACAGTCATATATGGGAGAGGATGCTATGTATGCTACATAATGAAAGGAAATATTTTCATGAAATTAAATTAAAAAAAAGAAAACCAGAATTTTTTGGACGTATACCAGGAGTACACAATGTGCAGTCCATGGTCATCCTCTCCTTGTAACTGCAACATGAGGACAGAGCTAATCAACTGCAGGTTTTTCCACTGCTAGTGAATGCAAACATCAAGCAATTTCCCCTTCTGTATCAAGGAAGATACCCACCAACGCAAGCAAAAGTGCCTGTGTGCTTTTTTATACATACATTTATATATATGCAGATTATAGAAGGGAAACCCTCAGGCTCCTGTCAAATTACTAATGCTGCCATTGTAATTGCCAAGAAATGTTTATGCAAAAGGGGTACCCGATCTTTGCAAGTATTGGAATGATAAACATACAAAGAGCATTGTGCTATTGCATTAGACTGAAAGCAAAACATGCTTTAAAGGGAAGTGACGTGCTACTCTAGCTGTATTGTCCATTCAGGGTGAAATGCGAGATAAAAAGTGCATAAACCTGTGGAGTAAATTCAATGTTTAAAATTTTCCCAGTGTCCATAATCTAAAGTCTCGTTAATGGTAAGCCAGGTAAGGAATTTTAAAAAATACTGACTTGTCTTGAAAAAGTGTCCTTTTAGCATGCTTTCAATCTGTTCCCGGATCATCTTCAGTGAAGAGTACTTCCAGATATGGGCCAAGTGTGTAAAAACCTGGCACTTGTGGTATTTTAAATGAAAGGAAAAGGGTGGCAGAGATAGACCAAAACAAATGCTCCAAATCCAAATATGGCCAGGTTTGATTCAGAGCACTAGATCTGGACCACTCCCTGTGGTTTTGGATTCAACCAGATTCCAAAACTGCTGGGGGACTTCTCCACATCCAGGTCTGTGCTGGGGAGGAAATAAGTAAGAATAACTATCGCTGATGTCTTGCCCTTAGTCCCAGTGCCTGCTCAGGAATCCCTTTCTTCTTGCCACTGTGAAAGCCTTTTAATCTGCTTCCCTTCCTCCCAAAAAGTTCACTTCACCACCTGCTAATGCTTCTCTCTCCATTTCTCCCAAGGGGGTCCCTTCACTTGCTTCCTACCCTCAGGGCTTGTCTTCACTACCCGCCTGGATCGGCGGGTAGAAATCGATCTCTCGGGGATTGAATTATCGCGTCTCGTCGGGACGCGACAATCGATCCCCGAATCGATGCGCGTACTCCACCAGTGCAGGTAGGAGTAAGCGCCGTCAACGGGGGAGCCACGGCGGTCGATTTGCCGCCGTCCTCACAGCGGCGTAAGTCGGCTCGGATACGTCGAATTCAGCTACGCTATTCGCGTAGCTGAATTTGCGTATCTTAAATCAATCCCCCCCCCAGTGTAGACCTAGCCTCAGTGGCTTCCCTTCCTGTCAGTGCAAGGGGACTGGCCACCTGTATATTTCTAATATGCAGATATCTATTGAGGATTCTGGAGTTTTCATTTATTTTATGGTATTCCCCTGACAGCCCTAGAAACATGGCAAGGACCCTTTAAAGGGGAAATAGAGATTATTGTTCTATTTTGCGCATGTCAGATGTGTGCAAGGGATATTTGGCAGATATTTGCTGCAAGTCATAGGTAAATCAGGAAACTAAAACCAAGGGTGTTTTTTGTTTGGACATTGTAATGGCAAAATACAACAATTGAGGATTTGCCAAACCCAAAGCAGAGTCTTGTGAGCCCATTATCTCTAAAAGGAAGTGATTATTTTGCTAGATTTATTTCAATTGTTCAGAAAAGCACCTATTATTGATAAAACCACACACTGAACAATAAAACTCCAAAACAAAACACTACATTTGAGCATTGTCCACATAAGGACCCCCACCAATAAAATAAAAGTCTCCCCCAGCCATCCCAACTCACTCATCCCACCCTGTCAGGGAAGGCTTGGGAAAACAGGTCCAATAACATGCACTGAGGGACAACGAATCTAGGCTCTTTCAGAGCAGGGGGAAGTAAATTCTAGAATCAAGACCCTGTGACAGGGTGCTATTAGCAGCACCCTAATGGCTGACATTGCTGAAGGCAATTATACACTTTCTGTTGGGGGATTGTGAGCACCTGGGTGACAATCACTGGGTTAACAAGGTCATTGGGGGAATATAAGGGGATGAAACAGGAAGCAACTGGCAGCACAAGAGGAACTCAGAGTGTGAGCCTGGGCTTGGGAACCCAGTGTGCGTTTGTAACTGTGAAACCATCTCAACTGGACAGGGAGTGAGGTTCTCCAGGTAGCGAGGGAGGTGCCCTGTGACAGGGCTCTTCACCAAAAATACCCTGGTTTAAAAAATGCAACTGTAAAGCTCCTCTGTTTAATGACCACAAATGCCCCAGTATCACATGAACAGACGTGAAACCAGCATTTGTATAAACTATATACATGGTATGTCTGCGCATACAAACAGGAATCACTTTGCCCAGCACTGCAAAATGCAGCATCTGTTTAACAGTGCACATCAATACTGTTCTTCAGTTCAGGGCAGGATTTAAATTGGAATAGCAAATCTAGTTGGAACTATTAGTCCATGTGCCTTTATTAATTCCTAACAGATTGTTTTCCTTCTTACAAAGCGCAAATCACTGAGCTCTGGAGCACATCCACATCAAAAGTATTGTTAACTTGAGATAAGTTCTTATTACATAAAACCTGGCATGAAGAATCTGTAAGGAAACATTCAAACTATTTAAATGCTGAATCCTGAATGCCAAAACCAGAAGATCAACTACAGCATGCATGAGGATCCCATGAGTGAGTATATCCAAGTTCACTGATAAATCAAGTAAGATACAAGTGAAAAGCCTTGAGGTCTTGCAGAAATAAGTTGATTAAGAACCTAATCAAAGCTGGTTGGTCAAATAACCTGAACTAAACCCAGGTCAACATGAACCAAGTAAATTATGATCATGTACAGATAGTAATATTGGGTAAGGACAATGCACTCAGGTATGTTAGAAAGAAATGAAATCAGATGACTATTGTTATCAATCTTTTACTCTAAGCCAAGGCTTTTCAGAACAGGTTCCACTACTGCTCACTTGAATGAAAAAGACCAGAAATCAAAGAGGAATTAATGATATAAAAGGAAGGAGCTCATGCAAAACAACAGATGGAATGAGATCGGAAACACATGTAGTAAGCTGAACTCTTCTAATATGAGCAAAAATGACAGAAATTGGAACAAGAGGCAGGGGGAGGAAATCACCAGTAGATAAGTTTCTGACTGGGGGCTAGTAGGAAAGTTCGTATCTGGACTTGGATTCTCTCTTAAGTTTTCCAACGATCAGGGGGTTTTGAAGCCAGGGTGTTGGTTTAGCTTGTTACAAAGATATCAGTCAGCCATGAAATTTAAATCACAAAATGGATCAAAACTTTCCCAAAATTTGTGGGCTGGAGTTTCAGTCTCAGGTTTTTGATGCGGGCCTTTGTCTACTCTTGAGCATGTAAGAGACAGAATGGCATTTTCTCATTTACACTGAGGTGACTGTAACACTGCACCCTCTCTCACTGTCCTCTGATGCCACAGAAACCCCTCAGTGGCAACTTTGTGTGAATTTATTTATATTCCCATCACCAACACCAGTTGCCTTGTGCAGCAAAGTATTTACAGTGATTCTTGTCCTTTAGCTCTTACCCACAGGGCCAGGGAAGAACAGAGGTCTCTCTTCCTCAAGATCTCAGAGCATACTGGGCTCAGCCAGCCCTGGTCCTCTCTCCTTACTTCTTCCCTGTGTCTTCTTTTATACCCCGCAGCTGATGGCTAATTGGTTCCTCAGTTCTCCCAGACTGATCAGCTAATTAGCTGCATCTCCCCAATGAGCCTTCTCCAGGGGAGCTGTTTGGTGCCTAAGAGATCAGAGTGCTGGCTCACCTGTTAGCTTCCAGCCCTCTGTCACACACTTCCCCAGTTGTCGAACGCTGAGGTTCCTTTTCCCTCATGCCCTCCCTTCTTTAGAGGAGGCACCAGGTGTCTGTTTCCTGCACTTCCCTCCCGGGGGGTCATCTCGTCTACACCCACAGAAGTCATATTTCATAGAGGAGGAACATCTCCATAATTCAGTTTCAGCCCCCTGGTCTTCATACCAGGGGCAATTCGAAGGTCTAATCTCCTCCCATTCACCCTTTTCATTTTGGGTCAGGATGAATCCCTTCATCTCCTTTCTCTATGGTCTCTTGTTCTCCTAGTCCTACCAACATATCTCATAGTTCCTCCTCTCAAGGCCATGGTAGCAAACATTCTGTGGACACCCCCCCCTCCTCTATTGTTTTGGGCTTCCCCCCCCCCCCCCCCCGGCAACGCCTGCTTGGCCAGTTCTTCCCTTTTTCCATTTTCTCGTCAGGAACATTCATTTCCCTCTTTCACCCCCTGGCTTGTATCTTGTTGTCTAGGGTTCTTCTGTTCCCCTACTTTGAGCCATTTCTTCATCTTCCTCGGTGGCTCAGTTCCCTTCTGCCATGGACACTAGATGCCTACTTTGTTCCTAAACAGGAAGGAGTTCCAGTTCATCCCTAATACCAACAGATGGGGCAACTTATCCACAACTCCAAGCTGTTTCTATCTCAACTTAACCTGGACATCTAGGGATATCTTGGCCATTGGGTAGAGTCTTCTCTCCCCGTGGATGCACTCCAGACTCAGCCTTTCCCTGATAGGATCCAGTGTGACTTTACCACATTTTTCCTAGCCAATGAACACCTGGCCATTCTCAAGATGGTTGCCTTTTGTTTTAATAAATACATTGGAGAAGGAAGTTCCCACCTGAGATTATTTTGAATCTCAGGAAACGCTTATGATAATGGTTTAGATTTTTTGTGACAATATTTTGCAATACGTTTGCTGTATTTAATAATTTTCTATTATTGTACAATAATAATATGATCATTTATCCGTAGCAGGTTTTGGAGAAGGGACAAGATATAAAAATATGTTCTTGTAAACTATAAACAAGCAACGTGCTCAGTGGAGTTATTTCCTGCTAAATGTACATTTGAAAATAATTTTGTTTCATTCTGCATTAGGACACCAAAGAAGATCTCAAATCTGAGGAATTCATCTAAGTTACTATACATAGAAAGAAACAGAAAGTTCTCTCTTTCTCTTTGTTATTTTAGCCCAGTGTATCCCACTTCCTCTTCCAAATGAAATGATATACCCAGTTGGAAGACTATTGCTGTACTTTCCAACAAAAGAAGGCCTAAACAGCCCATGGTGCATTTGTTAATCTCACAGCAAATCTTTTGTTACCTTTTTTTTTCTTAATTGGATTATCCTTATGGAAGATAAAGCAGTCAGTAGAATAAATAAAGTATTGGATCCCTATAGTTTCTCTGATGGCTACAACAAACTTTCGTTAACGTTGATAAAAGTTACTTGTATCCTGTGGGTGGGTGGGGAGTGAGGATTCCAGTTGCTAAGAACTTCTAGATAGTGATCCTGTCAAAATACAGAAGGTCAGTTTTTTTTTTTAAACTAAAAAACCTTGATGATCTCACTTCAATGGAAGACTGGTGAACTGACGGGTATCCTAGTCTGAATGAATAATCACTTTTGCTTCTCCTTCTGCTTAGCCTTGATTGAAGGGAGGTATCATACTTTTCACCCATCAGACTTACCAACGTGTGGCACAGAAATGATTTTGTAATACTCATTATTTTTGAGCTAAATATAGTAAAGTGTTTTTCCAACTAGAAAGCTGCAGTTTGTGCCAGATTGGTATATGTGTTAGTTCAAACAAATGTACCAATATCATAACTTCACAATGTTTTATTGTTGGGAAAATGAACACTTGTGCAACAACTGACAGAAACTGTTTGAGGGATAATTAAGCTAGTTATGGGAATTTTGGGGAGACAAAAGGAAACCTGCTAATGGAAAATTGTTTGGGGGGACGAGGATTTGGGCCAAATATATAAAGTTAGGCCAAGCTGTAACTGGAGGTCCAAACTTACCAGTGTTTGAGTAGCTTTATGTCCAGTGTTAGAGTTTTGGCTCATCCTCACAAACAGGTTTGAAAGGGTAAAATACCTGCACAAAAGTTTCACTTTCTCCACTCCAGATCTTCTAATGGAATCCTGTCAGCATAAAGCTGACGTGTAAAAAGTGGTGAATTAGGCCCAATAACATCCAACTATGGGGCACCACCATGAAATTTCGTCATTCTCAGACATACCATCTTAAAGAAAAGGTACATCCAAAAACAACATTGCAACATTAGAAGACACAGAGTTTGTGACTAGAGCTGGGTAAACAATGCAAAATAAACAAATAAGTAAAAATGAAAAATTATGTTAATATTTGCTCGGATTTATAAGTGAATTCAATTCACATTCCCTATGCTTGCTCTCTTTTTGTTCACTCCCTCAAATATTTGTGCAGTTGAGTTTTACTGGCATCAGTGTTCCTGGAAAGCAAATTTCAAAGTTGCAAGTGAAAGTATTCACAGAAATTGTGAACTTTTGATTAGGGTGCAAGTATTTGCTTTGGATATGGTTGTGTATCATCCTATCAGGGAACGGAAACCATACCTTGTTCCTTATCAGAGCAATCATAACTGTATGACCCAAGATGTTTGCCCAGAGATTAACAGATTGGTTTAACGGTTGGTTAAATCCTAATATGCAGAGTGTGGATGAAATTATGGACTCCAGAATTCTGGAGCAATTTCTACAAGGCCTTCCTGAGAACGCAAGTGTCTGGGTTGGTTAGGAGGCTTCAATTCAAAACCCTGGTGGCGAAGGTCAAACTCACAGAGGAGTTTGAGGAAGCAGATTTTCCCTGACAGGTACATTGCCCATTTAATAAACCTGAACTAGAAAAGAAGTTCAGATTTATTATCCTGGGGTGAAGCCTGCAGAGAAGAAAATGGAGAACAGAGGAACTGTTTTGGGGAGATGGGAAATTATCTGCTACCAGTGTGAGAGACAGGCCCCTATACAGACTGTGAGCTGTCTGAATTTTGTGGTTGGACTGGGACCTTTGGGTGAGTGTCAGAGAATATTCAAGCAAACAGAAAATGCGTAAGAATCAAGCAAGTATGCACAGCCACAAATCCACAAGATGTGGGCCTCTGGCATTGTCTTGATGTTTCTCTGGAGTGCTAACCCAGTTCAACCAAAGATTCACTAATCTTAAAAAGTCACATTGTCCTCTTTGTAAAAAACATAGAGCAGAAAGTGCAGAACTCCACAAAAATGCACTACATAGCAGAATTGCATCCGTTTCTATATGCACATAATGTTCCCATCCAGTCAAGAGAAAAAACGTTGTAGTAACTGGAAGTGGCTATGTCACTGAAGAGACCAAGAATTGTGGATACTGTTCTGAGGAAAATTCAGAGAAAATTCCTAATATGGAATCACTTCCTTCTCCAGAGTCCTTAGCGTAATTATAAAAAACAAGCAGAAAATATCTTTACAAACTTTCAATATCACTTTAAGCATCCCAGAGAACTGCTGTCTCTTTTTCCTGCTTCAGGCACCTCCTTCAATTCTCACCTTTCAACTGGCGATGCTAGCACTTTACTACGGTCAGTTTAACAAATAGTTGGCACTAGTAAAGTCTACATTTGTTACGTTATGAATTCAGATGTCAAGCTCCAATAGCCAGAAATCCAATACCACAGATTTTTTTTCTTCTAAATGAACAATATGATAGAACAGAAATTTTAGGACAATTTTTTTTTAAATTGGTCACCATGTGTACTCACAAAAACACAAATTTGTATGGCTAATGCAGGAAAATGGGGGCAAAGTATAGTTGGTGTGAAATAACCCAATTTTCACGTGCTAATTTGGGGAACATCCTTTTGTACTAACTTTTGAAAGCATGACCCATTGCAGCAGATCTCAAAAATATTTCTAAGGCAATATGGCACTTTAGTTTCAAATAAAAACATTACTTGAGATGATGAATACAGTAAGCAAATTTAAATGTTCAACTTTTATATACTAGGATCTCCTTTTGCTATTATTTGAAGACAGTATTTCATAAAAAGTATTTAACACCTTCAGATGACCTCTAACCAGAAATGCATCATGCTACTCAATTTCTGTCTATCAAGTGCTGTAAAAAACAGTAAGTAAACATAAATGCCATTAAAGGGAGAAGTTATCTTACTTGGACAAGTTCTAGCATTAAATTTTCTGACAGCTCCCAATTTGGACATTTTCCAGTGTCAATAAAACTTGTTCAAGCAGAACCTTACCTGGTTTTCACTACATCAAGAGGGTGCATGAGGCAAATTTCTACAAGACCTGTAAGATGATAAAGAAGAGAGGCCCAATCAACATTTGTAAAAACAGCAGTCTTTGTTGCACTGACCCCAATGGTTTTCTAAGTGTGAACGTTAAAATAGAAAGCTCAGTACAATGAAGGAAACTAAGCTAAAAGCTGAGGGCAAAGTACAAAAACTTACATTACATAGTAAAGGTGCTCTTCTGAAATATATTCCACACAGATTTAAAAAAAAATATTTATGGAAAAGTAAGCTCTTTCCTCTCAAACAACTAAATAGATTAACTTTCAATGACCACTCAATAACAAGAAGACATACATAAATATAGGGGCTGAGTATTACTATTAGTATTAAAAACTCAATGTACTGAACCATTATTCCCAAGAACTAAACTTATTCTGTGGTAACAGTTTTGATTATTTTTTAAATCGACTATTACCGGTTTCATCATTTGTAAAAGTGAGGGGTTTTTTTCTGTACCATTTTGGCCAATATAATGCAACACTTAGATCAGAGGGCAGACCAAAGATGTTGTTAGCAGTCACCGTAGACACATTTTGAGGTAGTAAGTTTTGGTGATGAGCTATTCATGATAACAGTGGGAAAGTGGGGGATACAAACTATATGCTCCATTTTAATTCCTGTTGCTCACCATTCTATAACTGGGACACCTGAAAAAACCCACTGGCATCATGGACAAATAGAATTCAATGAATTCTCATTTTTCTTGGAAGGAAAATTAATTTCCTCTAAAGGAAAATATAAAGCTTAAGTAGAGAAGAAGATAGTCCCAGTGCATCACAGGCACGTGTAGTCATTCCCAGTGCAGATGCAATTACTGACCCTTGAAGTAAGAGCACTTCTCTTATCTACAAGTTGTTATACACTCTACTCTTCTAGCACACATCAGAGCTCCTTGACATCTTCTTGCCATTTTCTACATTCACCTGCTTCATGTCCATCCATATGCCTCCCATTCCAAACACCAACATACACCTCTACCCCAATATAACGCTGTCTTCGGGAGCCAAAAAATATCGAACTTGCTTTGATCTGCCGGAGTGTGCAGCCCCCCACCCCCTCGGAGCACTGCTTTACCGCATTATATCTGAATTCATGTTATATTGGGTCGCATTATATAGGGGTAGAGGTGTACCAGAAACAACTGTACTGATCGGTCCACAACAAAAGTGCATTGCTGGGATTTGAAACAGATTTGTGTAGAAGGTTGATACCAAGCCACTACGTTCCCTTTAAAAGCTCTTTTAAAATATGAAAAAATGGAAGGGTAAAAGTGTGTGCTCACATGCATGATATGAGGCGATTACATGTTTTGGGGAACTATGGTGTCCTGTCTTATTGAGTCTCTTTTTGATGGCTTCCACAGTTTCCCGTGTTTGACCAAAAATAACTAGTTTTTATGTTTTAAAAGTTAAAAAAAATCAAAGAAAGGATTTTCAGGACTATTCATTTTTAACATGATTTGAATTTCTCTGCTTCATCTATTTGCTATTTTAGTGACAAGCAACTTGCAATCAACCTGTAATGCTGTATGCAACGTATAGCAGGAAGCTGAATGAAAAACCACCAGTGTAAGGCTGTAGCTGAAAAGTCAAGCATACAAGTGTCAGGAAATTCAAATGTTAAGCTTTCTACAGGAGCCTTTATTCTGTTACACTATTCATGCAGTTCAGACTGTGCATACATTTAACAAATAGCCTGTGAATATATTCTTCTTTACCAAGGAAATCCGAAATTAAAAATACTGAGTTGAAATGGGAGTTTTGCTATTGACTTAAATGGAGCCATGATTCCAATCACTATGTCTTTGCTAATACTTTGCTAACATTAATCTAAAGACTTTACTTTTTGAACTTATCACCTTAAAATTGCATTAAAATTTGATTTTGCATTTAATTTTTCTTTTGTTGTGTTGTTGTTTAAAAACTAGAAAGGGAAAAAAGCCTGGTTAAGTTGTTCACACAGGGTGTCTTTCACTGATGCATCATTAACTCCTTAACAACCTTAATTTTTTAGGCCCTGCTTCATTCAGGAAAGCATTTAAGCATGTGGTTAAATCCCACGGAATTTAAGTATCTACTTAAGTGCTTTCCTGAATAAGACCTGGACACCGTAAGGTCTAAGGCCCAGATACTGCTACCACTGACTTCAGTGGCATAGGACCTGGTCCCAATTAAGGTGTCCTTATACAGTTATTGGCCTCTGAAACCTAAAGCAATTCATTGTGTTCCAGATATTTTCAACCACTTTTACTTTCTCCAAAACACAAAGAGAAATTGTTCTAATATCTATGAGTGAAAATTTAATTTTTCAGCGTTCACAACTCAAAGTATTAAACCAATTTAATGTAGCATTGGGCCCTGACGGTGCAGCAGACACAGCATGGCTGGACCTGTCAGTGGGGCTCTTTACAGGTGCAAAGATCTGCTTGCATGAAGTCTATTGTAGAATCAGGGTCTTGAGTTCTTTTTCCCCCAAACACTGAACTAAGCTTGGCTTATAGTCAATGTTTCTAGCTTCAACTACTTCTGAGCTATTAAAATACAAACTTTCAAGTAGAACAAATCAGAAAAGTGTATTTTCTTCACACTTAAGTAAATAAAATTGGATTCAAACTCCAAACACTTTTTTCAAACTTCCCATAAAATCTAGGCATAGCAGTTCCTACATACAATATGATATGTAACTGAGCAAAACATTTGAACTATTAAACAAATAGCATGGAGGAAATTCTTTCCATTTCAATTATTTTGTCAGCTGCTACACTATGATATCCTAATTTCCTTGTGGTTAATATAGAAGTACAAAAAAAATGCATATCGGTACAGTATTATGGTATGGTATGACTTGTCCATGAAATTAAGGGTGATTTTTTAAAAGTGACCTTTTGTTTATCACACACCTGACCAACAATTCCTCTCTGTCCATTTCAGCTAAAAAAAATTCGTATTTTCTGTTGGTATATGTGTCTCAAAATATGAGAGATTTTCTATTTATATAATAATACTGCTAATAATTTAGGCTCCAATCCTGCAAAGCCTTGAGTATATACTTAATTATAAGCACATGTGTAGTTCCTTTGAGTCAGTTGCAGGACTTGAGCCATAATTCTGAAGTAAAGAAAGCTAAGAGGATCAACCAAATGTAATCACAGACACACCTGTACACCCTCATATGATTAGAACTTCCATCCTCATATTTGTTTCACATTCGCATCCAGAGGCCCCTTCAGGATCAGATCTCCACTATGCTGGTGCTGTACAAATTAAGAGCTTAATCCTGCCCATATTTATGCAGGTATTCAAAGTTATTATGAACATAAATGGTTGCAGAATCAGGGCCTAATTAAAGAAAAGTTGAGACAACTGGTCTAATAAAAAACAGAGAAGGCACACAAGAAATTAAGACAAGGGGAAGAGTAATAGGAACATGTGGTTAAAAGACTAATTTAATTACATTGCACTGATTCTAAACTAGATTTTGTGGACTCGTTTTATTTACTTTAGATTTCTTTTAAAAAGCCTGCACACACTTTATTTTATACTGTTACTTCGAATAGTGATTACTCCGTATTTCGAGATACAAAAGTATTTGTTATATTTCCATGAAATATCATTTGTTCAAAATCCTGGTCAAAGTATTAAACAAAACATCTCAGAGCAGCTGTTTTCTATACTGCTGTGGAGGTATTTAAGTCTGTATACCTACACCAATTTTTGGACATGATGACAAAATAACAAGGTTTCCTCCCTTCTCAACTATAGCTCTATGGAAAGTTTATGGAACATACAAAACTTGCTAGATAGCTATTTTTATCTCAGCCATCAATATATCTGAATGTCTACATGAAATTAATATTCAGTTATTGTTTTTTCCTACTTTCTTCTCCCCTCTCCATCCCCTCCCCCACCATATAAGAATTTATTTTTCCAGGCTGAATTAAAGGGAGGAAACACAAGTAGTACATGCCCAGATCATTAATATATACTGGCAGGGACATGAAGTAAGAGTAGCAGCAGTTCAACGTTGTTTTTAATCATATTTTTCTGGAAAGCAAGAATCGCAGTGTTATTCCTAAATCAGCTAGGTTGCTTATTCCCCCCACTCCCCACTTATTATAATTTTCATTGCTCATGCATGGCTTGTATTGCACTAAACTAAGAACCAAATTACATGTCAGAGTGGGGAACCGAGAACCCAGGTTTTCTGTCGTTATTCTGTCCCACCACCTGTACAGAAACTGCTCCACAGCTGCCAACAGGTGCTTTACAAGTAGAGCTGCAGAAGAGTGTCTAGCATTGGCGGGAAGGGTATGGCCTGTGACTTTTCTTTCCCTCCTACCCTTCCCCAATTTTTGATCTTCCATCTTGCACTGGCAGGAATGCTTGGTGGTAGGGGGCCAAGCATTTGTTCATCATACACTGTTTTTACACATTCATGTCCATTTTGGGAGAAAACTGTACTGTGCCAGAATTTGGCTCTACTTTCTTGGTCCTCACAGGACAATTTTTAATTCAGGCATTTTTCCAGCAATTGAATCACATGAATTCCAAGTTCTTTGGCACGAAATATGTTTTGATAACTTCAAGATTCTATTAGTTATCTGCGTTTCTCAAAGGATAAAAATCTTTCCTTTGTTCTCATCATTTTATTATGCACTAAGTTTTAAACAGCGCATAGGTAGTCCATTTCACCAGACAGCAGTCTGCAAAATAGCTAAGGATTGTTACATAGTGTTCTAAAAAGAGAGCAAACTGCAAGACTCCAATGGAACAGCTACAAACACAAGCTACATTTTTCCATTTACCATAGTAGTCATGCAAATCATTACAACATCTCACTTGATAGCCTGCCCAGAAATTGTGGTGGCCCTACTAAATTACAAGCAATCTGAGATGTGCATAGGAATAAAATATATTGCACTTTGTCACAAAACTCATGCACATTAGCTGGAGAAAGTCTGACAGTGCTATGAATAACTAAAGTTGCTAAATATGCAATCCCATGCTGCAATGTAATCTAGCTATTCATACTAGATAGCTGCTGTTTACCAATTCTGATTCTATGATAAGATGGTATTTTAATACTGCTAGGGACACAGATATTCCAAAAGCATGCTCTGATTGGCCCGTGGGAACAGTTTAGTGATGTCAGATGCATCAATTAACAGTGGTGCACAAATGGAATCTCATCAGCAAATAAAGGGGAATCCACACAGCCATTGTGTTAAAAACATCCTACTGATTATTTTAAAGGTTAGAAGCGACTCTCTTCAAAAGTTCCTGGTGCGCCTTGGCATCATCCTGAGGAACTGGCTGAGGGGACCCTGTGATAGCCTTGTCTGGCGACGATGAGGACGATGCCGGTGCCCCCGGAACCTCCACGTCCATTGGTGGTCCAGCAGCTTGCTCCCCTGGTCCTCCTGGACCTGCGGGGTCTTACCCCCCCCCCGAAGTCTCCAGCACTGGATGGGGACGGGATACCAAGGCCGCTGGCCTCTCCAAGGCTCCCAACACCGATCGGGCAGCCTGGGAGGGTTGGGTGAACTCCCGAGGGTTCCACTGGTACCATGGCACTGGCCACTATGTTTGGGGCCATGGGACAGGTTTCAGTGCTGATAATGTAGTCAGCACCATTGGTACCAGCGGAGCAATCAGTTCCGGGCGACCAGGATCATGCCGAGCAGTGGCTCTTGTCCAACCAGTGTCGGTCGCTGCGTCTCGAAGCCGACTTGTCCGAGCGAGACTGTCTTGGTCGGGCTCTCAGGGATCGATGGCATTCGGCAGATCTGCATCAGATACCCAGCGATCCACGCCTCACGCTACTCGACCGGTACCGGGACTTTGAATGTGACCGGCAGCTACTACAAGCAAGTTGCCGGGAGGATCGTCCTGAGTAGGGAGACCTTCCTTTTGGAGATGGGTGATAGCCTGGCAATCGGCGGTCTCTGGTGCCCGATCTGTCCCGGGATCAGTCCCGGGCCCTTGAAGGTGGTCGGGGCTGGTCCTGGAGTTCTTGCTGGATGGCATGTGCCTCAGAGGGTCTGCGCCAATCTATCGATGAGGTACACCTTGAGTCCCTCGATTGGTGCCCCCGGTGCGGGGACTGAAGAGGGCACCGCTGAGCCTGCCGGTCCCGTCCTGAGGCGTGACAGCTGCAGGCGAGTGAATGCTGGTGGGACATCCCTCTCAATGGGGAATGGTACCGCTGAGGCAGGGACAAATGAATAGGTCCCAACGTGGGTTTTCCCCGAGACTGGGGTACTGCAGGAGCCAGTGAGAGCAGCACCGGAAGCATCAGGATCTCCTGAGCTGCTTGAAAGGCTTCAGGCGTCGACTGCACCTGAAGCTGGCCGGGGCCTGCACTGCTATCTGGAGTCACAGGCAAGGCATGGGATGGGATGGGCTGCACTGCTTGACTTGAGCTGGGGCCCAACTTCCCGAGGGGGATGTTGAGCTGCCCGACATGGTCTTGGCTCACCCCCTGCCCTCTCCTTTCCTTGGTGGGAGGTAGGAGATCTTCCCCTCACAGTCTTTTTCAGCTTCTTGACTGGAGCCATGGAGGGAGACCGGTGCTGGCTTGTGGACGGCACCGGGGAAGCACTGCGCACGGAGGCCACGGTGCTCGGTGCAGAGTCAGACCGCTGCTCCGGTGCCGGAGTGAGTGCCGACTCCATTAGGAGCACTCTTAGATGGATTTCGCACTCCGTCTTCGTCCTAGGTTTGAAGGTCTTGCAGATATGGCACTTGTCACTTATGTGCCCTTCGCCTAAGCACCTTAGGCAGCTGACAGGCATAGGTTGTTTGCAGTGATCGCAGGGCTTATAGCCTGGGGACCAGGGCATGCCCTGACCCCTGGCTGGGTCCCATTCAGGACCAACAAAGAGTTCGAGAACTACTACTAAGGGTACCTAAGAAAACTACTAACTATGTATAATTATTTTACAGGATTTCAAAGTTTGCAAGAACAGAGAAGGAATCAATGCTAGCCGAAGCAGCAGACGTTCCAGCACCATCACTGGCAGCAAGAAGGAACTGAGAGTGGGGAGAGCCGGTGGGCACCACTCCAGAGGGCGCCAGAGCTGGTCCCCTACTGATACTGTTGAGGGAGAAACTTCCGGCACTGGTGCATATGGCGAGCACACACACCTAATATGGAAGGGACATGAGCAATGCATCTTGAAGAAGAGATGTGGTTCCACTCCAGTTCCAACACAGCACATGCCTTTTCCCTACTAAAAACTGTTTTCATTCTGGAAGGATACATACCTTTCCCAAATTGGCTGTTAAGATGTTTTGTAATTTATATTTAAAATTAGCAAGCTACAGACTCCAACGGCAGTATGTCACTCCATGGTGTGCATTATTTAGTGACTGTTGTACATCTTGGATGATTGAATTCCCTTGGCCTTTATCCTTCTGCTTTGCAGTACACCTGAAGCTAGCACCCATATAATGCACAACCTGGAGTGGTTTATTGCTGTATTAAAGGGGCTGTGAACATTGTGATTATCTGACTGGCTGTCTCAGTCTTTTGGATGATGTCATACTTACGTAGGATACCAATTCCCAATACCGCTAAGTTACAACCTCATCAGTGTAGAACTACAACAACAAAATGCTCCTATACCCATTCTATTCATTGAGTAGGGAAAAAACAAAAACAAATAAGTGGGGAATATAGATAACAGAAGTAGCTGGATTGTACACATTTCAAAAATGGAATTCTTTATGCTTTTGGGCCTTCTCTTGGGACAAACTCTGGCTCTGAACTCTGCATACACTCTAAAAGCTGTGACCAGGAGGGAAGTGTGGGGTACAATTGATGCACATTAATATTTGCTCCTCAAAAAACTGTAGTTGAACCTCCCCAGGCTTTCTGTGCATTGTACTCTGTAGGGGACGCTCTAGTGCAGATCTGAGAGTTCAGGGAGCATCACCCATGTGTTTTAGTGCAGACACCCCGTTTAGTGCAGAAGTCATTACACCTCCTCCTCACCGTGTGTTACTCATTTTCCTGGAATAACATAGTCACCAAGGAAACACAACAGAATGGAGATTGCTCATAGAAAATGTGGCAATAAACACGCCAGGCACTGTATAGCTGGAACACTACGTATTTATCTTGGCCTTCGTAGAGATACAGTTACGATATAAGAAATGATAATAAATATTTTACTGTGTACCTTATATTTCCTTCTATGAAATATGTCTGACTCAAAAATCAATCAATCCTAAGGAAGTGTGAATTGTATTGATCTTTCTTTCCTAAAAAAAGCAAAAAACAAACAAACAAAAACAACTGTTACATATTTCCTTCTTGAAATCAGCTTACTTGTTGGCTAATGCAAGTTATCTGACAAGACAAATACTTCCAGCAGCCTCTAACTCACTGTAAAAAGCATTGTTTGGAGAATAATCAATGTCTGAAACACTAGGGTCCCAGCAGTCAATCTTCCATTATGAGTTCTATCCAGACTACATTTTTTTCATGGCTGCTGGCCCACTGCATCTGTGCAGACACATAAAGCTTTAACCTGTTCCCTCTCAGAAGCAGCCATAAAATGCCATTTTCAGCTTTATAGATATGGCTGTTAAAGCCCACTCCATCCACATATTGTGTCTTTCCCAGATGTAAAATGTGTTAATTAGGCTCAAAAGAAAAGTGTACAGGGATGCTCTGAGCATGTTGGAAAAGATTTACATGACATTCACCTTCATTTTAAAAAATGACATTTACTTTAACTCTTGCCCATTATTCTGGTTAGCAGTGTGGTTTGGGATTAGCTAATGGGACCCTGGAGCTTCTGGCAAACATTAATTAATCTTTTAGGTAATAAGCCAAATCAATCCTTTCCTTAGAAAAATGTGTAAAAGTGGAAAGTTCTTTTAAAAAATGCTCCATAATGGCAGTTAGCATTCAAGTAGAATGTTATCCCCAGAGGCCTTGAATACACTGAAATAATGCATCATGCTAGAAAACATGTCAGCTAAGAAGATATTGAACACAATTTGCCCTTAGCATGGACAAGAATGTGTAAGTCCCCGCAGGTCTAAAACCCAGTCCTAGAGAGCTGCCAGGCAGCAAACATCTCCATGCTGCCAGCCAGCAGCAGCTGTAACTAGCTTGTGCTCCACTACTCATGACCCACTGTGGACACGGTCCCTGGGAAGTCCCACTCAGGAGGTCTGACAGGCAGCAGCCTCATGGCTCCTCCTCACTGCCCTGTATAAACCCAAGGGGCCTTCCAGGAAGTATCCAGGTAACTGAGTGGATTTCTTGCTGCCATCACCATTCATTCTCCTGAACAACTGGCTTCGACCTCAGTTTGATTTGGCTTTGCCTCCTGACCCAGACCCTGAAACCTGACTCAAACTCTGACCCTTGAAATCGATCCTGGCCTGGAACCTGACTGCAAACTCCTTCACAGTGTGGCCACATATCTGGACCGAGTCTTCCTCCCAGAATTTTTTAATGAGGACCACCAAAAATTGAGGGCGTTTATAAACCAATGCTGCCTACTGTTTCTACTCCACCTCCAGTCCTACCCCACTGACCAAGCAAAAAGTAGGACTCATTATTAGCCTCCCGGTGGCAGATGCATTGGATTGGGCCTCACTACTACTCAAACGAGTGAGTTAGATGCAATTCCTTTAGGCATTTTCTGCCATATTTGATGATCCCCACTGTACTCGCTCGGCAGAGGCAGCCCTGTGCCAACTCCAGCAGGGGCAAGCAGCAGCTTCCTCCTACACAGCCCACTTTGGCGACTAGTCTCTGACACCAAGTGGAACGAAGCGGCACAGCTCTACCAGTTCCATTGGGGACTACACAAGAAGATTAAGGACGAGTTAGCTCATGTGGAGGCCCTGATGCCTTCATCAACCTTGTCATACACATCGTCAATAGGGCTCAGGGAGCAACATGAGGAAAGGAAGTGGTCTGTGTTACTTGGTACCTGTCTCCAAACCAGACCCAGACCATGCAGCTGGATAGTGCCAACCGCCATGTGACCCCTGAGGAAAAACAGCGCTGCTGCTGCCATGGGCTATGTTTCCACTGGGAATGATCTGGCCATGGTCTTGCCAACTGCCCACCCTGAGCTCTAGCAAGATGCACTTCAGGAAACTACCACACCCAGGACTAGTAGAAGGGGTTGGCCAGAATAAGCCCTGAGATAATGACCCCCTACTCTTCACTGAGACATACCCAATTCACGGTGAGCTCTCCCCGTACCTCAAAGTCCAGGTCTGTGTCTGGGCTCCAGGGGAACCTTACCAAATCCCACCACAGTGGGCACTGGTGCATTCCAGGGCAGTGAACAACTTTATAGATGCTGATATGGCCCATGTCCTGGGTATTCAGGTTTAACCAAACAATCTCCCTGACCTAGTGAAAACAACAGATGGCTCACTCCTGTCATTGGGGCCAGTGACATAGAAGACAAGGCCAAGGAAAACTACAAGTGGTATGCCTGTGGTTCTCAAACTTTTGTACTGGTGACCCCTTTCACATAGCAAGCCTCTGAGTGTGACCCCCCTTATAAATTAAAAATGCTTTTTTATATATCTACCATCATTATATATGCTGGAGGCAAAATGGGGTTTGGGGTGGAAGCTGACAGCTCACGACCCCCCATGTAATAATCTTGCGACCCCCTGAGGGGTCCCAACCCCCAGTTTGAGAACCCCTGTGGTATGCTGACTGCCAGCGCCTAGAAGACCCAGCATTCACTGTTGGGCAAAAAGTGTGGGTATTAGCCCAAGACTTCTGCACCAACAAGCTGTGTTGTAAATGGGACTACCATACCATGGGCCATATTCCGTCATCCAGTTAATCAACCCAGAGACCATGAAGCTTCAGTTACCCAGTTCTCTCAAAATAGTGTTTCACATATTCTTGCTAAAATCCTCCATTGACAACCCCTTCACTCACCAGGGTCAGCCACTGCCCCCTATGGTATGGATCCAAGAACTTAATGAGTACAAGGTCCGTGGACTCAAAAATCAGACAGCTCCCTTTGGTACCTTATAGGCTGGAAGGGTATGGCCAAGAAGAGTGATCCAGGGAGCCCATCTCCCTAGTCCATGCCCCTGATCTCATGGTAGCCTTCCATGCATCCCATCCAGACAAATCCAGGCTGGTGGAAGGCATGGGTTATGTAAGACCCAGCTGGTCTACAACCTGAGCCTGTTGAGCTGCCAGGCAGCAGACATCTCCATGTTGATACCAGTGGCAGCTGTAAGCAGCTTGTGCTCCACCATTTGTGACCCACTGTGGACACAGACCATGGGAAGTCCTGCCTTAGGGGGTTAGACAGACAGCAGCCTCATGGCCCCTGATTGGCTCCCCACCCTATATAATCCCAAAGGGCATTCCAGGAAGTGTCCTGGCTACAGTGCGGATTTCCTGTAGCTGCTACAACCATTCCTGCTCTTGAACTCATGACTTCAACCTCGGCTTGATTTGGACCTTGCCTCCTGACCCAGACCCTGAAACCTGACTTGGACTCTAACCCTTGGTTTCGACCCTGGCCTGGAATACAAACTCCTTCACTACTTCTAGTCTCAGGTTTGACCCAGCTCTGACCCTTGATTCAAACTATTCTTGTTAGGATTTTGATAGGATGGTTATGTTTAAAAATATTAGCTAAAAAGACCTTTGGTTAACCACAGCTAGCTAACACAGGTGCTAATACCATTATGATACATTTTACCAATGTAGACATGACTATAGAAAGTAAAGTAGAGTGAGTTGTTTCTGCATGAAAAGTGATGATGGCCTGGCCTCCTATCTACACCAAGCCCAAGGATCAGTAGGAAATACTGGCCTCAAACCTTCAGCACCTGGGCCATTCACACTGAGCACCAGTCCCTTTGCACAGTGTACTAGGTCCTCTCACTCCAATGGCAGGACAGCCAACTTTGTGGCTGTGTTGCCATTGGCTCGCTGGTCCTTGACTGTACAGTACACTCCCGCTTCAGTCCCCAAAAGGGGGGTTAAAACATAGACTGTAAATCAATTATAAGGGGGTCACAAACTTCTGGGGAATTTTACAGCAGACATTCCAAATGAGTGGACTCATGGAAATGACTGAAAACTGGAAAGGACAGTTACCTGTTCCGTAACTGGCATTCTTTGAGATGTGTTGCTCCTGTCTATTCCACAGTAGGTGTGCATGCTCGCCACGTGCACCGGTGCTGGCAGTTTTTCCCTTAGCAGTACCCGCAGGAGGGGAGCACCGCTGCGACCCTTGGAGTGGCGCCTCTATATTGCACTATAAGGGGAGCTGCGCTCTCCCCCCACCCTCGGTTCCTTTTTGCCAGACAACTCCGACAGAGGGGAAGGAGGGCGGGGTGTGGAATAGACAGGAGCAACACATCTCGAAGAACGCCAGTTACGGAACAGGTAACTGTCCTTTCTTCTTCGAGTGATTGCTCCTGTGTATTCCACAGTAGGTGATTCCAAGCAATATCTGTTGGAGGTGGGTAGGAGTTCACAATAGTTCGGGACGAAGTACCGCCCTGCGAACCCGGCATCATCCCTAGACTGGGAGACAATCGCGTAATGCGAAGTAAATGTGTGAACTGAGGCCCACGTGGCTGCCCTACAGATGTCCTGGATGGGGACATGGGCGATGTAGGCAGCTGATGAGGCCTGAGCCCTTGTAGAGTGTGCCCTGATGATTGGTGGCGGGGGAATCCCTGCCAGATCATAGCACGTGCGTAAGCACGAGGTGATCCAGCGGGAGAGCCGCTGGGTGGAGATAGGCTGCCCC
This sequence comes from Terrapene triunguis, assembly GCF_002925995.2. Lineage (NCBI taxonomy): Eukaryota > Metazoa > Chordata > Testudines > Emydidae > Terrapene > Terrapene triunguis. The sequence goes on from NW_020664447.1 coordinate 57,775,527, forward strand.
TTTGCCAGTTCGGCCGAGGCAATAAAGAGTTGAGAGGATTTCCGGAACAGCTTAGTCCGATCCAGATAAAAAGCCAACGCCCTACGCACATCGAGCTTGTGGAGGCGGCGTTCCTCGTTAGAGAAAGATGCTCTGCTCCATATGGAAGGTGGAGACCACCTTCGGGAGGAAAGCCGGGTGTGGGCAGAGCTGGACTTTATCCCTGTGGAAAATCATATAGGGGGGTTCTGAGGTTAAGGCCCTGAGTTCCGAGACACGTTGGACCGACATGATCACCATGAGGAAGGCCACCTTCCATGAGAGGTGCGACCAGGAACACGTGGCCAGGGGTTCGAAGGGGGCCCCGTGAGACGGGACAAGACCAGGTTGAGGTCCCATTGCGGCATGGGGGGGGCCTAGCATATGGGAACAAACGGTCAAGGTCCTTCAGGAAACGGGAGGTCATCGAATGGGAGAAGACCGAGTGCCCCTGCACTGGCGGGTGAAAGGACGATATGGCCGCAAGGTTCACCTTAACTGAGGCAGGTGCCAGACCCTGGGCCCTAAGGGATAAAAGGTAGTCCAGGACAAACTGGAGAGGTGCGGCAGAGGGGGAGACTCCTCACTCACTCGCCCACCTGGCAAATCTGGACCACTTCGCCACGTATGTCTGATGCGTGGACGGCTTCCTGCTTTCCAGGAGGACTCGCCTTACCTGCTCTGAACACCTGTTCTCCTCATTCAGCCACGGAGTAGCCACGCTGTCAGGTGGAGCACGGACAGATTGGGATGGAGGAGGCGCCCCCCATTCTGGGAGAGGAGGTCCCGGCGGAGCGGTAGTGGCCGTGGGGCGGCCGCCAAGAGGTGTAGGAGGGGCCCGTACCAGTGCTGGTGGGCCCACGCCGGGGGCTATGAGAATGACTCTCGCCTTGTCCACTTTCACCTTCTGAAGGACCTTGGCGATGAGGGGGAACGGGGGAAAGGCATAGAGGAGATGGCCCGACCAGCTCAGGAGGAATGGGTCGGAGATCGAGCCTTCCCCCCCCCCCTCCCCTGGAGCAGAACCGGGGGCAACGCCGGTTCTGGCGGGTTGCAAACAGGTCAATCTGGGGAGCTCCCCACTCTCGGAAGAGCCGGTGAGCGACCTCCGAGTGGAGCGACCACTTGTACTGGGGGGAGAAGACCCTGCTGAGGCGGTCCACTTGTGTATTGCGGACGCCCGGGAGGTGAGCCGCCCTCAGGGAGATATCGTGGGCTATACAGAACTCCCATAGGTTCAGGGTTTCCCAGCAGAGGGCTAGGGAGCGAGTACCGCCTTCTCTGTTGATATAGTACATGGCGGCGGTGTTGTCCGTGAGCACCCTACTGCGGAGGTGCGTGAGGAAAGCCACGCACGCCAATCGTATCGCCCTGAGTTCCTTGACATTTATGTGCAGGGACAAGTCCAGGGTCGACTACGTTCCCTGGGTTTGCACGTCTCCCATGTGGGCTCCCAAGCCGAGATCCGAAGCATCAGACATCAGGTCTATGGATGGGTTGGCCCCTCTGCAGGGAACCCCTTGCAGCATATTGCTCGGGCAGGACCACCATAGAAGGGATCACTGGCGGCAAGAAGGAACTGAGGGTGGGGGGAGCCCGTGGCTCCTCTTATAGCCCGATATACAGACGCCACTCCAGGGCTCGCCGCAGTGCTCCCCCAGTACGGGTACTGCTAAGGGAAAAACTTCCGGCACCGGTGCACGTGGCGAGCACGCACACCTACTGTGGAATACACAGGAGCAATCACTCGAAGAAGAAAAGAGTTTCTCTGGGCAGCATGTCATCTAGTGTGGCTGGTCCTCCGTTCTGACATTCCCATAGCAGCAGCTGCAAATTGTTCATGCTTAAGCTCTATTGTCTGGCTTTGCTGGAAGGACAGGAGACACTGGATGTGGTTTAATCAGGCCACAACTTTATTCTTAAATGTGTGGGAGTACCCGGCAGATAAAAGTTTACAGTGCAGATAATTCCATAATCAACTCAATATATATCAGGGGGCTTGTGTCAGCCCTCCCATTTACCCAGCCTGGTCCCCAGCCAACCCACTGCTGAGCCCTCACCAATTCCCCCGGCTGTACCAGTCATAGGAACACTGAATGACCCCATTTCTGCTCCTTTAAAGAATACCTCCTTTAAATCCTTTGCTAATCCATTTTATCTGATCACCATATCCCTTCCCTAGGGAGGACCTGCACTGGACACCTGCCACAAGGAGGTGCCAGCAATTAGCTTGGCTGCCTCCCCTCCATAGCTACCTGGGTTCCCAGACATCTCCATTGCAGAGCTATGAGAGAAGTTTTAATGATTTTATGCAATTTCAGGATCTGGAAGGCTTATCACCGATATGACCCATTACAGAGGAACATGTGCTGCAGTACGTGGTGTCGTTAGCAAGCTGACGACTGGGATCCTCAACCATCTCCACTCGCCTATCGACCCTTATGTTTGTCAGCAGGCTGAATGGTTACCCACATCCTTGCAGCAGTTTTGTAGTTCAAAGGTTTCTAGCGGGGGGGGGGGGGGTCTCAAAGCACCAGCCCTAAAAAGGATACACGTCATCCCATCACTGTTAATACACTCAGGGATCTGGTGTCGATCTTGGAACCCATATGTCATTGAGGGCAGAAGGTGGCCTAGTTCAGGGCAGCATTTCTGGTACTTTTTTTTGAGCTTTTAGGATTAGTGAGCTAGTACCTGGGTCTTGTAGGAACCCTTCTGGAAGGGCTTTGGAACTGAGGGACATACAGTGGGAGGGGCGATTATTAACCTTATTAACCTTGAGGAGGTCAAAGATGGCTCAGGGAGGCTGGGATGAATCCATTATTCTACAGGAGGGTGGCGAGCCCAGGATCTACTAGATGGCAGCTGTGAGGGCACAGACCTATAGAGTTCCCCACCTTGGGGGGATAGGTCAGCATCTCCTGCTGACCTGGTCTGCAGCTGCAGCAGAAAGTCACTCGCTGGTTCTCTAGCCCTTAAAGGGGCACACACCTTTTCCTACAAGCAAAGCAGAGGGAAGCATAAGAGCCATTATTATTAACAGCTGGTAAATTGGTCAATTCTGTTGCAAATAAAGCATGAGTAAAAATTCCTGTTCCATGTTTGACAGTTGAAGTACTGCAGCGAAATGCAGAAATATAGAACACAACATGGATCTTCCAAAACACCTAAGGCATGATTACAAGGCACCACACACTAAGCTGGCATTGCACCTTGCACACCTCCATGGAAATCTCACACTTACAAGTGGATCTTCAGAAAGGGAGAATTTGGCTTGTGATACATATAAAATTATCTGGATGGTGTTAGAGGAGTAACCCAGTATTTATACTGCTATGTTTGAGTTATTAAAAATATGACTAAGGTCTTTACGATGCATGTACATCAGACTTGGTTTGAAAGCAATAGGAAAATAAATCAAAGAATCTCTTAAATGATGTAAGCTTAGTGCTGCATTTTACCCTGGAATTCTGTATCGTATTACGTTTCATCATTTTAATTCCCTTGTTGCCCATCTGCCAGAATTGGTTTATTTTTGTTGAGCCTGCTTAAAAACTGAGGGGAATGTTCCTATTGGACTACTATGACGTCCTCCTACACTAGATCTACTGTAGGTAATTAGCGTTATTTTAGCTATTTCACAGTAAAGGTAATATATGTAGATTTAATGCACCTGTGACAGGTGCAAGCATGCTATCCATAATCATTTGGCATTGATGCAACAATATATTGCTATCACTTATCCATGTGGCATCCGGAAGCAGCGGCATGTCCCCACTCCGGCTCCTACATGTAGGGGCAGCCAGGGGGCTCCGCACGCTGCCCCCACCCCAAGCGCTGTCCCTGCAGCTCCCAATGGCCAGGAACCACTGTCAACGGGAGCTGCAGGGGCAGTGCCTGCTGACAGGGCAGCGTGCAGAGCAGGAAGGGGGACATGCCGCTGCTTCTGGGAGCTGCTTGAGGTAAGCGCTGCCTGGAGCCTGCCCCCCTGCCCCCCTCCCACACCCCAACCCCCTGCCCCACCCCGATCCCCCTCCCGCCCTCTGAACCCGTCCATCTCAGCCCGGAGCAACCTCCTGCACACCCAACCCCTCATCCCCAGCCCCACCCCAGAGCCCGCACCCCATCCCCTTGCCCCAGCCTGGAGCCCTCTCCCGCACCCTCAACTCCTCATTTCTGGCTCCACCCCATAGCCCGCACCCCAGCCAGAGCCCTCACCCCTTCCCACACCCCAACTTCATGGCCCGCCATACAATTTGCATACCCAGATGTGGCCCTCAGGCCAAAAAGTTTGCCCACCCCGGTCTATGGTGTAGTCAAAAGAAGGTAATAGCCATGGCCATATTTGAAATTCCTGCCTCTTCACACCTTTTCTGAAACCTACCCCTTGATCTTACGGATCCAGACATTAAGTACATGTACAGGACAGAATACTATGAAGAGAGTGCATAAGTAGGTAATTGTACAAAAGATTATGGAGAAAACAACATCTCAAAAACTAACAATAGGTCAGAACCTCAGCCAGTGTAAATTGGTGTAGCTCCACTAAGGTCAATTGAGCCACACTAACTAACAGCAGATGAGACAATCTGGCCCTAAGAATCTTTATGTTCAGTTGTACTTGACTATGTCTCAAGAGTGCCTTAACTTTCTACTGACTATTGTTGATATGACATTATATGCTCTTCCATAAGTCTTTACTTAACATGTCATTTAAAATTTGTTTGGTCTTATAGTCAATGCCAAATCTGAGATATAAAATGAAAAAATTGGCAATAGTAAAATATCTCAGAACATGCATCACATTCAGCTGACACTTGAACACTGTTTATGTGCAAAAATCACAAGTTTCCTAATGTGATTAACAATAGCGGTAAAAAGGCATTTATATGTCAAACCATTTTTTCCTCCAGTAATTAGACAGTATTTACATACATTTTAGAGACTGCCAGTGTTGGCCTTAAAGATTTGACTTACAAAATAAATATATGCATTTAAACATATTTAAGTACCTGAGTCTCTGCACACAAGTGAACTGCAATTTATCATGTAACATTCTCCATACATTTTTCAGCAAGCATTACATACTGCTCTGTTACTCACAGATGACATATTCTTTCTATCATGTGTGACTAAGAAGGAAGTTTTTTAAAACATGATTGAAGGGATCAGTGAGGTCAACACTGGGTTACACTGTATTTGTGCCATGACAGCTTTCGCTGTTTCAATGCATACTAAACCAATATCCTTGCAATGAAAATGTGCAAGCTATATTTTCTTTGCCATTATAGTAAAATGCTTCTCAATAAACGTGTTTTCACAAGAAGTTTGCCCACTCATGTGTCCCAGAGCTGTTGTAATCTTCATTGCTCAGGCTGATCTAAGAGTAGGGACATTATTCTAATTCTTGACATGTTTAAAGTTCTCTAATGAATAAAGCTAACAGTTTATGGCTGCTTGGACTGTCACTCGATTGCCCTAAGGTCTTTAAGGTCTTTAAAACAGGCCTCCTAGTTTGTGTTTAACTACCTTGTCCACAGAGGTCTGAAGAGTAGAGCAGATCAAAGATGTGCTGGGAACATAAAGAGCAGCTGTCCTTCATTTACCGTTAATTAACTACATCTGACCCGATCCTTTATGACCTCCTTGTCACACATTCAACAGCTATAAGCCTTATGACCTGTCCCTAAGTACTGTACCATTGCACAAGTTTCAAGGAAATATAAATCTAAAAATATTAAATGTGGGACAGGAAAGAAATCTTTGGTCTCACACCACAGGGTTGCTGTTTGAGGAAATACAAGGCTTGACTCTGGATTTATATGCAACTATCACAGGCTGCTCAGTTGTTTGGGAGTCAAAATATTCTTTCAAAACTGGATGATTCTGAATTTAGAGTCTACATTTTATCTAGCTATTTTATTTATCGGCCATTGTATGTTACCTATCACTGAAGGATATGAGTAAAAATGACACAACAGGGATGCCTAAAGCAGATTTAAGACAAGGGCCATATCTGGAAATACTGGCCGGGATTCTGTGCTGGAGCCTCAGCACAAAGTCCTGGGGAAATAGAACCAAAGGTGGCTTTAAACCACCTTTATGCTCTTCAGATTCTTGATGGCTGTGGTGACCAGTTCAGCCTCAGTGTAAACTAGAGCCTCTAGAAGCTTCTCTACTTTATGATATCCTTCCATACTGGGCTGCTTATGCCCACCACAGCTGAAAATCCCCCTCCAACCCTAACATGCCCCCTCCTGTACCCAACATATTCCTTTTGCTGGGGCTTGTGAGGGGGTCTACATAGGGTTGCCTGTGACTATCATACACATTGCTGGTGTTGGGGAAATTCTCTCCTGGCACGATAAGGAGTTTTTATGGTCCCTGTACTACTCTTCAGTGGCAAGTAGGGGCCAAGCAGAAAGGTGAATCCTTCCTAACGTCTCCTTTTCAGTTACCAACAGGAGGGACTGCTTCAGGAAATGGGGATTCACTGTAATGATGCAGACAGACTGAAATAGTTATAGATTTCATAACAAGCTGCATGGACAGAGATGGGAGTTACATAATTCATAACATTGATACAATTACATAGATGAGAGTAATATGTTTCTATTTACCACTCCTGAAATTATTCTAGCAAATTATTGACAGGGTGATTAGGAAGGCAAATACCCCCTCTACAGGCAATAAAGGCTAGGGGGCATAACCTCAGCTGGTGTAAAAGGGCATCGTTCTACTGAAGACAATAGAGTTACATCCCTTTACACTAGCTGAAGATCTGGCCCTAAGAATCTTTATGTTCAGGTCTACTTGACTTTGTTTCAAGATTGCCCTCACTGGTTCTATGGTTAAAATCAAAATGCTCTTAAAGATCAAAGAAGTAAGTCCACCACAACACTGGCTTGGTCTGACATCTTACTACTATGAAATGGAATTTACAAATCCAAATAAGGCCAGTGCTGGATTGGGGAGAGCCATGCTGACAGCTGTCTCTCCTGGTTCCCGCCACCTGCCCTGGGCGGAGGGGTTGGAGGGCAGGGACACGGGACAGGGCTGCTCGGGCCCCCTGCCCAGGGCAGGAGGAAGGTCCGCCGCGGCTCCACACAGCTGCCCACGTGGCTCTTATCGTGGCTGGGCTGTGGCTCTATGCTGCCCCTCCAGCCGGAGCCGGGTCAGGAAGAGCTGTGCTGGCAGCTGTGGGAAGCCTGGGTCTCTCCACCTGCCCTGGGCGGGGGAGGGGAGGGACACTGGGAAGGAGCTGCTCGAACCCCATGCCCAGGGCAGGTGGAGGGTCTGCCACGGCTCCCCACAGCTGCCAGCATGGCTGTCCCTGACCCAGCTCTGGCTGGGGAGGGGGGCAGCTTGGAGCTGCAGCCTGGCCATGGTAAGAGCTGGGGGGGCAGCTGTGGGGAGCTGCAGAGGACCCTCCATCTGCCCTGGGCGGGGGTCCTGAGCAGCCCTTGGGCAGCTCCACAGGTCTCCCCCCTCTCTCCGGCCAGGCCAGCGTGGAGCCGTGGCAGACCCTCCACCTGCCCGCGGTGCGAGTGGGGGCCTGAGAGCAGTCCCTGGCCGTGTCCCCGCCCCCTAGGCTCCCAGCCCATCCGAGGGCAGGTGGAGGGTCTGCGACTCTGTGTGGGCGCCCTATAGCTGCCCATGCGGCTCTCCCCGGGGGGGGGGAAGAGGTGAGGGGATGCCTCAGAGCCTCAGTCCGGCCCCCAGTGGAGAGCCCTGCAAATCCACAGATAATTTCTGCGGATAGCAGATCGCATGCAGATATACATTTGTGTTTCCGCGCAGGGCTCTAATGATAGCCAAAGAGGAAGTTCTATTCCATCCAGACCAGCAGTTTGCTTTTGGAAAATGTAGTAATGATAATAATTTGTTAGTGTGGATGGCCGTGCTGCAGTATAACCCCTTCCTATCCCCACCTACCCAGAAAAGTTTCCAAACCCTGGGCCTGTTCAAAGGAAGATTATCTAAAGTTGTCTGGGGACAGTTCCTGCAGCCCTCATGCAGGCATAAATCCCACAGACGCCAATGGAAACTTTGCCTACACAAGGTCTGAGGGATCAGGCACTTTGTGAAAGATTCATATCTCTGCTCTTCCACTCACTTTTTTGTATAGGTGCCCAAACATTCAGTAGTCTGCCTGGTATCCTTCCTGATGGTGTCTGTGCAGATAATGCCCTATAAATCCAACCAGCACTGCAACATCAATAAATGGGTTTTGTGCAGCATCAGTAGCTAATAAGTGGTTTAGTGCACTGCCTCCCTCCAACATCCTTGTACTGTCATTCTAGGGCTCTCATCAGTTCAGGAAGCTGCTGAGTGAGACATTTTGAGATTACATATTCTGCTACATGATTTAACATAGTTACTGATAATTAGCCACATAGGGCCTGATCTAAAGCCTGTTGAGGTCAATGGAAAGTCTCCTTGAATTCACCGTGTTTTGGTTTAGGCCCCTATTCCCAAAGCATTAACTGAAAAAGATAAAATTAACTAAAAGTTACATTAACGAAAGGAGAGACTTTGAAAGCTGATACTGCAGCTTAAACTGTCCCTAGATGTCTTTCTGTATAAATCAGTTCTTATGTAATCTTTTTGTCAAACACGAGTCCAGTGCCTTGCCCACAACTGTCAATATTTCAGTCCTTTCCTAACAAAGTTCCAATCAATTACATCTCTAAACAAGTTAATACACTTTCAAAGGTAGTCATGCAAATGTGTATATACTGGTAAGTATCATTGCTAAACATAAACATGATCCTTTTTATAATGGTTTATTTTAATTCATTGACATTTTACTATATCATAAAAACTACTCAAGAGATTCTTGGAAAAAATTAACTGGTAACCTATTAAAGGACCATTATAATTTAATGGGAATAATTTACCCTTTTGCTTAAAAAAATATTTGGCAAGCTCTCTTGATTCAGACTTTATGGTGACTATCTTGTTTTGTTAGTTAAAGAATTCTAAATAGGGCTGCCAACTTTGGTTGGATGAATTCCTGGAGGTTTCATCACATGACATTATCTTTATCATTAAAGATTAATTTTCAATTCCTGGAGACTCCAGAACAATCCTGGAGAGTTGGCAACCCTAATTCTAAAGAAAGCAAAACTAAAAAGCAGGGCTGGCTCTGGCTTTTTTGCTGCCCCAGGCAAAAAAGCCTCCGGCCGCCCCCCCCCCCCCACCGCGGCCGGGGGGAGGGCGCCGGAGCCCTGGGAGGAGGGCGACGATCTCCCCCCGGCAGCCAGAGCGCAGGGGGCAGGGCGGCGAGAGGGCTGCGAGCCGGAGCGCCGCGCCGCCCCCCTCCAGGTGCCGCCCCAAGCACAAGCTTGGTGGGCTGGTGCCTGGAGCCGGCCCTGCTAAAAAGCAACTAATATGTACTGATTTTTGTCTTTCACACTTAGGGCCAAATTCAGCTCATTGGCCTCAATAGAAGGTGTCTACATGTCTCAGTGGGTATAATTTGCCCTCAAGAAAAGATTAACTGTGTATAAGGCCATAGATGAATTCAGCGATTCTACTTGTATTAGCTCTCAGCACGTCTGGATAAACAATTTTAGCTAAAGGTATTGACTTAATGACAAAGTGAAAAAAAAATTCCTTGTACTGTATTGTATGTGAGCATTAGAACTTAAAATATTTCCTACAATATTTAAAACTGTGCTAATGGTTCAAGTCTTTAAATCAGGAAAAGATGGAGGAAGCTGCATGCCAATATCTTTTCTTAATGCCAATATTCCATTTTTTGTGAAAATACAGAAAACAAATTTGAACAATTGCTTCAAAATGTAGGTTACAAACATTAAACTGGGTTTAAGAACATAGTTTCTAACAGTAACAACATTTAGCTAGACAGTATTCCAAAAGTAGACATGCCCACTACTTGTCATTGAGTATTGAGTATGTACAGTAATTAGCAAAGGGTTGTGGCTAATAGCCGACTTCCGTCTTTCAAAGAATGCCCACTAATCAATGTGAATGGTAAACCTCCTTCTACACTAAGAGCCAGGAAGCATTACTAATACACAAACTTTATTCTTCAGAAATCAATCCTCCTTTCTAAAAAGATACAAAATAGTTGGCCCAAACTGTATTGTTGAAAGCTATAATTATCCATTGGTTATTTCAAGCTGAATATATACTTCCCACTTAAGTTAAAGAGGTTTTTGTCTAAGAAAAGGAATAAACTGTACTACCAGTCATAGTTAAGAGGGAAACTGTGTGTAGGTATATATACACCCAAGAAGCATAAAAATATAGTGGTGTTACAAAACAGCATTCCATACTTTTACCTTTCTTTACATTTTATCAAACATTACTAATAGGTCAACAGCAACCATAAATATATTTATTCTTTCAACCACATTTTGAACCATCAACATAATGTTATAATAAAAAATCTGGAATAGAGAACATGCTCATGCAACTGTAAGTGGTGGGTCCTTTGTCCGGCAGGCCAGAAGAAAAAGAGTTGTTACCATTATAAGGTAGTTGGTGGCAGAGTGGGAGGAAGGCGAGGGTTTATCTGGACAAAGCAGGAAGGAACATGAAGTGGCTGGGCCAGGTGGAGGGGCATTGCCCTTCCAGATGACCATAGGAGGGAGGTAATTATACCATAGGCAGTTCCAGAGAAGACCTCTCTCCCTGGGATTGGGGACCAAAATTGGGGAAACAGGAACAACACAGGCAGGGCCAGATTTCCACCTTATGCACCCCTAGGTACAGCATTTTCAGCACCCCCACCAGCACCTACAGCTGACCTTTGTGTTGCACACAGTTTTAGAGAGATAAGGTGCCCCTGGCATGTGCCTGCTGTGCCTAATTGGAAATCCAGCCCTGAACACAGGGTGGCTGCAGCCAACGTGCCAGCAGATATTGCAGACAGGCCTGGCCCAGGGTGGCCAAGATCCTAGCTGAAATTTGGGAAACTGAGGAACAGCCCAATATGGCTGTGTCCAAGATTCATGTGGAAATTGGGGAAACTGTGACACTGCCCAGTATTGCTGCAGCTAAGACCCCAGCCGAACCTGGTGAAACTGAGGCATAGATTCCACATTACATGTCAAGCAACCAGGAGGCTGAGGCGTATAACAGTATTCCTGCCAGCAAGTTAAAGAAGTATGGATTGGATGAATGGACTATAAAGTGGATAGAAAGCTGGCTAGATAGTCGGGCTCAACGGGTAGTGATCAACGGCTCAATGTCTAGTTGGCAGCCGGTATCAAGCAGAGTGCCCCAGGAGTCAGTCTGGGGCCGGTTTTGTTCAACATCTTTATTAATGATCTGGATGATGGGATTAATTGCACCCTCAGCAAGTTTGCAGATGATACTAAACTGGGGGGAGAGGCAGAAACGCTGAAGGGTAGGGATAGGGTCCAGAGTGACCTAGACAAATTGGAGGATTGGGCCAAAAGAAATCTGATGAGGTTCAATAAGGACAAGTGCAGAGTCCTGCACTTAGGAAGGAAGAATCCCATGTACCGCTACAGGCTGGGGACCAACTGGCTAAGCAGCAGTTCTGCAGAAAAGGACCTGGGGATTACAGTGGACAAGAAGTTGGATATGAATCAGAAGTGTGCCCTTGTTGCCAAGAAGGCCAAAGGCGTATTGGGCTGTATTAGTAGGAGCATTGTCAGCAGATCAAGGGAAGTGATTACTCCCCTCTATTCGGCACTGGTGAGGCCATACGTGGAGTATTGCATCCAGTTTTGGTCCCCCCACTACAGAAGGGATGTGGACAAATTGGAGAGAGTCCAGCAGATGGCAATGAAAATGATTAGGGGGCTGGGGCACATGACTTACGAGGAGTGGCTGAGGGAACTGGGGTTATTTAGTCTGGAGAAGAGAAGAGTGAGGGTGGATTTGATAGCAGCCTTCAACTACCTGAAGGGGGTTCCAAAGAGGATGGAGCTAGGCTGTTCTCAGTGGTGGCAGATGACTGAACAAGAAGCAATGATCTCAAGTTGCATTGGGGGAGGTCTAGGTTGGATATTAGGACACACTATTTCACTAGGTGGGTGGTGAAGCACTGGAATGGGTTACCTAGGGAGGTGGTGGAATCTCCATCCTTAGAAGTTTTTAAGGTCTGGCTTGACAAAGCCCTGGCTGGGATGATTTAGTTGGTGTTGGGCCTGCTTTGAGCAGGGGATTGGACTAGGTGACCTCCGAGGTCTCTTCCCACCCTAATATTCTATGATTGTTTACAGAGGATTGCCATGGATATTGGGGGACACCTCAGTCAAGGGACCATGACTCACCGCACACACTCAGGCCAGGCAGAGACAGAAAGCTGTCCCTGGGGAAGGAACATAGGATTAACCCAAAAGAGGGGAGATGGTTTCCTCATATACACACAGCCCGGGGTAGAGATAAAACTCCAGAAAAGCAGGGTATAGCGAGGGGTGAGGGAGCATGAATCCCTTCCTCACCTGACACTGGGTAATTAAAGCCCGGGTTTTACAGCTTACTTAAGACCAGCTTTGCATGTAGTGGACCATTTGGATGCACTTTTGTTTGTCGCAAAGGTTGATTACACAGATACAAGACTATTGACTTCATTGCATGTTGGCTGGTAGGTTAGGAATACTGCAGGCAAATGAAATATAGAACACCCCCTGCCCACTAGGCTCGCTTGTCTGGAGATAAGTTAGAAGGCAGGTATCTCTCTATTCACTGTTAAGAAGCTGGCAGGATCGTGGGAGTTGGAGAGGAGGGCTGAGGCATGAATGATTACTTTGCATGAATGAAAAGTTTGGCCATCTTCAATATCGCACTGCAGGTGGTGCCCTTGGGGTGAATGTTTTACACTTGGCAGTGGGCTGCCTCCTCAGTCACAGCCAGACCCAATTTATTGAAGAAAAATTAAGAAATGGAGGTTTTTACAATTCCTTATTCCGGGCAACAGAGTTTCCTTGAAGGGAGGCTGGGGTGCCACAGTGAGAGCTGAAAGTGGAGTGGTGCTCACTGGATCTGGGCAAGGATGGGAGCATAACATAGGGGAGCTCATTCCCAGGGGCAAGGGAAGTGATTCAGGCAGGGGTCCACAGTGGTAACATCCAGTTCTTCAAGTCACTCAGAGTCTGGAGTGGGTGGATTTTGAGAGCTGGTGCAGGGAACCCATAAGGAGCCTAATTGGGTAGTGAGGCCTTGGGAAGCCTTTAGTGTCCAATTTCATCTGATTGCAAAGCAACTATTACTTTGGTCATTCAGGTGTATATTGGGAGTAGGGGGAAATTTATTCCATTTTGCTATCAGAGTTAATAAAGTGTTTGAGGAGAAAGTATTTAGAAGGTAGGTTTTGGAATTTGGGGATCTATAGGAGAGATCTGACTTTCACAGTGTCAAAAACCCAACTGGGGGATGGCAATGCTGCAAGAGTGGGCTTGTCTACACTGGCAATTTACAGCACTGCAACTTTCTGGCTCAGGGGTGTGAAAAAACACCCCCCTCCCCGAGCGCAGCAAGTTTCAGCACTGTAAAGCGCCAGTGTAGACAGTGCACCAGCACTGGTAGCTGCGCTCCCAGTTACTAGCAATGAATTATTATTAAGAGGAATGGATCACTTGAATATAAAACAAGCCATGGTACCAGGAGTGAAGGAAGTGATAAAAAGAACTAGAAGAAGTTAAAAAAAATGGAGGTAAAATTTACTCAGAAGAGAAAAAACAAATCTGAATGAAATAAGATGGATCATTGAATAGTTCCCACATTTCTAAAAATGTCGAGAAATGCTGCAGAAAATTGGAAAGGTTTAAACAAGAATTTGATTTATTTTTGAGGGCATCGGGATCTACTCATAAGGAAGATGGACAAAAGGTTGCCATCTTTTTTTGAATATTGCAAATGCTGAAGCAATTTCATTATATAATTCATTTGATCTTAATGCTAGAGAATGAGCTGACTATGAGTTTTGTCTTAAAAACAAAACAACAACAACAACACTGTTTACCAAAAAGAAACGAAACATCAGAAAGATTCCAGTTTCACTCAAGAAATCAAATGAAGGCATAGGCGCAGGAATTACAGATATGGGGGGTGCTGCGGAACCCCCAGATTTTGTGCGGGGTCCTGGCTGTTGACCCCACGCCCCGGGCCCCAGTGGTGCTGGCCCTGCGCCCAGGGCTCTGCTCCCCACCCAGCGTCTGG
>NW_020664447.1:57789717-57831017 GCF_002925995.2 Terrapene triunguis
GGGGCTCTGCTCCTGGCCCCGTGCCCGGGGTCCCAACTGCCACCAGCCCCACACCCGAGGCTCCTCTCCCAGCCCTGGGCCGGGGGTCCCGTGCCCACGTCTCTGCTCCCAGCCCCGCATGCGAGGTTCCGGCTGCAGGACCCGCACCCGGGGCTCTGCTCCTGGCCCCAGCTGTGGTCCCAGCCTCAGCCTCCTTACCCCCGTGTGCATCCCACCACCCTCCTGGAGCCATGGCCCAGTGCTGGCCCCAGCTCTGGGGAGAGGGGGCGTGGACAAGGATAAGGGGGGTGCAAAGCAAAAAGTTTGGGGACCACTGGCTTTCAGCACCCCCACTGTAGTGTTCCAGCACCACTGAATGAAGGAAGAGACCTTTGAATCATTTTTAACAGATCTCAAGATAAGAAGTCAGACATGTAACTTCCAGAATCTATCTGAGTCAATAGTAAGTAAGGCTACAATTTAGTCATGGGTATTTTTAGTAGAAGTCATGGACAGGTCACAGGCAATAAGCAAAAATTCATAGCCTGTGACCTGTCCATGACTTTTACTAAAAATACCCATGACTAAATCTTGAGAGGTGGGAGCACTGCTGGGGAGGAGGCCACTGCTCGGGGCCAGCAGCACCAGCTGCCAGGGGCCGCTGAGCAGCTGCTGCTCCGGCCTCCCCAGGACTGCTGCCGGGGGCTGCCGGCCAACAGCTGCTCCGGCCACCCCCTGGGCCACTGCTTCAGGGATCTGGGGGGCCGCTGCTTGAGGATGGGGATCGGGGGACTGCTGCTGGGGGCGGGGGGAGCCAAGGCCATTGGCACCAGTTGCCGGGAGCCACTCTGGGACCACTGCTGGGGGCCAACGAGCAGCGGCTGCTTCGACCACCCCCAGGACGACTGCTCAGGCTGTCCCTGGGGCGAGCCACACTGGCGGCTGCTGGAGTGGCCCAAGGGCCAGCTGCCAGGGGCCGTCCGAGCAGCAGCCGGTGCAGCTGGCTGCGGGGCCGCCTGAGCGGCTGACTGCAGAGCTGCTTTAGCAGCGACCAGTGTGGCTATCTCCTGGGCCCTAGGGTCAGCCACACTGGCTGGTGCAATAGTCACGGAGGTCGCGGAAAGTCACGGAATCTGTGACTTCCATGACCTCTGTGCCAGACACGGAGCCCTAATAATAAGAGATCAAATTGTGATGAATATAAAAGATATCAGTGTACAAAAAAAAAAAAGACTGTTTGAAGAGCTAGATCTAAATCTGGAAAAAGCAGAGAGAATTTGCCAAAGGACTGAACTTAATCAACAACGATTGCACATTTTAGAAAGAAAACAAATGGATGTTTCCTGCGGAGGAAAACAGAAGGAAAGTAATAAAGTTAAAATGTATGAGCAGCTGAAAAGATGTTCTAGACATGGAAGGAGGCACCAACCTAGACAATGTCCAGCATATGGGCATACCTGTCATATCTGTAAGAAACAGAATCATTTTGCAAAAGTTTGTAAACAGAGACGTCTGAAAAAAACATAGGCATATACATTTAGTTCAAAATTCAAACATCTCAGAGAAGATATTGAATAAGAAATACAGAGATTACATTAAAGTTGGAGAAAATTTGTTTCTGGGTATTTTGAAACAGAGTCGCATTGTGTACCACAAGGAAGATTAGCGTTAGAAAATAAATGTTCCTTTAGCAGATGATATATGTAATACATACAGGTTCACAAGCTAATTTAATTTCAGAAGAAGCTATAAAATGTTTAAAAGTAAAACCTACAGCAAGAGAACAAATACATGTTAATTTACAATCTTATAGTGGTGAAAAAATTCCTGTTATGAGTATTTGTAAATTATAGGTCCTAGTTAAAGATAATTTAGAAAACATAAGATTTGTAGTAGTTAAGGGACAAAGTATTTCTTATTTGAGGTTTACCTGTGTTTAGCACTAAATCTAATGGGTATAATTCAGAGTATTCAGGATTCTGAACATCCATTTACAGAATTATTCACTGGAATAAATTGGATACAAAGTATAAAATAGACTTAAATGAAACAAAGAAACCAGTTATATATGTAGCTAGTAAAAATACCCTTGACTTTAAGAAAGAGGATATAAAAGGGTTTGGAAAGGTTAGTTAATTTAGATATAATTAATAGAGTGGAAGAGCCAACTGAGAGGGTGAATTCATTAGTAATAGTAGAAAAGAAAGCTGGATCCTTATGTTTATGTTTAGATCCAAAAGATTTAAATAAGTATGTTAAAAGGGAACATTTTAAAATACTTCCGAGGGAAGAAATATTTGGACAAATGTCAGGAGCAAAATATATTTCTTCTTTAGATGCTTCAAATGGATTTTGGCATATACCACTGGAGCAAGAAAGTCAATTGCTATGTACATTTAACATACTTTTTGGATATTGCCATTTTAAAAGATTATGTTCAGCTTCAGAGGTATTTCACAGAGCAATACAAAATTTGTTTTGAAAATACAGATGGCACACAATAGCACATAGATGATGCAATAATATGGGGAAGAACTTTAGAAGAACATGATACAAGATTAACTAAAGCATTAACTAGATCAAAAGAAACAGGACAAAATTTAACAAAAATACGTGTACATTTAGAGTGCAAGAATTAATGTTTCTAGGAAAAAAACTGACCAGTGAGGGATTACAGATTGATCCACAATGAATATAAGCCACTGGTAATATTGTTTATCCAAAGATAAGGAGTCATTACAGAAATTACAAATCAGCAACTGATTTATGATTGTGAAGTCACCAGAAAGTTATTTTCAGAATATGCTCAACCCCAGTTTGATTGAGGAAAGCAATCATAAAGGAGGATAGTAAATGCAGGACATGTCATGTAGGTAATGGGAATTTATTGTACATTTTCTAAGTTTGCCTAAAAGTAAATCAGTTCTGGGATAGGTTTAACAGAATTAATATGTTCTTGGTTTGGCACATCCCAAAGGGCTCAAGAATTTTCATATTAGTACAACTCAATACAGTAACAATACACAAGAAAAAAAAAACCTTAAGAAAAACATCTCGTCCAAGGCCAAGATTAACATTACAGAAAGTTTATAGAGTTTAGTGCATTGGAAACCCCAAAGATAGACTTATTTATCTTCTTTTGTATGAGCACAAACTGTTCTTATGACTGAAAAATTCCAATGAATAGACTATTAAAAATTCAATAACATAGAATATTGCCAAAAATAAAGAAAACTAGGCAAGTCTTGAAAAGATTTTTTTCCCATTTTTGTAACTGATAAATGTGAAGTATTGATACATCACAGTATGTGGTATGGTTAAGAAACAGTGTTTATCAAACAAGTGAAGAACAAGACTTGCTCTCAAGATTATGCAAAAATTGGAAGGATGTTAACTCTCAGGGCTGAATCATAATGGCCCTTTTGGGTCACACACATAACTGCTAAGTTTTGTGCAGCTTCATGTGTGAGATTTTGTGCAAATTATATGCAGATAAGGCACATTAAATAATTGGCATATTTGCAAATAATTTGTGAATCACCATAAACATAAATTTAAAGTCAATACACCCTGCTCCAAGAGGTGGGTGGGATAGGGCATAGAGCTGTACAAAAACTGACAGCTGTGGCAGATGAGTGGATGTCTGAGGATTGGGTCGGTGCTGGGTGGGAGCTGTTTGGGGCAGCAGTGAGAAAAAAGCCTGGGAAGCTAAGGGTTGTCAGGGGAGTTGGGTGAGTGGCAGGGGAAAATGCGGATAGGTAAAAGCAGCTGTGTTTGTGGGGAGGTTTGGGTGGACTATAAGGTAGCTGGGGGTTGTTGGAGGCACTTCGTGTGTGAGGGTGTCCAGGGAGGTAGCTAAAGGAAGCAGGGTTTCTGGGACATCTAGAGGGTAGCTATGTGGCTGGGGTGGGGGCGTGGGGCAGCTGGGTTTGCAGCAGCATTTGAATCATGCCAGAACACTCCAGAATGGTGTTCCGGAACTTTTTCTGGGAACTGGATCAGCATTCCGGTATTTCTGACTAGGCTACCCACTCCGGAAGGAAAGATGGCGACTCAGCAGGTCACCAAGCCACTGTTTCTCCTTCGGTAGCATACTCAGAAGTGGAAGAGGCGAGGGCACCATCTCTCCACACTGCCTTCATTTCAGTTCCAACCTACATTAAAAACACCAAGTACTTTGGGTCAGATTCTGATCTCAGTTATACTGCTGTAAATCCAGAGTAACTCTCCTGACGCCAATGGAATTACTTTGGATTTATACCAGTACAATACAGATCAAAATCTGATCCTTTAACTCTTAAATTCACAGTAGATATTGGGTGTGTTTGTCCATATTTGTGTGTGCATGCTATGCTTTTGGGAAGCACTGAGTTCTGTTCCACTCACTTAACTAAAACAACAAATTAAATTAACAGCCTCATTTAAAGATATATCTTACTAAAAATTAGTGAACATAAAAATATATGTTTATATTCAATATACTGATTTATTGAGACAACATGAAATCACATAACATGTGGTTCTGTTAATGCATTTTTAGAATTTGTGAAAATTAAAGAGGGGTGAAAACCTGAACCATTTTTCTGAGCTCCCTATCCTCAGATCACCACCACCACCACCAAAAACAACAACTTTGGGAGTTTGGCTACAAAATGGGATCTAGTTCTGAATAATCCTCATGGCATAGTATGTCAAATCATTGTCCAGTCAAGTTCTGCAAACCCCAAACCATCCACAGTTTTGTCCCATCTGTATTTTGAATGGAACAAACTATTTAGAAATAAACATAGTACAAACCAAGAGAGATGAAATAATGTCTTCAAACCCTTCCACTCATCCATTGAAACATAAAGTGGCCCTTGGATTTGAACCACCTCTGGTTTTGGATCAGCTTTGCAAAACAAAAATGGCTGATGAGGTTTTGAAAAAACTAAGCTAAAACCGAAACCACGTCTGGTTTACCCTCTCTAGTGAAAACAGATTTCTGTTACAATCTAAAGATATAAAACGTTGGTAAGCTTTTGCAGTACAAATGCAATAGCTGATTTCCGGATGGATACTGCAAGATTTGATACTTAGCACAAACAGCCTCTTTCTGCTCTTTAACAGTGAACAAGAGAGAGATTTGGGGGAACATTCTTTCCACAGTCCAATTGCCATAACACCAGACTACAATGGTATTGTCTTCATTCCATTTGACCTTTGATATTAAAGACTGGATATTTTGGGGGGGAGGGGGAAAGAGTTCCTGAAAAAACAAAGTGACAACAAATCAGATATAATTGCCCCAAAATGTATTTGCACACAAGAAGAAAATCCATCTTTTACAAAGAGCCAACACTAGTGTGTTCGAAATGTGATGTCTTGCAGCAAACATTTTACTCTATCAAAAAGTAGAAAGGCTCAAGCTACAACAGTTTGGATTGTGACCCAGAGTTTGAATGTCCTGAAGTTTGGAGATGTTCAGACATGGGGTTTTGGTTTCACCACCATCATTAATTACTATCATGCTCTATGATGGAAAGATTTATTAAGATCAAAATTAGGGTTAATACAGCATTGTTTATAGGTATGGGTATTTTAGGGGAGATTTTGGGTCAGATTTTGCATGCAACTCCCACTGATTTCACAGTTGTTGCATATAAATAGTATAGGACCCGGAGGCTATTACAGAGTGATTACTTTTGCAGAACAAAGGACCTGAACTTAGAATCATAGAAATGTAAAGCTGGAAAGGATCTCAAGATGCCATCTAATCAATTCCCCCCACACTGAGGCAGGATTAAGTATACCTAGGCCATCCCTGACAGATGTTTGTCTAACCTGTTCTTAAAAACCTTCAATGACAGGAATTCTACAACCTCCTTTGCATTGCTTGCACACCTAAAACTCCCATTGAAGCCAGTAGGAGTTTCATTTGTTGCAGAGTGCAGGATCAGATCCCAAATTACTGACCTATGAAAGAAAAAAAAATCTGACTGCAACTGTGAATGAAGACAAAAGAGTGTAAACATTTAGAATGCAGAAGCCCAGTCCAGCAAATAGATCTGCATGCACAGTTCCTTATTCTCATCCAATGTCCCACTGATGTTAATGACACTTACTGTGGGCATAAGATACATACATATGATCCACTTGCATGATTAGGCTCAAATTAATAGTTTGGGAGCAGGAGAAGGTATTATGGGCCAATTCTCTGCTGGTGTAAATGGGCACAGCTGCATTGCTTTCAGAGGTATTTCCGCTCATTTATATCAGCAGAGAATTTGGCCCTATGTGTTAAGGTTACAAAAACACAATTTACAACTACTGCGCCATTGTAGATTGAATACAAAATGGTAAAATATTTTCCTGATGATGACTTGCACACACAATGCCGTCAAATAGGCAACAGTCTTCTCATTGCATGTGTTTTTTACTTAAGTCTGTGTTGTGGCAACAGGTGATGACAGCACTACTATTTTGTGTTATTTTAGCAGTCACTGGTCTTCCTAGTATTTTTCACCACTCCCATTTGCTGGCAGTATATCACGGCCGAGTTTCAACAGAAATCTACTATGAGCTATGTGTTAACTGGGAAATGTCAACATGCAAAGCCATGTCTAGAATTAACCTGTCTTTAACATTAGTAGGCTCCCACACCCTCTCTCATTTCTGAAACTTCCACCAGCATCACAGCAGCATGAGGGAGAAGAGTGAGACATTGTTTTATATAACACAAATGTAGAGCAGTAATCCTTCATTAATCATTAACATTATAGCAGAAACGGGGATTAACAATGCCGACCTTGCCAAGGAGCAAACTTCTTCAAGGAATAGCAATATCACCATCTAAGGAAATAACATGCCACTGAAAAAAGTGAGGGGATTTAATACTCTGCACTGTAGTGATGGATGTGCTAGCTTCTTCTGACTCTCATTGAAGGGGCACCAAATGTTCCTGCTGTGCCATGATGAAAGCAATGTCACCTTCCTCATCTAAGACCTTCTTCCCTTGTGTTTTATATAAAGAGATCAACTTCCAGACCAAAATGAGGCCATATAGTGAGGGTCCTCCTGGCACCTCCACTTAATTTTGTGATACAGGTTACCAACCACCACGGGAATGATCAATAATGCCTTACAAGGCCACATCCCCTATAGCCAGGCCATGTAATTTGATCAGCACCTCAGAAGTATTTTGCAGATCCAAATTCAAAATGTCATTTCCCATTTCTAAAAAGTGGCAACCCTGAGATACATCCCCATCTCACAGCTAATGATACTTCAGCACAGAACCTCGCTACATTTCACGTCTTTGGGCCAGATTGTGCCTGCTTCTTACATGAATGTGCAGAGAGTAAAAGACAAGGTGTGGGGCACTCATAAGCATCCTCCCTTCTCTCCATATGGCCAGCATAAAAGCCAGTTACAATTACAGACATGGGTGTGCAGAGATTATGCCCTCCTTACTCCCCCCAAAGTAGGAACCAGGGGGAGCCATGGCCCTACTCCTCTGTCTACATGGGCCCATGGAGCAGGACCATCACAGTGGCTGCAAAAAGCAGCAGCAGGTGTATTCTCCATGCACATGGGAATTCAGCATTGCACCATTAAATGCAAGATTGTACCTAAAAGGGATCATTGAGCCCTCTATTTATTTTCTTACTACTTTGCATGACCTTCATGTTAACCTACCGCTATATTTTTCACAGAGCCAGATATATTGCCCATTTAAAAGTTTGCAGAGCTTCTAAAGCATTTTTTGTGTAACTTGAGAATAAAAGAAAATAGGGAAACTCAGCAAGAGGACTAGAATGAGAACTTGAGGGGACTGAGAGCTGATCAAAAATCAGCAAGTATCACTTGATGTGCATTCAGAGGTTATAAAATATCCAGAGCTTTGGCTGAGGGAAGCATTATCAGTTGTAGGGTTTTAGGCACAGACCACTTGAGAATGTGAGACCTGTAAAGGGAACCAAAGAAATGCTTTTAAAAAACAGGTGCTATGTTTTGTCCTGATTTGGACTAATAGACTCAGAAACTAGAGATGGGGCAAACATGTGTATGCTAATGAGGCCAGTATTAACATCGTCTAAATTTGAGAGTTTATTAAACCTGCACAAAACCTGGTGTATTCCAATGTAAAAGAAATATGAATATGAGGATAATAATTATTTATAGTTTCCAATCAGTTTTAGATCTATGGATACCATAGGGTCACTTCTCTATGAATATAAGTTAAAAATAATGTAAGACTTGAACAGGCCCATGATATTCGTACTTTACAAATCCAAAAGCATGATGAATTAATTACAGTTCAGTCCCTAAACAATATCAAATGCATATTTGTGCAACCAACCTACCAGGGATCTGGATTTAACAAATTTCACATACCTATTACAGACGTTTATAGCTGATCTAACATTTCTTGTAAAGTTCTCTTTTATAGTTAGTAATGACCAACAGCTTATGAGTTTACCAAGTCATCATATAATGGTTTGACATTAAAAAACTTGTATAAGCAGCTTCAGACTCAGACTCCCAAGCTTCTGAATGAATTATTTTCATTCAACTGCTGGTTGCTATTTGATTGCATTCTTTAAAATTGGACATAAATTAGTCTTTCAGATTTTCACATTTAGATTTGGATAAACAGAAATTACCAGGGATTAATCCCCTTAAATCAGTAATTTTACTATAGATCGATGGCTAATCAATACTGAAGTCAAAGTGCCATATGTCAGAAACCATGGGCCCTGATTCAGTAAGGTCCTTCAAGAACATGCATAATTCTAAACAAGAGAATCGTTATATTGAAGGCAATGGGAATACTCATATGCTTAAACTTATACATGTGCCTACGTACAGGCACAAGGCCCAATCAGGTCTTTAAGGAGCACCTTCTAATATTCCTTATTTTGTATGTGATCTTGATTCTACAAATTATCAATCTGCTATCTAGCATATTTATTAGAATTGACCAAATCAAGTGAAAAGAGGCATCATTTTTGGGTACATTAAAACACTGTATGTATAGACTTTCTGGCATTTTGAGCACCAATTCTATTCTCAAAACTGATTTTCTAGAAATCAATTAAGGAGCTTGTGCCTGGTCCACCATATGAAGCACAGGTCTTCAACGCATCTTAGGCCAAACCCGGTCATAAAGTTAGGGTTGGCTCTGGTGGCTATTTTCCAGTGTAGACAGATTTTTGGTTCCCTGTTCCACTGAAACATCTATTCCTTCTTCCTCTCTTACTTGCATGCTTCGTATCACATGTTCAATGTGCTCATAGCCTCCTTTCTGTGCCTTCATCAGCTATATGGTCTCCCAGCTACTTATTTTGCAATAAGCTACAGGTCCTTACGATAGCCTATGGGAGATATCCAGTCATCAGACTGCAATGAATATAGTGGCATCAGGAGGCAGGCTACCACTCATCACAGAATCTGAGACTCCATCATGGGACCAGGAGGTAGACTCAGAGAACCCAACCATTGTTTGTGCCTCAGGAAGAGGATCCAGATGGACCAGCACTTCTGGAAGTGGCAGAGGACCTCATAAGAGAAGTGGTCTAAACATTGCAGAAAGAGCATTGTATTTATCACTCCTGCACCACTGACAGTGTAGCCAAACAATGGAAAGGCACACAAGTCATTGGTGGTGACAAAGGAGGTACCAGAACTGCCAGGCACGGTGCAGTTCATACAAGCACTGAAACACCTATTGTGGAGGTACTGACACAGTATCTATGGGCAGTGCCACACATCAAAGTAACATTAGGCCCCATCTACCCTGTAAATACAATTGTATTATTGTAACTAGATTGTGGCATATTCTTCTGACCAATTATGACAAACACAATTGATGCGGACACAGTGGCGAAATGAGGATAGACACACGCATGGAATTAAGCAGCAGGCCACAACTTTTATTAAACTTTAGCATAGGGGAGGGGCACTATCCTCCCATCATCCATACTATCCTATACCAGACATTGAATGGGTCCCAGTGCAGGGATTACGGGGTTCCTTACCACATAACCCATAACTAGTCCAAGGGTTGCTGGGCTTCTTACCAGATAACCTGTAACTCGGCGTACGCTCTCCTCAACCTACCCCTCAGGACTCAGCTCTCTCTGAGACCTAGCATCCTCCCCCGCACAAGGGGGAAAGAGGGTACAGAAGTGTATTAACTATGCTGGATCATTTTTAGAGCCACGTCCCTAAACGGTTACAAATGCATGTAAAATTTATGGTGTAGACAGGGCTTTAGTTCTAGATCGGGAAATTATCTAATGAAGATTAGCTCAACCTTAAATTTAATTCTGGGGATTACCATGGCTGAATACCATATTTTAAAGTGATATTATGCAGAAAACTATTTTAGGTCATAAGTAACATTGTAAAGTTCATGGAAACTGCATTCTGTTTATATAAGCCAAATCTTATATTCTTATAATTCTTATATTCATTTTAAAAGAGCAGATACACAAACTGTGGAAACAAACTGACCTATCACATAGCTTTACTGATTTAATGAAAAACAGTTAACATTCTGCAAGGGATATTGTACAGATCTTTTTCAGATCTGCCTTTTAAGGGTAAAACACATAATTCTATTTATTTATTTATTTAACTCTCTTTCTTTGACATAAGATTTTATTTTCAACAACAGTTAGGGTAACCAGATAGCAAGTGTGAAAAATCGGGACAGGGATGCGGGGGTGGGGGGGGGGCGCTAATAGGTGCCTATATAAGAAAAAGCCCCAAATATCAGGACTGTCCCTATAAAATCGGGACGTCTGGTCACCCTAACAACAGTATGGTAACTAAGCCTGGTGAAACTGACAGGATTTTGGGGCCCATCCATGTAAAGGTAAATCAAAGACAGAGATATAGGTGAGTTCCTTAAGTACACAGCTGAGGAATAATCTTGTTAAGGAGATAATATCAAGGAACTAATAATGCTGAGGCAAACTTTCCCATCCTCATAACTTACTACAGCTCTATAAAAAAGGGTAAGGATTGGTTTATAGAAGAGTTGCATGTGTGAATTCACATGTATCTCTAGAATGGAGTTAGGGATTGTGTATATAGAACTATAAATAAATAGAACTCAAACAATTATGTAGAAAGGCAGCGAGGATAACTTTTATTTTAAATGATGCAATATGATGCATAGCTATCACCACCCTGATCACTTTGCCTCTATATATCTCCCTTTTGCCTTCCTTCATCTTTCTTCAGAGAGACAAAGTTGTGAGATAATATGTTTCATCTGTTGGTGAAAGAGACAAACTTTCAAGCTAACACAGAGCTCTTCTTCAGGACTTAGTCCCTTTCACCAACAGAGGTTGGTCCAATAAAAGCTATTACCTCACCCACCTCTTCTTGCTAATATCCTAAGTCCAACACAGCTACAACAACACTGCAAACGTCCATCTTTTTTGTCTTTTTAGACTGCAGTTTTTGGGGTGTAATGACCATATCTTTCTTTGTCTTTGGAAAGTACTTAGCACATTTTGGACACTACCCAAAACTAACTAAATAACAATATTTAATTTTTAAGTTAATTTGTTTCAACCATGTTTATGTGATGGCTGGCATCAGGGTATGAACTGGAGATCTCCAGAGTTAAAAGCATGAGTCACCACAGCTTGAGCTAAACATGTAGGCACTGTTGCCATTAGTTGTAGCAGACTGTAGCTTGCAACTAATATATTAATCTGTTACAAGTAGGGCCCTACTAAATTGACAGCCGTGAAAAACACATCACGGACCGTGAAATCTGGTCTCCCCTGTGAAATCTGGCTATTGAAGGGGGCCACAGTATTGCCACCCTTACTTCTGCACTGCCTTCAGAGCTGGGCAGCCAGATAGCGGTGGCTGGTGGCCAGGCACCCAGCCCAGAAGGCAGCACCGCTGCCAGCAGCAGCGCAAAAGTAAGGGTGGCATGGTATGGTATTGCCACCCTTACTTCTTCGCTGCTACTGGCAGTGGCACTGCCTTCAGAGCAGCGTTCCTGGCCAGCAGTTGCCACTCTCCAGCCACCCAGCTCTGAAAGCAGCGCAGAAGCAAGGGTGGCAATTCTGCGATGCCCCCTACAATAATCTTGTGACTCCCGGCCTGACCCTCTTTTGGGTTACAACACTGTGAAATTTAAGATTTAAATATCTCAGACTGTGAAATTCAAGATTTTTTTCAATGCTATGACTGTGAAATTTACCAAAATGAACTGTGAATTCGGTAGGGCCCTAGTTATAAGAGCAGAATATAAGTGCCTAATACCTGATAGTTTAAGGTTTAAAGCTGAAATGCAAGAAAACTACAGGCTTAGACCTATAAAATACTTATTTTAACCAAATTAGTTCAAATCTCAGCCCAGCCCCACTTTTGGGACAATTGCCACCTTGGTCAATATTGGGCACTGAATGGGGACCTCTATAGCTAAAAGTGCAAATGGCTACCTCTTAAGCCAAAAAGCCAACCTCTCTAGCTAGAGGTTGTAAACTGGGCACAGAGGCGAACACACAGCAAACACTGACCAGTGGTTACAATTAGTCTTTTTGGATTCACCTTCTGCCAACATTCAAACAATAGCTTTACTGGCATAAAGGTTTGTAGAATGCAACTTCTAAAAGTTGCATGTGTGAGTATTCACAGAAACTGGTTTTTAGATTCACATGCATTAAATCTCTGCAACAGAAATTCTTTCTCATCTAGTCAAAAAACAGAAACAATTCTATGTATCTTTCTTACCTAGCCAGCCAAAACTAAACACAAATTGAATAGCTCTTGCAGGTTGCAGAAACAGTCTTTATTTTGTATCTGATAACCAAGATTTTTCTGCTGTTTCTGGACATTACACATCCTATGGCTGTCTCCATACAAACAATGGATTGCCCAGGGTGAAATGTACCTTCTCCCCGACCCACTGTTTTGCACTGTGGTGAGGGGTCAGCTGTGCATTTGACTGCTATATTCTATTCTCGAGATGGCAGCATTTTTTGGATTAGGAAAAGTATAGTGGGTGTATCTCGAGCACTTTTTGAAGGAATTTATACTGAAAGGAACTATATACAGAAGTCTGCATTTCAGCTAATATAGTGTGAGCGCAGTACAAATGCCTAGGACAGATAGATGGAAAGACAGATATGAAAACCTCCCTCTATCCCTTCATCTGAAACTTCCTCTTACAACTTTTGCACAGACAGCTTGAAAGCAGAACATATTTAACTTAGTTTCTAATATGCCAAAATACTTAATATGTCAAAAATAGCTATTAATTCATTTATCTAGAATATTTTTAGATGAAACAATTGATTTATATGTTTCATTACCTTTTCAAGTGGATGGTACTTGATTCCAAACATACATATTATCATAAACTTACATATCATTTATGGAAAATATATTGCCATCCAAGAAGTCTTATATTTTATTAGTGAAAATAAAAATATAATGTAGTTAGAATAAGGTAGAGATTACCTAAAAGATAATATATTACTTAAAAGTTAAATCATGAACCAAAAGTTCATCTTTCTAGAAAGCTACCGTCAAATCTTTAAGCCTCTAGAATCCTCTCAGTAAGTGAAATTACAACTATTTTAATGTCATCTTCAGTTATTACAGATACACTATAAATACTTCTATTGTAGAGTCTCCAGAACTTCCTTCTTGATTGCTCACTTCAACTTTTTCTCTTTAGAACTCAGGTAAAAAAGTGGTATAGGATATATGGTTGAAAACAATTTTAATATACCTCCTTCTAGACCTATCCTGGCCCACACCTTCCTCTTCTGCCATTTTTTTTTAATGAATGGACCTCAGCATAGGCACAACCCCCCATGGCAATGTGTGGTGATAATAAAGATCACCAGGCTTTGTGTCTATCAATATGCTAGATATAGGACCAGATTCTTAAGCAAAATTTGCCTAAGCTGTGCAAAATGGACAAAACTGCCCACAAATCGCCAGCAGGGTTCCCCTGCACCCATTGGTAGAGGTGGTTGCACCAACTGTTCCCTCTTCCCTTGATGTATGGGGAGGGAAATGTTGTGTGAGGGCATACTGGGGTGAAGAGAGGCAGAGCAGAATGGAGCTCTTCCGAACCTAATCTTTCATCGGTTTAACGTCACAGAGGGACCTTATATCTGTGTTATAAGTTAGAGGTGCTCCTCAGCAACTCTAATTTACACTGGGACTGGGATACATGGAATCAGGAAGCTGCCACCATCTCCTTGATTCTCACTACTCCACACTAGTCAAAGTTTTATCCATAATTAACATGCATCAACATTTTTCATAAGATAATGCCTCTGGGTATGTCTATGCTGCAATAAAAAATCTGCTGCGCTGAGTCTCAGAACCTGGGCCAATTGACTTGGACTCAGGATACAGGGCTAAAAATGGCACTATAGATGATTGGGCTTGGGCTGGACCCCGGGCTCTGAGACCCACCCAGGTTTCTGCACCTGGGCTTCAGCCCAAGCCCAAACATCTATACAGCAATATTTAGCCCCACAGCCTGAGCCCTGCAAGCCCAAGTCCACTGACCCTGGCCACCACAGCCATGCATCAGGTATTTTATTGAGGTGTAGATGTACTCTCTGAATACAGAGAACAGAACAGGTATACAAAAGTATTCATACAGATTTAGAACTGATCAGCAGCTGCATATTATTATACGTGATTCCTTATAATAAATGAGTCACATACAAATGAAAAGCTGCTTAGCAGAAAAAATCAAACACAGGACAGATTCTTTATCAACATAGTAAGTCAGGGCTAAATTATCTCATTAAAGACATGGACAAGAAAACAGTTGCATAGTTTCTGGGCCTCATCTTTATTATATCCTCAAGGAGGCAGAGCCTGCAACGATACAGTTCTCAAGATGGCAGTGAACTGGCCTGCAAAATTTAGGCAGGTCCAAGTTGGTAAGAGACAGCCTCACAGATCCCTGGCCTTCTGCATGACTGGAGCCTCACTCTACAACTGTCTTGGCCCACACTTCCACCTTCTGATAACATTTTGGTATCTGGTCCCCACTCTGGGCACATGCCGCCACAGGGGAAGTTACTGCTGTTTGGGGCAGCAGTAACTAATGATGATAAAAGCATCAAAAGTTGATCTGAAGTTCAAGGGGAACATTTATATTGAGTAAGTGTTTCCCTGACTCTTCCCCTCCCAATGTTTCTTCCAGCCACAAGAGGATGAGTTCCAGAATAGCTGCTGCCAACAAGAGATGGCTACATGATGGGGAGGATGATGCTGCATAACAGCCATTATCCCTCTTACCTCCGCTGTTTTCTACAGGCTTTCTGGGATTTGGATCCACTTTCCACCACACACAGGGAGAGGGAGTATATCCCCCTTGGCAAGCAAAAGGAAGGGATTGCACATTTATATGGATGACAATAAAATCCAGAGTTATAGTTAACGATAACACTGTTTTTAGAAGGGATATTAAACCTCGTGCTTCAGGGATCCAGCCAGTCTCTAATTATTAGAGATCAGGATGAGACCCAGTGTGGGGGGAAGATTATCCCACATCTACCCACTGTGGGATTCTTATACCTTCCTCTGAAGCAGCTGGTATTGGCCACTGTCAGAGACTGGATACTGGATTAGATGGAATTTGAGCCTGACTCAGTATAGCAATTACTACTTTTGGATTCTTTATGCTCTTTGAGCCTCTAATGTTCATGTTTGCAATCTTTTCTGTACAATCATGAGGACAAGAAACATACTTTTAAAAAAAAAAAAATGAAAGGTGAGATTCGCATGTAGTCCAATGACAACAGCACCTGGGATTTTAAGAAAAATACCCCAAACTGGCAGACTTAGCTGGAAAGTTGGGGAGTAGAGGCCAGGGAGGAGAGTTTTTTCCTGCCATTGTAGTATCTAGGTCCTTCTACCTCTGCACTGGAAATGAGTGCAAAGAAAACCAGATTATTACAGGGTAGAGAGGGAGAGATAAAGGCAGATACATGGAAGCATTGTAAACATCCTTAAAAAGGCATAAAGAAGGAAAATAAGGAAAACATCTTTTCATTTGGAAACAGCTTTATGCTATTCAATACAATTAAGAGAATACTTAGGAAATAATCTGAGTTGAGAAAAGGGGGAGTTCTCAGGGAAAGTAGACTGCAGAAACTATAATTAACAGTTCATTTAATTTGTTTAAGCCTTAGGGTATGAGTTCTCACCCTTTGGTGCATCGTGTGAGCACAAAGTGACAACATGTTTCTCTAGTTGACCCTGAGAATTAGTTCTGTCAGGAATCATAAAAGGCCTCTTGAAGATTACAGTCCTATCCTCCTGAACCGTAATCCATGAGGAGGTAATATTGCATTAGTGAGTTGTAGGAGAGCTTGGAAATTTGAGACTTGTAGTTGATAGGACACATCTGTATGTGTTCCTACAGACATTTTTTATTGTATGCACAGATATGTAGGTATATCTATAGGTACATGTAGATGTGTGTTGTGGAACCATTAATTCACACCCGGTTAAATTGTGATTTTTATTTGGTTTCCTATTGTGGAACCCAATGGAGAACACTGAACTGCTCTGCTAAACACTAATGTCTGTGACTCTGCATCTGGTTAGTCAATCAGAGTACAACTCATGCAAATAAGACGCCTATTCTGGAAAGCACCCCTTTTCTGATTAAAAATTGGTCTGGGGAAAGTGTGACAGTTTTCTGAACTGTTCAAATAAGAATTTATCTGCAGGAACAGACCAGTACTGTGATGAAGAATAATCAGCATCATTCAGCCAGAAGAGGGTTAAAATAAGTAGCTAAATACCCAATAAAAATGTTATTTTTAACCAAACAACCCCTTTGCCCCCCTAAAGTAAAGTGCATTTTGTAATCCTTACAACTATCTCCAGCTTCAACACTTCTGCACAGGTTCTTTTTTCTGCTTCTCCTCATCACCTTCCTCACCCAGGACCAGCAGAGGGAAGAGAGAAATGGTGATATTCCCTTTCAGCTCTCCCAACAATTCTTACTCTGCTCACAGCTGGATGTTTCTGCATGAGATAATTAAGAATGCTGACTTGACATTACCATTATTAGGTTTCAGAGTCAATGTCCAATTGAGAAGAATCTCTCTCAGGACCAGTGCTGAACCCCATGTAAATAGATGCAATTTCTGTGGAGGAACTAAGAGGCTTTGAAGGAAAATCCATCCCCGGAACTGGTGGATAAGCATGGACCACTTGGACAGTCTCTCTTCTGCCTCTACGACTGCTTCAACAGCAGTGGACTCCTTGGAATCCATTATAAAATTTAGGCCTGAGGATTCATGCAGCAGTGGATCTATAAGCCAGTCATGTGCCCTGCTTCTATCATGCCAAACTCCTCCATGTGGTATCCCTCTCAGAAGCCTATTCTCCCCAACCCCATGCCCAGCACAGCAGAACCATCGTACCTCACAGATATCCCTCATTTTGAGGAGTGCTATTCATTTTATTCCCAGTTACCTATGTTCTTCACACATTTGGTGCCCCATACTTTTATTGTAGAAAATTATTTCCCTCAGAAAGAATCATTTAACTGAGGTTATAGAAAGAATTACTTACACTAAGGGAAGGAATCCCACAGCATATTAAATGTCATGCATGAATAATTTTTTGTCTTCCTCATTTTGGGTCTTTGTCAAACATTGTGTCCCATATCTGTGCCTTGCCACATTGAGAGGTATGGGAACATGCCTGTTCTCATGTTAGGTCTTCAATTCCAATCAATATTTAGGCCTTCTACTTTTGTTTTGATCTGGCTGTAGGTCCAGCACTGTATTGGTTCACGTCCAGAACAGTAATTTGGCAACCTAAAGGGCTAGATACATAAGCCAAGATTTTCAAAAGTAACTAGTGATTTTTAGATGCCCCAATTTTTGATTGTTCAATCTGAGACTCCTTCAAAGACCTGAATTTTCAGGAATTGATGAGCACCTGCCCTCAATCAGGCTTTTGTTAGTGTCTCAAGCTTAGCACTCCAAAATTGAGGTACTCAACATTACCAGTCACTTTTGAAAATCTTGGCCTTAATTTTTTTTAAATGAAAGCTTAAATACGACAGAAACTTTTGAGGCCAAAGTAGAAGTGTTAGCATGGCGTGCCACTGTTTGAACTAGTGCAATATGGCACCAACACAGGAACCTACTAATATCATCCCCATCTGTATACATCTCCTGCATACTCAACCAGACTGATTCCCTCTTATCCCAAATCCTCTCCTCTGCCTTCAATTCCCTCTTGTGCCAAATACTTTCCAGACTAAGAATGGACACCACAGCTACTTATGAAAGAATGGTGGATTGTTAATAAAGTGTCCCCCAGAAGTTATAAAACTATTACATTTTTATACACCTCTACCCCGATACAATGCTGTCCTCGGGAGCCAAAAAGTCTTACCGTGTTATAGGTGAAACTGCATTAAATCGAACTTGCTTTGATCCGCCGGAGTGCGCAGCCCCACCCCGGAGCATTGCTTTACCGCGTTATATCTGAATTTGTGTTATATCGGGTCACGTTATATCGGGGTAGAGGTGTATATAAATAGGGTCATGTGCTGCAGATAAGGTTGCAATGCTATTTTCATTATAATCCCCTTCCAACTTCTTTTTAGATGTTGATTACTAGAGTTGGTTGGAAAATGGAAAGAAAGGTTCCTCAACAGCTTTTCCATTTTTTGGACAAAATATCATGTCAATGAAAATTTCCCCATCAGCTATACAGCTGGCTGGAAAACAGAATATATCATCATGAACATGTGCGTATGTGCCCGCCACTGTATTTCATTGTAATGGAAATTTCCCAACCAGCTCTTCTCAGAACTTTCTAATGCATCTGGATTCTTTGGTCTTATTTCCAAGATGATTTTTTTTTACATCAATCGAAATCCCATGTCTCGGCCTATTTATACCAGGCTAGTGCTGCTATCTCAGAGTTCCCTAGACAAGGGGGATTTTCTCCCATATGTACTTCCCTGCAGTCACTGTTACAGCCAGAATTGGAGCAACAGTAAGCATATGGGCAAAGAGCAGCTTTCAAAGACCCTCCCAATTAGACTTAGCTTCCTTGCATCAGCAGGAGCTTCCTGCTGTGAGGGCGTGCTTTGGCATATTTCTCCACCTCTGCTGGACTTCTGCTCACCATTTCTCCTTCTCTCTCAGACCAATCACAAAGCTGTAATACTGTACAGGCAGATATGCAATTACATTAGAGGTTGGATTTTTAAAAATACCCTTAAGCAAATGTACTGAGAATTAAAATGAAGTGGTCGACTCTCCTAAGTGTGTCAGACCAGGAGGTTATCGTGTTCTTTCACTTCCTTCCCAGTTACTGTTAGGTATTTCAGCTCAATAAAATTGCCTGAAATGTCAGGGCCAGGTCACAGGCAGCCAGACCTAGTGGTCAGAGCTGCAGTCCACAGTCAGGAGTCAGCCAGGTCAAGAACCAGGAGGTCAGAGGCAGGAGACAAACCAGAGATCAGAACTACAAGTCAGAACTCACAATGCCAGGAAGTCAAGCCAGGGGAGTGAGAGCTACAAGGTACACAGTCCAGACTAGGGTGGATCCCAGTTGTTCAGACAGCTTCCTGTTCCCATTGCTGGCTTAAGTAGGGCCAGCGGGCCAATTGGCTGCTCTGGGACTCTGCCAATGGAGCACTGGGGGTGGAGCCTCAAACTGGGGCTGGACTTCATAGGTCAGCAGTTGTCAGCAGGCAGCCAAGTGGAGGGTTGTTGCGTGGCTGCTCCTGTGGACCTAGGTTTGAGGCACTTCAGCAGACCCCCCAGAATCTAAATAATGTGTACACTACAAAATCCTTCTACTCAAGAGCGACAGACATCGCAAAACATGTGTGAGGATGGTTTCTACCATGATGTCTGCAGAATTCATCCAGGTGCTTTTGGCTAGACAGATGGTGAGCCACATTGTGCATACAGCTAGTCCATGCAAAAACATGGGGCCTGGGTAGCAGTCTCTGCCTCAGACTCTCCTTGCTGGTGGCTCATCGCTCCCCACCCTCCCTTCCTCCCCACCCCAACCTGTTTATTGTTTTTCCATCCCCCTACTGCATCTTGCCATTTTTTGTAGATTGCAAGCTCTTTACTCCAACGTCTGATTCTTTGCATATATGCATCATCTAACACAATGGGTCACTGATCTCTGACTGGAGTCTCTAGATATTAATGTAATTATTGTTTATAATAATAGAAAGACAAGGTGTGTGACATACTATCTTTTATTGGACCAGCTTCTGTTGGTGAGAGAGACAAGCTTTTGAACTCACCCACCTTGTCTCTCTAATATCTTTGGACCCACACGGCTACAAACAACTGCATACAATAATACTACTCCATTTCAGCTTTTACACTCTATCTGGTACCCTATTTTTTATTTTTTTCTTTGTAGTTTAAGGCATAATTTTTCCTCATTTGCTGTAAAAATGTTTTCTCATTTATTAGATGAGACACTGTGTGGTTCCCCCAAAACATATTTGTTTAAAATATGCATATTCTAGTTGATCCATCAAGATTCCTAATCCTGAGCATATGAGCATAGTGCCACTTATTAGATTACCC
This sequence comes from Terrapene triunguis, assembly GCF_002925995.2. Lineage (NCBI taxonomy): Eukaryota > Metazoa > Chordata > Testudines > Emydidae > Terrapene > Terrapene triunguis. The sequence goes on from NW_020664447.1 coordinate 57,810,282, forward strand.
CAGGCCTTTACATTACCACAGACTGTTCTTATACTGGCCCCCTGCCAACCCTGACTATGGTTAAGCAATGTTCAACTTTAGAAGGCCCCTTCTCTCCCACCCCCTTAACTAATATGACAACCATTCTGAAGAGCAGCTTTCTCACCTGGTATGTTAAACTGTGGAAATTCACTGTGAACATTGATGCTGTTCTCTCTATATTTAGAACTGAAAACTAAACTATTTTTTCAGGTGCAATAAGATCCACATGAAAGCCCCCTAATGTGTAGAGGCTCTGTAATAGTATTTTTAATGGAACAGGTCTATTAAAGTTATCTAGGAGTGTTAAAAATAAAAGCCTGGAAAACAGGCTTTGTTAACTGAACCCAGTGTTTATCATTGGATAAAAACCTCACACACTCAGCTATTCTGCCAAATACCATGTGGTACATTTCTCTTTCTGAATATTATTTCAGTTGTTTGTAATGTCATTGTTTCACTGCTGGCAGTTTCACGATTTAATTCAATGTTTTCCTTTTGCACACCGACTTCAACAAAAATGTGACAAACTGATGTTTTTACAAGTATCTGTAATTTGGCCCTTAGGAAGTATCTTTTGCATGCATGCAAAGATACTTCCTAAGGGCCGAATTACAGAATGCCCTCAGAATTACAGAATGCCCTCAGATGCATGCATGTGGCTGCCATTTAAGTAAAGGGCAAATATTTGGCCCTAATTGCCTGTGGGCTGCAATGTCGTTTCTCATTATTTCTGCAAATGTTAGAAAGAGCAAGGAGCTAGTGCAAAGGAACAAGTCCTTTGTATGGGCAGAACCCCAGCTGCTTTCCCTCAACAGAAATATATGCATCACAAGCTCCATGAGTACAATTTGGGATTAGCCGCCTATGTAGGGAATGGTAGGGCTTTGTAACTTCTGTGCTAAAAAAAAAAAAAAATGTATATTTCCCAGTTGGTTTTCATTCATCTTTACAAGAACTATACATTGCAGTACATATGTTTGTCCCATCCACTACATTTTTTAGGATGTTTGGAAGTTCAACACAACAGAATCATGCTGATTTAAATAAATTGAAGTATTTTAAACACTGAATTGAGCTATTTAGTTTGGAGTCATCAAATGTTCATTATCATCAGCTTATTCTAAAGAGACATTCCAGGATTCCTTCTGCTACTGGTATTACATTTTTATCTGCTACAGCCTCAGCGGTATCAGTTTCTAAGTGCTTTCCATCGTCTCAATTCACAAGCCATGAATCACACGAGATAAAGACCAGATAGTCACATCAATGGGAACCAATACTAGTGGGGCACTAAACATCAGAAGTAAATCCGCATCTGCCTTTACCAAGCTGAATCACAAACAGTCCCCACCCACTATGATCCTTCTTCAAATAATTTCTTCATTTACCTGAGGTGCACTTCCTGAAAGTAACAAATAGTTTTGACTTGAATTATTATCTCATTAGGACTTGTGAAGGAACTAAATGGATTGGAATGCTTTTCAATGAGACCCTTCCTTCATCTACCATGAAACCTACGCTTGTCCTGATGTTTGCCTTCTCTTACTGTTTTCATGGCCTTTAAACAGATAGGCTTTTTAAGCCATTACCAGTACTCTGTATTAGCTTTCCAAGTGGAATTTGGAAATATATTTGCTATATATTTGTTAATGTTAAATAAGAAGCTAGGACTAGATTTTCAAAAGAGTTCAGAACCTAGCAATTCCCAAGTAAGCACCTAAAAAAGTGTCCATATTTTCCTTCGTGGGTGCTGAATTCCTGAAAATCTGTCATAATTATAGGTGCTGAGCATATTTAGAACTCTGGTCCCTAGAGTCTAGATGCATATACCTAGTGGGCAAATAGTATGTTTCAGGTGAAAACCTAAGTGATCAATTTAGTTAAATTATCATTCAATATACTGTAAACAATAATCAAAACATAAACATGTATTTTAAACGTAAGATATGTGAATCTGTAGTTCCACAGGACACATCCAATGAATTTTATGCTTAATTCTGATGCGTCCTACATTTTAAAATGAATTTCTGTATAAATAGGAAAAAATCTATTTTTCTCATCATATTAGTATGCCTTAGGTAGATATTTTTCTTTCACTCAGTAAGGGTAGATAAATACCATCTGAGGAAGAAAATAAGGCAATAACATTTAAAAATAACTTCTTCTATTTTATGGCACTCATTATGGGCTTCACTAACAATGTGTCTGAGTTGCATGATGGAGTGGTCCCAGCCATCCGTTACTTGGTAGAATTTTTTAATGAGCTGTAACTAATTCTGATACACAAGTAGCTTACAAATTTACATACGGCCAAATTTACATAGGAATCTCAAAGACTCTACACATTTATAGCCAAATTTTTGTTTGCAAGTTCATTTCTGTCCACAAGAGAAAAAGTGTATGTAGAAGCGGCATTTGGGATGAAATTCACTGTAGCTATTGTAGTTAATATGCCATTTGCATACATAGATCGAGTCTTTTTTTTTTTTTGCAGGTGCAACTTTAGAGGCTGTTTTTCAGCATGTGGTCATGCCTCCTAAACTTCCTGAAAACTAAAAAGTGTATTGCATTAGACATTAACATACTGTATCACAAAAGAGAAATGTGAACAGAGAACACCTTACAGGTACTTTTCTCTTCCCCCCCCCTCAAATTAGAATTGGCTCCCCCAACTTTTCTCCCTTTGCTACGCTTCTGCTCTCTCTTTCTCCCTCCTCCCATCTCTATATCTGACTTTGACCACTCTGTATCTTGTCTGACCACTGACTAATATGCCTGAAGGAGAGAATAAAAACTTTGATGTAAAAATATCAATCTGGGGGAGAAGCTAATGCATAGAACACTCATCTGGGACACTTTAGTATAGCAGCTCTTCTATGAAGTAGCAAATAACCTAAAAATGGGTTCCGTCCCTACAGCTATTGCAGTTGGGGCCCAATCTTCCACTACCAACACCAGTCAAAGCCGGATTGGACCCTTACTACAAAACAGCTTCCAGCTTTATATGATAGGAAAGTGAGAGAGAAGCAATGGCGTCTTTTGAAGGCTCAAATTACTATTGAGAGAACTGTTAAACTGAAACGGAGATTTAAACATTTTTCCATAATAGAATATTTCCCCACGTTTGCACCCACAACATAGTAATTTGTGCATTCAGAAAACTTTCATTTTTATGTACAAGTGGCACTTGTGGGACTGCGGGGAAAAGAGCAGATAGTTGCCTGCTTTGCATGCACAAGTACCTTTTATTTGAAAAAAAAATACCCAACATCCGGATGGAAATGATTGCAAGCGCAATCTTGAAGGCGGGGTTGAGGCCTTTTCAAAAATTTGTCTCAATGTGATTAATTCATCTGACCAAAATTCATATAACCTGAAAGTGAAAAATCAACTCTGGAAGCTACAGAAAAGAATTTCTGCAGCCAGTGCATAAAGAGACCTTAGATTCAAAAGCTGCAAGGTGAAATCCTGTTGAGGCAGCACTGCTGTGAGTGCTGTACATTGACCACATTTTTATTTATTTATTTATTTATTTTTCATGGCTTACAGAAAGCCTACGGCTGTTTCATTGTGTACCCAATGAAATGCTGTGGTTGTTTTTGGACTGTCAGTTTATATTTTCGTTCTCTGGCTTCTGGGCTTATTTTGCACCTGGACACTTGAATCATTTTTTTCACCTGTAAATGAAGTGTGCTTTTATATCACAGTTGAGCTGTTTGGGGACATTCCTTACCTAGTCATCCCTGGATTGATGGGTCTGAACAACAGTTATTCCCTTTGCTTTCTAGCTAATGGTGGCACACATATTACAATGCCAAACAGATTCATGCACAGTAGACCCAATTATAAAATAATCAACATATGGTACTAAGTTTAACGACCAATGAAGTGACTCCAAAAAGATATATAGCAGGAGTACCATTAATTTAACTCTTCTGGCTGGCCCTAGTGATGTGGTCAGAGTAAGGGTGCACCTGGCATTCAATTGCTCATGGAACCCTATTGATGGCCAAAGTCCCAGGGCTGAGAGTCAAGATAATAATTTCAATTTTTTAAAACATAAAAAATGGGTAAAACTGGCACTGGTAAATATTATAGTAATATTGTTACACTAAAATAGGTAGGTATAGGAAAATATTAAATGACACATTAACATTGCCAAGGGTGACAGGTTTGTATTGTCACACTAGTAATATTACTCGCTCTTAACAGGTTGAAATGGGTCTGAGTAAAGCCACATCAGCTGCTGATCCTTTATGGAGTGGGGCCTGGAAGGTGTGGCATAAGACGACCATCTCAAATGTGACAGAAACTATGCCATCCTGATTCTCGGTGTTATATCTGCAATTTACACATAGATCTAATCTTTTAAGTAAAAATATGTGGAAAATCTATCTTTCCCCCCCCCATGAAAAGTGAAACACTTCCCAGTTGCTATCACGTCATTGGATTTTGTTTCCAGCATTCCCAGCATTCCTCCAGTCACCACTGGTAGTAACAGTACTGAAGTAAATTTTACACTACTAAATTCTTTTGAATATGAGCTTTCTGCCTTTTATTTTTGTGGCAAGTATAGCTATATTATATTTTCAGATGGCTATGTTCAAATTTATATATTAAAATAGAAAATATATTTTCTGCCCCACCTTACTGTACCTCTTTCATATGTTTCACTCCACTGCTTTGTACTGGGCTTGTCCACTAAAATGTGATTACCTGTTTCACAAAAAGCGATGCCATGGCACACCTCCCCTCATTTTTTTCATTTGGCAGGAATGAGGTGCAGAGTGATGAGGAGAAGAAAGATGGTCCAGTGGCTAGGACTCCAGTCAAGGACTGGGGAGTCCCTGCTTTACCACAGACTTCCTAGCATGACTGCATAACCCGTCACTTAGCCTCCCTGTGCCTCAGTAAAAGGGGATAATAGTAATTGCCTACCTCTCTGGGGTGCTGGGAGGATAAATACCTTAAAGACTCTAAGATTCTCAGAAACTACAGTAATGGGGGCCATATATGTACCTCAGATGAATAGGTTTGGCATAACAGCTGCTACTGTCCCACCCAACCCGAGTATTGTGTTACTCTTAATAGTTCATGTGACACAAATAATACTCATCCTATTTCCTTCAACTTTTTCTGCCAGAACAGAATTTTCTTCTGTAAATATTAATATTTATCCAGATATGTTTTTAGCAATGAAGAAATAATTATAAGAAATAATTAGATCTATTTAAAAATAAAATTGTATAGAAATCTATGGATGTTGATTCAACAGCATGAAAGTGCAACCTAATCTAGAAATACAAGTGCAGAAAATAAAAATAATAATAGATAACTCCACAGAATCAGAACACAATCCAATGATGACTTAAGTACATGCCAAACTTCACGTCTGTGAAGCTAATGGGACTTCTCACATGAGTTGAGTATGTGTGTAAGTATTTACAGGATGAGGATCTAGGGCCTTATTCAGCACCCATTTAAGTTGATGAAATAATTCCATTGACTCCAATGGACATAGGATACATAGTTTGTAATGTGGAACCAGGGCCGGTGCAAGGAAGTTTCGCGCCCTAGGTGAAACTTGCATCTTGTGCCTCCCCCCCAGCCCTGCGGCAGCTCCCTGCCCCCCGCACCCTGAGGCGTCCCCCCCTCCACGGCAGCTGCCCCCTCCCGCCATGAGGCGCCCCCCCCGCGGCAGCTCCCCCCTCTAGCTCACCTCTGCTCCGCCACCCCGCTCTAATTCTCCTCCCCTCCCAGGCTTGCGGTGCCAAACAGCTAATTGGTGCCGCAAGCCTGGGAAGCGGGAGAAGTGGAGCAGCGACGGCGTGCTCGGGGAGGGGGCATAGCAGAGGTGAGCTGGGGTGGGGAGCTGTGCGGCAGCTCCCACCCCCCGCCCTGAGGCACCCCCGCGGCAGCTCCCCACCCCAGCTCACCTCCGCTCCGCCACCCCCCCGCGCCCGCCGCCCCCGCTCTAATTCTCCTCCCCTCCCAGGCTTACGGCACCAAACAGCTGATTGGCGCTGCAAGCCTGGGAGGCGGGAGAAGTGGAGCGGCGACCGCGCGCTCGGGGAGGGGGCGTAGGAACGCTGTAAAAAAAAAAAAATTGGGGGCACCGCTTTTTGGCACCCCCAAATCATGGTGCCCTAGGCAACCGCCTAGTTTACCTTAATGGTAGTACTGGCCCTGTGTGGAACATAGATTAAAGAGCCTCTATCTGGAACAGGGATACTCTATTTTGTCATTTCTGCTGTGAGGCATAAGCACAGTTGATCTGATTCTCTCTCAAAGTGGTATAAATCAGAAGTAATTCCACTAAAATGAATGGAGTTACATTGGTGAAAAACCAGTAAGATAAGCAACAGGTCCAAAGTATACATACAAGGGGCTATGTTGTACAAGCAGCTTTTAGAGAACTCCCTACTGACTTCAGTGATGGCACAATATAGCTCACTGAATTTTGCTTTACAAAAAAATTACTGGCAAAGTAACGTGATAGTTTTTCTCAATTATTATACTCAATAGTTAGTTACCATCAGTATTTGCTAAGAATTAATGGCTTCTAAAATTTCATTTAATAAAATTAAACTGGCTTTAGGTTAAGGTGGCCAAAAATGTGTCTGAAACCACTAACTTTTGTTTTTGTTTTCTTATAACTTGAAAAAGCAGAGCTATTTTTTCCAAATGCGTACTAAAAAATTCGCTGCCAAATAAAGACCTCACAGCCTAGCTTGCTTATTTTTTAAATGTCTGAGTTGAATTATAAACATCTCAAAATAGAGGTTTATAGTGGAAATGACAATTTTAACTATAAAGGTAATGTCACTATACTGAAGCCTAAATCAATCTCAGAAGAATTTAATGTATTGTAAATATATTTTGTTCACATTCTCCTAGCAGCCCTTATACCGTTAACAGTGCAATCATTTTTTCTTTTAAAAATATAGGGAAATTATAGACATCATGGTTACACAATAGCTTACATTTTAATGAATCAAAAACAAAGTAATCACTTTGTGATTTGGGTTAAATTCCATATTGAGGCCTTTGTATTTTGTTTAGCACTTCTACAAATAAATGAAAAAGTAGAGAGGAGTGTCTAAGGTAGGCAGAATTTTATCGCAACATTACGTGGTGCAGACAAAGGATGCAGTATTTTGACACATGCCTAAAATAAATTGAAAAAAATAAGGCAAGCACTTAGGCATTATATTCTATAATACATTGTATTTGATCTTTCCTATATTCTGAGACTAAACAGAAGAGTCTGCTGAAGATTAAGAAGGATTTTTTTTTTTTTAATGAAATGCTCTTTCACATTACATGCCGTAATGGGACCACAAGTAACAGAATTATATAGTATGTAATAAATGTATATAGAAATTGTTTTCCTAAAAAATGATCCACAACCATTTTACTAGAAGTGTTGAAATGTGCAACAGCATTTAATGTCTCTAGAAATCCTAGCTCAAAGTACAAAGTGACCCTTTGTAATGCTCTATCATAAATTTTAAGTGTGTAACGCTTTCGTAGTCCTCAATCATTAAACATAATGGGCCAAATTCTGCCCTACCTTGCACCCTAACAGGGGATTACACAGAGTGTAAATCATAGCACAATTTAGTCCAGCGAGTGCTACTATAAGTCATACCAATGAAAATTTTCTTTTTCTTTTAAGAATGATGTTTTCTGAGTTATGTATGCTCGTGATTATAATTGTTTTTTGCTAAAATGTTTAAAATAGATTTTTTATAAGGTACATTTTGAAGGTGTTCTGTAAGAAAGTGTGTAGTGTGTATATCAGATCTTTAGTTTATTTAATTTTCACTTGTCATTAAATTGTATCTTTTATTACTACTGTAAAAATGTTCATTTTGCTTATTATATTTTATAACTTTTGGAAAGTAGATAGCCATTTTTTAAATTCTATTACTTTGTTTATTATACAGAGACATTTGTTTCCAGAATGTAATAATACCATGATAAAAATATGTCTGTTATGCTAGGAGAATAGTTTTGTCCTTTCCTCTAATAGGAATCAGAGGTTTGTCAGTATTTACAAACAATATTCCAAGTGGTTTCAGCATTGCATTATAAATTAAAATAGCCTCTGCAAACCTATATCATTCTAAAACTCACTCTAAAATCTCACTGTGATTACAAACACAAATGTTTAGTTCTTGGGATTTTTTTATTACTTTACATGGCTCAGAGGAATATTTTAAAAAATATTGTAACTATTAAATTATAATTTTATATGTTCATATAATCACACAATATGAGAAGCATCTAGGTTTTTTTTAGTGTATGTTTTATCTTGTACATGGTAATGGCTGCAAGACTGATCCTGTAAACATTTAGCCATGAAACTTTACTCATGTGACTAGTGTCAATGAAATGCATGTTTGAAGAATCAGCCCTTAGAATATACATGTCACACTCAGCACATTTCTATATACCTTTTTTCCTCTACCCTACCTCTAGGATTTGTCCAAATAAAAATGCCTTGGGAAGTATGGAGATGAAAATGGGTAGCGAAGGGGAACTCGATTTTATAAAATTTTCAAATAAATACAAAAAGAAACATTTAGTTTTATTTTGCATAAATTAAATATTAGCCATGTGGCAGAGTACAATGGAAATGCTGCAAATTAGTAATTTATTTTCATTCTTTTTAAAAACAGTTTAAATAACAAGTCATCTAATTCATAGTGTAACTGTTTATTAAAAGGGTTAATGATACTGTACATATTATTATTTTAATGAAAATGTAGCTTTAAAATGTCACCTTTCTTCTTAGAGATCACTGCTAAGATTCAGGGTTTATTTTGCATATTTTACCTTCAGCTGTTAAAAACAGGTTCATTTTTAGTAACTTTCAGTATTTATGTTTTCCATAGCTATTTATCAGTCTACAATTAAGATACAATGTAAGGGGTCTTCTGGTTAAAAACAAACAATAGCTTTGCTTAATAATAAATAAGTCCTTTATTTGCATTAAGCAAACTAACTTATGAGAAATATTTCCTCACAATACCAAAATTATAAACAATTCACACAGAGTACGTATTAATTTTCAACTGCCAAGAATATATTCTCATAAATTGTTTAAATTAAACTTTTTTCTTTTGCTTCAATCACCTATAGAGAATAATAAAAAAAGGTAAAAGAGTTGTACTGTCACCTAGTGGATAAAGGTAGTAGAAGAGTCCACCTAGAATATTACCACAGCTACTTCCAGTGTTTAAGAAAAATAAAACACATACACACACTTACATATTAATTTCCTAGTGGAAACAATTTAACATCAAGGATCAAACAAAGCTTGACTGGCTGCTCTGGAGTTACAACAGCAGAGAATTTGGCCTCTAATGTACATTTTAATGATCCTTTGTTGACTATGAAATCTTTAGTAATATTAATGTAATATTTCCATTTTTCAAGGGCCTGCGGTTGTAGGGAGGAAGCTAAGTAATCATGGAATTGAGAGAATGACACTAGAGATAGGAATAAGGTAAGGAGATGCAGTCCTACTTTTTTTCATCTTCTACACTGACCTACAAAACCCGGTTATGCATCTACACTAACATAAACTAAAGCAATCAAACTCAAATCACTTATTATCTAATTTAGAACTGCATCCATATCTCCATAGACAAAAGGCTGGATTAGTCCATTGCTTCCGTCAGTTTCTAAATTTTGAATTTTCAGCCAAAGAAGTTGGTTACATGTCATGGACCTGCTGCTGTAGTCGTAGATGGACAAACTCCCATCCTATCGAAACGTTGCAAATTTTGCTTACATTAGGACATCAGGTTTGGGACCAAGCATGAAATTCACCTAAGGATGCTGGTGCCATAAAAACCTTCCAGTGCAACAGAACCATAGTGAAAAGCTGCAGAACAGGTATGCAAGGGGACTCCACTCCACATAGCTCAGTGTGGTGGGAGGGAGGCAGGTGATATTAGGAGCAGTCCAGGGGTGGGGGCATGGCTGTTGATTCCATGCTTAGTGGAACTAATTAAAAAAAAAGAAGGCAAAGTCTTTTCACAGAAAGTTTAATAAAATGTGTCATTGTCTAATAATTGCACACAATGGTCTGTAACAGAAGCAGTGGAAGGGCTTTGGAGCTGCTTTCCCCAGATGATCATTTCTTATAAAGTTCTTGCTGCATCACACAGTGAAAACACACATTCATTTTGTAACAGTTATATAATTCTGTGGGAACTCACATTGGACCATGTTACCACAAGCCATTATTGTCATAAGAAACAATGGCATGTGCACAAGAACATTCTCAGAGACGCCTCCTTGGTGTTGTATTACTTGCCATTAAAACATTTCAGCCAGTTTGCCTTAAGTGAAGCAAACAAACTTTTTTTTAATGCTTTTGTCTGAGTATTTATTCAATCAATTAGGATCATGTTTGGAATAAATGACAATAACACACTTTTTGGAAGCCTCAAACTTGAAGTCTACAGCTTTCTAGTGACAAAAACTGAAAAACACCAACTGCAACAATAATAATAAAAAAATAGGTTTCTCTTCATACACACTATCTCTGTTTTAAACATAAAAAAAGAACCTTAAAACCGAGCTGGAATGGAAATTCAAATGAGACCTGAAATACAAATTTTGGACTCAGATTCCAATTTAGACATATCCTATAATTTAGGGATTTTCGGAACAGTGTTTTGGTACAGACTCATGTCCGAAGAGAAAAGTGAGTTTTCAACGTAGATATAAATAAATTTACTAAAAGCATTTTTCATAATTTATGGGGAAATGTTCACAAATTTATTTATGACATAACAATCATATTAGTCCCATCAGAATTCTTTTTTGTAGTGGACATGCATTTCTTATTCCCTGGGCATCTCCTACATGGTAGGACACATGGTTAGTTTAATGAAATTGTTTCCATAGAAAATCCAAAATACACAACTTGGAATAGAGCTGAACAGACTACCAGTAGTAAACACATCAGTCATTGAATTTAGAGCTTTTTCTTGTTAATTAATTAATTGTCCATGAACACAGAGCGATTCCTATTAATTTGTTCATTGTTCAGAATTACTTAACAAATGCTAATAAATGTTTTATGCATTCATATTTCAGCCTATAGATACCACAACTGGTTCATGCATGTATTTGTATTTGCAATTGGAAATGTGTGCTGTTTTGCTTGAAGTATAAGTCACATGGTATATTTCTTTGCATTTACTTGGTTGAGTATTTCTCCTATATCAGGTGGCTAGCAAAAGGGCTTGTGGTTACAAATTCATAATCCACTTTATCCAAGTAGTCAGCAGTATGTCCTTACAATTTGTTCTTTCAATGAATATTCCTACAAGTAAACATGTTTGCTAAAATATTCATGGAAAGCAAACATCAATGAGGCATGATCAGCCAAACCAAATTTGTTGAAAAGTTTGAAAAAGTGCTCACACATTCTCTTTTGCAGCATTCACCCAGCTCACATCTGGATTCTACAGAATATATATTTTAAACTATATTAAAATACAGAGAGGTAGTTTGCATGGGTAGATAATTCATATATCTAAAAAGTATTGTGTGTTATTTTGCAACTAAATACAATCTGTCATTGGTGGCAATATAGAGAATTGGGACACTTTAGATCTTTACAGTTCAAGATGAACAAAATTCCCTCTTCAGTTTCTGCTTCTTGCCCACAAAAAGATAAGGAGAGCTAACAGTTGCTCTCAACTAATAGTTCCTCCAACCCCAAAAAAAGGAGAAAAAACGTAAATGCAAACAATGTCTTATTTTCTATTTTTACAATATTTTGCAGCATACGCAAGATAATTCAATAGAGCTGGATATCCTTTTAAGGGTTGAGTAAGTGGGCCTGGAAACAAATGGGTGGAAGGAAAATAAATTTTGATCTGCTAGTGAAATTGAGTATGTTGGACTGCTAAGGTTAATGAGTCCTGGACTGATCCATGAAGTAAATGCTAGTAGAACAAATGAAAGTTACATTACCTGCCGCAGATATGACTTATTCAGCAGACTTTTCTGAAATGAATAGAAAATAGAGAAAAGAGATTTTGTGTAACTTTAATTGCTATGGATCTGGCTAGTTGCTTCAGATGCACATTGTCAGGAACTGGGAGTTGGAGATGTTACTTTTTCTGAGATATGTGAACAGTAGTTCACTCAGGCCCAAATCCTGCACCCCCTGAAGCACATATGCTAAGACTCAAAATGGCATAAAAGCTGCAGGTTTGCTGTGCAGAAGGGCCAAATCAGTGGGGAAGATGAGGTATTAGACCCATTTCCCAGGTTCACTGTATAGAGCAGACAAATGTGCCCAATGTGTTTCTGCACTGCACATATCCAGCTGACTGTGTCCACTGTTCCTCTCAGTAAGTTGGAATGGTTGTGACTGGGTTGTGGAGGCACCTAGGAGTGGATTCCTTAACTTTCAATCCCTGCACAGTTTCTGTGAGTAAAATTTTTTTTACTCAGACTTTGCTCAGGGATCAGGGTTTTAGATCCCTAGTTTCTTTCCTCTCATACCTGATTAAAAAGCCTAGGGTTGAGAAATTGGGCTGAAAATCTCATAAGAAAAGACTTCCCTGTGAGATTTCCTGTCAGTGCTGATTTCAATAAGGCTGAAGAGATTACAGGAGCAATTTTCTCATGGTATTTCCACCTACTGTCCCAGCCAAACCAAGAAGTGCAGAGGCACGTGGAGAAGAAAGTTAAAGAAAAGGGACATTTAGTAATCTTTAGGAAAGAAACAAAAACAAATGCGCCCTCCACCCCAAAAACAACCATCACCACCAAAAACCCAACCAGTTTCAGTTTAGACTGAGTTTTGGATGAAGATTTAGGACTCTTATTTTATTCAAACGGACTCACTCATCTTTAAGGTGGAGCTGACCCTGAAGTGTTCTGTCTTACCTCCAAAGTGATGGCAGAGGACAAGCAGGATCATATGGTAGAGACTGGTGGATAATCCACCCTAAAATTTTATATAACGTTATAGTTATTTAAAAAGAAACTTATTCTGACAAAAGCACCGGATGAGGACAAAAGGTAACCAGAGGATTGATTTATGGACATAAACAGTGCATAGAGCACCATACTGGGACTCAAGAAACCTAAGTTCAGTTCCCAGATCAACCAGAAACTTCCTGTGTGATCTTGGGCATGTCACTTAATCTATCCCTTATTGCAGTTCGTTGCCTAAATAATAGGGATGAAGTTAATTAATGATTATGAGGCACTCAGATACTATATGAGTAGACAGATATCTAGGGACGGTAGGGAATGAGTGCTGCAGTGTTTGATAAGGCTCAGAATAAAAATCAGAACTTCTGTAAGTGGGGGTATTCAGAAATTGCAGAATCTTTAAGATTTTCCATCTCTAGTACAATAAATAAATAAATAAAATTAACTAACAACTTGTTAACAAGCTGATAATTATATAAACTTCTAACACAGAGACCAGGAAAGTTGTAAATGCAAAATTACTTTTTGCAACTGTGTTAAGTCTGGACTTAGCCTATAATAATTTTAATAACGAACTAAGTGTAATTTATTCAAATGTGCTTGCTTTTTTATAAGTTCTGTCCCTGACACAAATGTGATAAAAGACTGGTGTTAAAAGCTTTTAAAACAGAATCAGGATCTAATAAACTGCTGATGCCTGCAAGGCTTTCTTCTACTTCCTAAAAAACACTTGCATTAGCCTGTGTAACAGAACTATCATCATTTTAGAAGATGACATTTTCAAACACTGCACAACTGCAAGTAAGATACAAAATTAGCTGCATATATACAAATCAGCCATTTAATTAGTGACAAACATCTTAAGATGCAAAACATTTTAACAATTGTTTAAAATGTATTTAAACACAAATAAGCAGTTGCAATCTCGGGGTTTATAGTGGAAATGACAATTTTAACTATAAAGGTAATGTCACTATACTGAAGCCTAAATCAATCTCAGAAGAATTTAATGTATTGTAAATATATTTTGTTCACATTCTCCTAGCAGGGATGAAATTTAAAGGAGTATCATCAATACTGGATTAATTAGAAATCACCAAAGGTGTTCTGGGAAAACAATGGTGGGAATCAATTAGTAGCAGGCCAGGGTCTAGCTCTAACCAACAGACAGCTTATCTAGAGATACATTTACACTTTATATCAGTGCAACAGGTCAGTGGAAGAGGGCTACACTTCAGCAATCTGACTACATACCTAATATGCAGCCAGAGAATCGTTGTTCGGGCACCGGCTCTGTTATGATAGATGTTCTTAGCATATTGTTGGCGCAAGCTGACTTGCCCAGTCAAGCCTTTAATATTTCATGTATGTCTCTTCATGTTTCATTATATAACAGCTTCTTTTACTCATCTCACCTCTGATGACACAGTCATTAAGGAACCTATTTCCTCAGTAAGAGAAACCTTTAAGATTCTCTTGAGTCAAAGGTCAAACACAGTCAATTTATTCTTTAAAAAAAAAAAAAAAAAAGTGCTCAGCTGCAAGTTACTGAAAGTTAGTCACTACTTTACTCCAAGAAGTCTTATATTTTTCCTTGTCCTTTGAAACAACCTGTAAGTGATAATGAAATGCTTAAAGCAATAAGAAAGGGAATCCGATTTCATCTACCTGGACAGTCTGGCAGCATACTGTGTAACAATAAACAAGTGTTCTTAAGTCACAGCATTGCACTGGAAATGAGGCAGAACTTGTGTATTTTAACAGCTTTTTACAACTAGTAACCACTAGCGAATTTATTTTACTTTCTCAGGGAAGACCAGTGAACGTCCCTAATTTAAACTAAAGGGCCTTTCAGCCTTGAAGACAAAAAGCACTTCTGCTTAGCACCTGAGTAATAACATGGAATATGTACAGGTGAGTCAAGAAGACTGGAATCAAAGATAGTTTGTCTTTGGCTAGTCTGAAAAGTCTGACTCATTTCCAGCCCTGTGATCATTTATTATCCAGAAAAGAAAGGCTGGCTTTTTGCTCTGCAAACACAGTGGTGGTCTTCAGCTCATGATGAATAGATTTACCATGTCCGGTCTGAAATGCATGACATAGAGTTTTCCAAAAGTGTCTAACACACACACGCACGCAAACCCCGATGATGTTTTTAACGTATGTTTTAAGTTCTGCAGTATAGAAAGAAGTGGATAACTACCTACATGTATTTTTCCCCTCAAACTATTACATACAATATACATTTTTGTAGGGTGACCAAATTGCAAGTGTGATAAATAGGGATGGGAGTAGGGGGTAATATGTGCCTATATAAGAAAAAGCCCTGAATATTGGGTCTGTCCTTATAAAATGGGGACATCTGGGCACCCTACATTTTTGTGGGATATTATTTAAAATAACATTACTTAGAATAGTGTCATATTTTTCACAAATAATTTTGTGGGTCATCACTGGCCAAATATAACATTTTCCCCTTCAGCCAGCAACTACTTTTAAATTAGTTAGAGCATCTATTGAAATATTATTCTTTTGTAAAAGAAGAAAACAGAACTTCTAACAAGCAAAATGCTAATGTAAGAAGTATTTTCAGATAGCATAAAAACTTGTGCTGTCAGATTTATTTTAAAATAAAATAATAATAATAATAATAAAATCGTACTTTTTAGCACCAGAATCTGGTCTCATATATCCAGTGCATTTCACAGTTCATCTTTTAAAATCATTTCTTTCACATGTATCCACACAGATAGTAGCTGACTTCACAACATATACTTTAACTGATATTGTAATTTATTATGGCCACAGGTGTGTGTGGCACTTTGAAGACAAATTAAACAAGACGAGGTCAGTCTCTGGCCTGAAGATTTTACAATCCAGGATATAATACATCATGTGTTTGTGACCAGAATCTTGTTGCCTGATCTAAAGTCCACTGAAGTCAATAGAAGTCTTTCCATTGACCTTAATGGGCTCTGGATAAGTCAGTAAAGCGACAACTGTATTATAGCTAAGATGCCCATATTATCAAAATGAAAGAAAAACAAAACAAAAAAAACCAAAAACAGATACCTGTCACTCCTTACCCAGTGAGGAGCCTGTTCTCTACATTCATACCCTCCCCTGACTTCCTGGGTTGGGGCTGCCACTGCCTGGGCACCACACCTGCCAGCCCCCAGTGGTGGTGCTGCTGCTGTTCTCTGTCCAGAAGAGCTCCTGCTGGTGCTCTCCCGGGGACTAGGGTTGGGGTTGGGAAGAACGCTTCCCAGAGCCCACATCAGCACCACCTGTTGGGATGGGTAAGGAGAGCCGCTGAGCATAAATGGGACATATAAGTGTCCCATTTTCAGACTTCAAATTTCCAGAACTGACCACTGGAAAACTGGACATCTGGCTCCTTTTTAAACATCACAGGACCAAACTGCATGCATCCAGTTAGGGCTCCCAAACATCTCAATGGATATGAATAAGTTGGTGGCATGTGTATCTAAGCTGAGTGAATGCCCTTTTGAAAATGTGGCCCATTTTCTCCTTTTAAAATGTAGTCAGTGCTTTGTGGTACTCTATAACAACTTCCATACATCATGGAAATAAATCTGGTGTTGGTCCTAAGTGTCAGTTCTAGTATTTTAAAATTATACAGTGTACAAACTTTGCACAATATTTGGATATACATTTGTGCATTAACGCTAAAGTAAGAGATAGTAGTGACTCCTTTGTCAAGAATCAGCAACACTAGTAGTTTTCTCTATAATAATTTTATAAATAGTTGCAAGGACAGCAGATAGTCATTCCTGATCTTGCCAGGATGTGCCAAACATAGTTTTGCAAGAGCACCAACTGCTAATTAAAATCAGAGTTTTCCCCACAGGCAGACTATCACAGAACTAAGAGAAACTTAACTGCCCTGGCAACAGTTTACAGTTGTCAGCATGATAGCGTAACTGTTCTTTGCAGTTAGAATAATTTTCATCAGTGCATTGGAAGACAACAGTACCTTTTAATTTCAAAGACCTTTGTAGTTTTTGTTTGTTATGGCTTAAATCACACATAACCCAAGATGGACACAGAGCACTAGAAAAAAAATTTCAATACTATATAACCAAAAATGTAACTAATGCAAATACACTCTCGTTTTAATAATCCTCTGAATTGAAAAGTTAGGATCTAGAAAAATAAAACTGATCACAATGTTGCCAAGTAGTCTCTGACAAATTGGGGTGGGAGAAGAAAGAGAGAGAAAAATCAGAACCCTGTGTAACTATATTAATAAAGAGGTAGGAAATACTACAGAATAAAACAGAAAGTGGTTTTGTCTACAGTAGCTCCTTTCATATCAAACTGTCTCAAATAGAACAGGAGTACTTGTGGCACCTTAGAGACTAACAAATTTATTTGAGCATAAGCTTTCGTGGGCTACAGCCCACTTCTTCGGATGCATAGAATGGAACATATATTGAGGAGATATATATTCACATACAGAGAGCATGAAACGGTGGGAGTTGTCTTACCGACTCTGAGAGGCCAATTAAGTAAGAGAAATTTTTTTTGAAGTGATAAGTAATTAAGCTTAATTACTTAATTTATTTGAGCATAAGCCACGAAAGCTTATGCTCAAATAAATTTGTTAGTCTCTAAGGTGCCACAAATACTCCTGTTCTTTTTGCGGATACAGACTAACACGGCTGCTACTCTGAAACCTGTCTCAAATAGTAATCTCTTAATAGAAAGACATTTTTTGAGCAAATTCTGTAGACTCATTTTGATTTTCTAATTGATCACGTGTTGGTTCTTCTCGGTCCCATGAATGCCACAGATGTCGATCCATACAAAAAAAGCCCCAAAATAGCTAATTTATTGAAGGAAAAAAACCCTTGAGTAATGCCAAAATGGAACAACACTAGGGAGTTCCACACAACACTACTCAAAATATTTAACAAAGTAATTTACTAGAACTTGATACACTAAATATTATATAATGTTAGCAAAAAGAAACATCCATTGAATGTTCAGCAATGTAAAGATACACTGTTTCACATCTATGCAGCATACTGAATAATTCGGATGTCAATACTTTTATTTTAATCCCCACACCATTTTTCTATTAATATTTCGTAAAGTTAACACTTATTGATTCTGCTTCCAAGTACAAACTGAATTTGGCTCTTAGCTAAGAAACAAACTACCCAGAACATTTATATTTTCTATTTTAAAATTTCAGGCAACATTTATCAGTAAATATGAACCAAATAGTTACTTTCTAAAGGAAGGTGTAAGTACAAATGTGGTATACTGTCCTACCAATGACCTGAGTTTTGCTCTAAAAATCCTACCTTTGTAAAGGCAAAAATGCAGTATCCATATATTCTGCACATAGCTTTTACCCCCTTTCCCAAAATACTTTTACAGATAAACCATTCCAAAGTTTTGTCAGGGATTTAAGTTGAGTATTACCCCCATTATCTCTCCAACCCTTACTCCATCCCCTATTCAAACAACTTAATAGTTTCCCTCCCAAATTCTCCCTTTTTGTTTCTCCATCTCCACTATTCTCTCCAATCTCTCCAGCTCTCCACTGCACAAAGAGGAGGATGTATCGTGGATCCAGGGCCGGCTCCAGGCACCAGCTTGGCAAGCAGGTGATTGGGGCGGCCACTTCGGGGAGGGGCGGCAAGTCCAGCTATTCGGCGGCAATTCGGCGGACGGTCCCTCACTCCTGCTTGAAGCGAAGGACCTCCCGCCGAATGCCACTGCAGATCGCGATCGCAGCTTTTTTTTTTTGGCTGCTTGGGGCGGCCAAAACCCTGGAGCCGGCCCTGCTTGGATCTTAGAGGGAGTGATTTTTTTTTTACTGTCCCTACAAAGCTGTTATCTGCATCCCTATTCAGCAGCCATCCTCTCACCTCCTAAGGCTGTTGTAGTAAGACAGGGGCAGAAACCAGACAATGTCAGAGAGTAGAGAACGAGGCTAGAGAATGCCAGAGGATTTCTTTCTAAGCTCCTGGCTTTAGATATATGTTGGGAGGTTAGGAGGGAGAATGATTTCCTAGTTAAGAAATAAAGAAGACACTACTTGAAGGAGAAAACTGAAAAAAACTTAGCCATGGAGAACCAGTTTCTGCTTGTGGAAAATCAGATAAGCAGCTTTGAAAACTAGGATCACAAGCTCCCGCATGAACTGAATGAAAACCATCAGAACCTGATGGACATCTGGATGGCAATCAGTAGGTTCAAAGGAAATCCAAGTATACAACTTTCAGAATTAAATTAAGACTTAGGTAGGAGGGTATAGACTAGATAGAAGATCACGTGGAAGAATCTAATTGCCAAAGGGTGAGACCAAACTGGAAAGCCATTAATGGTATGTTAACACTAAGTAAGCTAAGAGCTGAAGTGGGCACATACAGACAGCTGGCCATTATAAACCACATCTGCAATAAATCTAAGAATAGTAAGGAAAGAAGTCTTACATGCTGAAGCTTCTGGAACCTACTCCACACAGAGATGGTCACCCAAACACCAGCAGACAAAGGAAATTCCCTTCCTGTGGAAATAAAGCATGGTGGAGAGGACACAATCTGAACTCCTCAGTATTTTCTAAAGGCTCTTCATAAAACAAGTTTTTAATCTGAATAAGGTCTGGAATGAAGAATGGGACCCTTATACAGGAAGTCTCTTTTTTTCTAAGAGCTGGGTGCTCTGTACAAAAAAAGAGGCCCACAGACCAATAACTTCTTGCACATTCTGGGGTTATTAGTATCTCTGTGGTTTTATGAGGACTTCCCAGGTCAGGGGAAGCAGAAGGAATGTAAATAATATCTCCTTGGTCCAGTGAACCAAGAAGATATCTTGGACCTATGCTTTAGGATTTTCAGCATACCTTACAGTATCTGGGTAGGAGTTAGATGCAAAGTGGACACTCGATGCTCTTTGTGTATTGGTACTTATCCATTAGAATACCTCCTTTTGTGGCCAGACAATCTCCTTGAGTATATCTGGGCTCCTCTGAGCTAATCTACTTAAATAGCCTACTACATGAAAAGTTGTTATGGATTCCAGATTTTGCTGGACCACCTGAACAAAGGGGAGGATTCTTTAAGAAGTGACTCGCTCTTGGTCCTTTCCATCCACTCCTCTGACAGGTCAAGTATGCTGAGACTGCTGAGTTGTCTGACCTGATGACAATATGTTGGTGGCCAAGAGAGGTTTCAGAAAGAAAGGCCAGGCATATTGCCCTATAGCTGCAAAATCTTGATGTTCAGTGTTCTCTTACTGGAAAAAATAATTCCATTGGTTCACCTTGATTGAGGAATGAACTCTCTAGCCCAAGGGACTGGCATATGTTGTGATATAAATGCAAGCCCACCCCAGAAGTCTCAGAGAAGACAGAGTCAGAATCGGTTGCAGCTGACCTTAAGGGGCAAAGTTGGTATTAGGATCTTGTGGGTCTTGATAGATTTTCAGATTTTACAGTGTACCTAGAGTCTTCCAGAGAAGGAGGTAGTAGTGAGAGCAGTGAAAGATCATTACCCAGATTGGAGTAAAGAATGTGTTTTTCTTTTCAGACAGGGCCGGCTCTAGGCACCAGCAAAACAAGCTGGTGCTTGGGGCGGCACATTTTTAGGGGCAGCATGGCCGGCGCCAGAATGCCGCCCCTAAAAATGTGCCCCGGCCGCCCTAGCTCACCTCCGCTGCTGCTGCCGCTCGCGCGCCGCTACTCGCCCTCCCTCCCAGGCT
>NW_020664447.1:57831117-57965696 GCF_002925995.2 Terrapene triunguis
GTGGCGGGCAAAATTGTTTTTGCTTTGGGCGGCAAAAATCCTAGAGTCGGCCCTGTTTTCAAAGACTTTTTTTTTTTGTTTGTTTGTTTTTTTTAGGGGTAATGTCAGAGTTTTGACCTGGTATCCAGGATCGCTGAACAACTTAAGCCAAAGAAAAATGGATAAAAGCACTTAAAATGTCTTCATATTTCCATTTCCCTCCTTAAATTAGCTTTTTTGTCTAGATTTAAGTTTTCGATGTCATTTGTCCCTTGTTGCCATCAAATATGTCTTTTTATTTTTTTTTTTTACTATTATCACCATCAAGTAACATAATAAAAAATACCACAGGCTAAATTCTGGCCCCTGATGCAAGCATAGAGTTTATATTGACTTCACAGTATCCCTGCCCATACATCCAAGGACAGAGTTTAGTCCTAAAATTACCAAGACTTGTTCTTGTACACAAAGGGATCAGCTTATTCCATGAAATGTTAAATGGAAATAATGACATTTCATCCTATTCATTCAAGTGGGCATATGAAAGACACAAAACTATTTTCATTACTATGCATTGTCACCCTCTTCCCAATTCTCCCATTTGACATAACTAAGTGATATACATTCTCAGCATTTTCCTTAAGTAAATTTCAAAAGAAAAAGTCCTCCCTGGAGAAAGCATATCCATTTATACTAAGTGCTAATAACTGTAATTTTTGCTTTCAGTATAAATGTATCACACTTCAAACAAACAAATCAAGTTCTGTGACAACTGACATAAAGGTCAATCTTAGCATGCATTCTATAAATATTACTTGTTCTGAACTATACATCTAACATTGTCGACTTTGGTAAATACTTTTCTTTTTAAAGGAAAAAACCCTTATGGAAAATAACACAAATAAAATACTCTAAGGCAACTACTGGTGATCAGAGGGGAGGCGGGGGAGAGAAAGAAAGAAAATGATTCCAGAAAAAGTAGAAGAAATGCAGACTGTACAAAGTCCCAGTTTGATCATACATTTTGGTATTGGTTAGTAAACTAGACCACCATATATAAACCAAACATTCCATTCAATGTTATGTCAACCTTTAACAAAAAGGTTGTCATTGTAAATTAATGTTCTATGCACCTGTAAAATCTGAGGTGCATTCTTTCAAGTTTTATTTCAACACTATGTCTGTCTGAATTATCCCTTACAATAAACTTATAAATTAATGTTAGAAGTTTTCCAAATGTCAAAAATGAATTAGTATCACACTGAGCCTAAGAGTTAAAAGAGACACCATGTGCATTCATGTGTTTTCCCTACTGTAATACTGACACATTTATATCATTTCCATGCCAGGTCTGGCAGAGATGGGTTGTACGTGCAGTTTATTTTGTTAGAACACAGTCACAAAAATAGAATATTATTTGCATAAAGTTTGTTGAAAATGTGCTGGCACAAAAAAAAACCTAAAATAATTTAAAAAACCCACTAGCAATGGTAAATCTAATAAAAGCTGTTGTGGAAAAATATGAAAAGTGTAGACTTTATTGTAGGCTCAAATGAGGTAAAGTACACATTGTGCTCTACATTGTGGTTCTAACGAGTAAAAAAGTTGGTTATGTGGTTTTAACAAAAAATACAGGCCAGTTAATGTCAAAGCAGTTCTGAGCCTATATCAAAAGTTAACCTGGTAAATATTTATAAATTTTTAATCTACACATATATTCTGTGTATTTGATAATAACGGGGGATACTTTCAGTCTAGCAGACAAAGTTATAACAAAAATCAATGGCTGGAAGTTGAATCTAGACAAATTCAGATTAGAAATAAGATGATCACAATGGTCCCTTCTGGCCTTATCATCTATGAATTTATATTTATTTTATTATTTGGATCTTATGGTTTTGGGGATTTTTTAAATTAAAGCTTTACAGCTCAATTTGTTAAAGTATAAATTTCACTCTGTGAATCTAGTGTCATTTTTGTTTTAAGAAATTAGCATTGTTAGAATATTAATTACTAGAATAGTAACTAGATGACACTTTCTAAAACTGCCAATCATGATCATCAAGGTTTAGGGTGAGTCGTGACCTTTAATGTTTATTTTCCAAAGGTTACTGGTGGCATGCAGATATGTAAGAATAATAATTTAATCTGTTGTAGCTATAACATATGTATATAAGTAGGAACATGTTACTACTAATAATTAGCTGGAAGTGAAAAGAATACAAATGAGTGGGGGCGGGAGGGAGGGAGACAATGCCATTTTAAAGAAAAGTGAATGTTTTCCATTTAAGGCCCAGATGCAGCGAGGTACATAAGCATGTGCCTGACCTTAAATATGTGAATAATCCCTTTGATTTCAATGTATCTACTCACATGCTTAAAGTAAGACACATGATTTAGGGCTAGTCTACACCACCTGCTACATTGGCACAGCTGCACCAATGCAGCTGCGCCGCTGTAGCACATCTGGTGAAGTCACACTCTGCCAATGGGAGAGTGCTCTCCCGTCGGCATAATTACTCCACATCAGCGAGGGGCAGAAGCTATGTCAGCAGGAGAACGTCTCCTGCCAATTTAGCGCTGGTGTGGACAGCGCTTAGGTCGATATAACTTGCATTGTTCAGGGGCGTGGCTTTTTCACACCCTTGAACAACATAATTTACATCGATTTATGCGGTAGTGTAGACAAGCCCTTAGGCCCTTGCTGAGGCCTATGCTATGATTTTATTACATAAAACACAAGCAGTGCATCTTGAGATGTTCCTCAGATTACCTGAAATATATGCTGTACTTACTCACTTCCTCACCATATATACAATGTAAAAAAATTTAGAAAGCAAGCCTGTTAAATCTATTAACAGTATTTGAATTTCCTATAATCTGGATAGATTTTTTATTTGTGTTACATGATCCTTCTCTTGCATTACTAATTCAATAATCTACTAGGGCAATCTATAGCAGTCATAAGTTTATAGCAACTGAATGGCTATTCTTTCTTCAGTCCTCATTTTGTACTCTACACAATCCACATTATGGAGAAAGCAGAGTCCTAGACAAATGAATGGTGATCTATATCTGAACTCTACTAATCTTTTTACATTGACAGAATCAGTAAAATACCTTAAGGCTCAGATCCTAACACCCTTACTCAGTTTTTACTCAGGCAAACTTCCAAATCCCATTGACTTCAGTAAGAGTTTTCCCGAGGAACAACTTAGTAAGGGTTTTAGGATTTGGCCTAACGTGAAGAAAGGTCACTTACTCAGTGACAAGGAAATGGACAATAAATAGATAAAATGCAGGTATATTAAAAACAGAAAACAATGCCTCTGAAAGCAAACTTTATGACTTATCCGGTTTAGGAATTCTTTGCTGGATTTTGAAATTGTTTCACTTGGACTATGTGTTAGGTTTCTCTCTACAGCTGTGAGAATCCTGCCAGGTTCACTTCACAAAATGAACTCCTGCAGCTTGAGTCACAAGGACTGGAAGGGAACCAACTCTTCTTTGTTCACTTAGAGATTCCAGCTCTTGGTCACCTCTTGATTTCTTAGCAACTGTGTGTTACAAGGTTCACTCCCATAATTCCTAGTGTGTGAATGCAAGGCAACCCACAGGCATTTCCCAGATGCATTTATAAGGATTATAATGTATAGGTCTTCACAGCCCTTGAGCTCCTTAAGGAGCTGATTGGAAGCAGGAGGAACAGGAGTGATCTCCTGCTCCCACTGTACTGTTGAGAGGGTTTAAAGGCCACACACATTCAGTTTCATAAGCAGAATCTGATGGATTTGTAGGCAGAGTGACCAATACTAGTCAATCCCAACCCAACCGATTCACAGATCCTGAAGGGAAGGGGGGGAATGACCAGCTGGTGCTCCCTGAAAACCTCGCTGAGGGAGCTATCCAACCACAAGAAAACAGGTAGAGCACGAGGACTCCCTTCGATTCCACCGCCAGAAAAAATTCTCTTAAAACATCTAAGATTAGAAAGGAGATTGAGAGGCTTCTTGGGTGAATAAAGGGCTTGACCAGAGCATTGGAGTTACAGGTTTTCCAGCAATGGGAACAGCCCTCAAGCTTTTTGTGAATTTTCACAAGCACAGACTGAAGTTCTTAAAACCCTCAATTCTCATACCCAAAGGTAAATACAAGCGAATTGAAGGTTTTACACAAAGCGTTTGTTCATCTTCCTCTCCCTCCTTCCTTTCTTCAGCCAGCCCACTCCAACTGCCTCCTCATTTGCTCTATTTTAGGACACTAAAGAAATGCCAAATAGACATATGTACTGAACGGGGACTGAGCCAGTTAGTAATGACTTTTAGTTGGTTATGTTACTAACTCTGTTGCCTGTGGCTGCTTCATATCACAGTTTACTAGAACCAGTAAATACAATATCAAACAAGTAATTTCTTTCATCCATCCCTCATGCCTCTCACATCAAATTAAAGTGAAAATAATAGGTTACATATGCAAATAATCTGTGCACCAATACTATGGCTAGGCTATTACTTACACTTGCAAATCTCAGTTTCAGATCACTCACATGCAATGTTGGCTTCTAGCATTTCTACTAAAATGTTTGCAAAATTAAACAGACAATAATTGGGACCCCCATCTTCCAATGAATGGGCTTGGGTTGAGTGGAAGATGAGGATGGCCCCTTTCTGTGTGAACAAAATGTGTGAACAAAATGCTGCTGTATATACACTAGTTTGTGTTCATGCACAATCTTAACACTGCAGCAACCAAGGTGGGTGGAAAGACTTCTGAGATTTTGGATTCCAACAAGATAAGTTAACAAACAGTGGAACTGGAGGAAGTACAGGATCCCTTCTCTTCTTGGGTCAGGAGAAGAAAGGAAAGAAAGGGTCCTTATACTGAACTTTTTCTAATCTCACAATAAAGGTGCAATTGAAATGATGGGTATGATTTTAAATGAACTGGTTTTCCTGTCCCTAGTGAAAATTTTCCACTTCAATAGCTCGTTCAACCAGATGACCTCCAGACTGAATTATTGTAATGTGCTCTGTGTGAGACTGCCTTTGAAAACCACCTGTAGACTGGAATTTTTGCAAAATATGGAAATACAAGTGGATGAAGGCCTTTGTCCATGAAACTCACTGGTGCCTGCACTCCATGAACTGCATTAGCTGCCTTTTATTAGAAGGGCAAGCTCTGAGGCACTGAAGTCTTACATTATTTAAGATCAGTACACCTGAGGGGCTGCCTACCCCATCACAGCCACAGATCTACTAACTCTCCTGAGAGACAACTGAAGAGGATGAGGGGCACATCCTTTTCTGTTGAAGGCCCACAGTCCTGGAAATCTCTATTGCTAAGATTCACCTTCTGCCTCATCAGGGCAAAGGGTTTTTGTTTCCATTGCAATTTTGTATATGTAGTTGTAGTGGCTTTGTGTGCTCCCATTCCAGGAGTTATGTGATACTTGTTAGCCTGTGTGTGTGTAGTATTTAATATTAAATTAATTTATGTTACGGTGTCCATAGGTCCAAGGGGCATCGAACACAGTGATAACAGTAAAACATAAATATTAATTTATTAAGTCCACCCCTCCCCCAATATAAAAGGTGGGAATGCTGTTGAATCTTGGTTTTCATGTTGAAAATTCCCCTCATGGTGTAATCTGTCTGAAAGAGTAGACACAGTTCGGAAAGAAAACATCTCAATATAGAGTCAGTAGTTATACTGCTAGATAAAAATCTGCAAGCGGATACTATACTAGAAGTTGCTTTCCTAACACGATAGGAATGTTGGTATTAAATCAGCTTATTTTGACACAGTTCCTGGAAGCATATGTGTTGCAGCATTTTTAATATTTTTCACTGGAGACTGGATGCTGCCCTCACCATATGTGGGTGGAGGGAAGAATACTAATGTGGATATGTGATAGGGAGCATTTAGGAGGTGTAAGGGAATGCAGCAGAAGTGTTGCATGCTTCTTCTTCTATGTAAATTCTGTGCAATTAGGGCTTGGGATGTTTAAGCATGGTGAGTCATCTATTGTTTTCTTTCTAAGGGCTAAATTTCAGTAATTGCAGAGGGCTGGTGGGTAGGGGATGAGAGGGACAAGGAACCTTTCCCCATGTATTCCAAATCCATTCAGAAAACCTAGGTAGAAGGCTGCTACTAGTGTTTCTTTAGCACTTATGGAGGGTGGTGTATGTGTCCTGTAGCAAGGATAGAAGTTGATAGAGTACACGTAAGAACTTAAAAAGAAACAGTCAAATGAAAGAGTCCCATTCAACTACATCACATAATGGCAGACAAGTAAAAAATGACAAATTTTATGAGTGCTTGTACACAAATGCCAGAAGTCTAAATACTGACTGGGTACATGTCACCTCATGATGGGATGCTGAGATAAAATTTCTAGACACCATTAATGACTGCTTCTTGGAGCAGCTCATCCTGGAACTCACCAGGGGAGAAGCAATTCTTCATTTAGTCCTAAGTGGAGCACAGGATCTGATCCAAGAGGTGAATGTAGCTGAATCATTCAGTAATAGCAACCATAATGTAATTAAATTTAACATCCTTGTGAGAGGGAAAATACCAAAGAAGCCCACCACAGTAGCATTTAACTACACAAAAATGAGGAAGTAAGTTAAATGGATATTAAAAGGTGCTGTCACAAGAATGACATGCCTGCAAGCTGCATGGAAACTTTTAAAAAACATCGTAACAGAGTCTCAAATTAAATGTATACTCCAAATTTAAAAACATCGTAAGAGGACCAAACAAGTGCCACTCTGGCTAAACAACAGAAATGGTTAGAGGCACAATGGCATCCTTTAAAAATTGGAAGTCAAATCCTAGTGAGGAAACTAGAAAGGAGCATAAACTCTGGCAAGTCAACTTTAAAAGTATAATTAGGCAAACCAAAAAAGAATTTGAAAACCAACTAGCAAAAGACACAAAAACTAACAGCAAAAAAAAAAAAATTTGTAAGTGCATCAGAAGAAGCCTGCCAAACAATCAGTGTGGCCACTGGATGATCGAGGTGCTAAAGGACTACTATAGGAAGACAAAGCCATTGCGGAGAAGCTAAATGAATACTTTGTATTGGTCTTCACTGCAGAGGATGTGAAGGAGATTCCCAGAGCTGAGCCATTCTGTTTTAGGTGACAAATACGAAGAACTGTCCCAGATTGAGGTGTCAACAGTGGAGGTTTTGGAACAACTTTATAAATTAAACAGTAATAAGTAACCAGGACCAGATGGTATTCATTCAAGTGTTCTGAAGGAACTCAAATATGAAACTGCAGAATTACTAACAGTGGTATATAACCTGTTGCTTAAATCAGTCTCTGTACTAGATGACTGGAGGATAGCTGATGTGACACCAATTTTTTTTAAAAAGGATCTGGAGGTTATCCTGTAATTACAGGCAGGCAAGCCTAACTTCAGTACCAGACAAATTGGTTGAAACTATAGTAAAGAACAAAATTATCAATCACAAAGATAAACATGATTTGTTGGGGGAAGGGTCAACATAGCTTTTGTAAAGGGAAATTGTGCCTCACTAACCTATAAGAATTGTTTGAGAGGGTCAATAAATATGTGGACAAGGGTGATCCAGTGGATATAGTGTACTTGGACTTTCAGAAAGCCTTTGACAAGGTCCCACACCAAAGGCTCTTAAGCAAAGTAAGCAGTCATGGGATAAGAGGGAAGGTCCTCTCAGGGATAAGTAACTGGTTAAAAGATAGGAAACAAAGGGTAGGATTAAATGGTCAGTTTTCAGAATGGAGAGATATGGAATATGGGATATGGAACACTTTCATATGAGGAGAGATTAAAAAGACTGGGACTGTTCAATTTGGAAAAGAGACAACTAAGTGGGGAATATGATAGAGGTCTATAAAATTATGAATGTTGTGGAGAAAGTGAATAGGGAAATGTTATTTACCCCTTCACATAACACAAGAACCAGGAGTTACCCAATTAAATAAATAGGCAGCAGGTTTAAAAGAAACACAAGGAAGTACTTCTTCACATAACTCACAGACAACCTTTGGAACTCATTGTCAGGGGATGTTGTGAAGGCCAAAAGTATAACTGGATTGAAAACAGAATGAAATAAGTTCATGGAAGATAGGTCCATCAATGGCTATTAGCTAAAATGGTCAGGGATGCAACCCCATGCTCTGGGTGTCCTAAGCCTCTAATTGCCAGAAGCTGGGACTGGATGACTGGATGGATCACTTAATAATTGCCCCGTTCTATTACATAAGAACATAAGAATGTCCAGACTGTGTCGGACCAAAGGTCCATCTAACCCAGTACCTTGTCTTCTGACAGTGGCCAA
This sequence comes from Terrapene triunguis, assembly GCF_002925995.2. Taxonomy (NCBI): domain Eukaryota; kingdom Metazoa; phylum Chordata; order Testudines; family Emydidae; genus Terrapene; species Terrapene triunguis. The sequence continues at coordinate 57,839,429 of NW_020664447.1, forward strand.
TGTGAGGTCCTTCCAAGGGAATGAACAGAACAGTGATCACCAAGTGATCCATCCCCTGTTGCCCATTCCCAGCTACTGGCAAACAGAGACTAGGGCAGAGGTGGACAAACTATGGCCCGCGGGCGGGATCCAGCCCATCAGGGCTTTGGATCCGGCCCACGGGATTGCCACCTCCGTGGCGCCGCGGGCCCCACACCGCTGCTGGAAGCGGCCGGCACCACGTCTCTGCGGCCCCTGCAGGAGGGGAGGCAAAGGGCTCCGTGAGGTGCCCTCGCCTCCAGGCACCACCCCCCGCGGCTCCCATTGGCCGGGAACCCACAGCCAATGGGAGCTTTGAGGGAGGTACCCACAGGGGAGGGCAGCGCACGGAGCCCTCTATCCCCCCTCCTCATGGAGCCGCAGGGACATGGTGCCGGCCGCTTCCGGGAACGGCATGGCGTGGTGCCAGGACAGGCAGGGGCCTGTCTTAGCCCCGCTGCACACCACTGCCACCCCGGAGCCACTCCAGGTAAGCAGCACTGGGCGGAGCCCACACCCCAAACTCCTCCTGCACCCTGCATCCCAACCCCCTGCCACACCCTTCCCATACCCCAACCCCCTGCCCTGAGCCCCCTGCTGCACCCCTCCTGCACCCCAACCCCCTGTCCTGAGCCCCCTGCCGCACTCTGCACCCCCTCCTACACCCTGCACCCCTTGCCCTGAACCCCTTCTTGCACACCACACTCCCTCCCGCACCCCAACCCCCTGCCCCAGCCCTACATTCATGGCCCTGCATGCAATTTCCCCACCCAGATGTGGCCCTCAGGCCAAAAAGTTTGCTCACCCCTGGGCTAGGGACACCTGCCCATCCTGGCTAGTTCATTTCCTCTGAAGCATCTGGCATTGGCTATTGTCCAAAGACAGGATACTGGGCTAGATGGACCATTGGTCTGACCCAATATTGCTATTCTTATGTTCTTAACACAGAGAGGAAAAATGGAAAAAATGTAATGTATCCTTTATAATCAGTTTAATTTAATTAGGAACTACAAACTCTATTATGCGGTAATCATAAATCTGACCTTAATATGTTTGAATTTCTTTTAAGTTTAACCATAACGTTGAATTTCCAGGGGCTGTATCACTTATTTTGGGGATAACTGCAATAACTCTCTTTTTACCCTGAAGTTACTAAAATATACTCAACGGTAACTCCAGTTTAACGCAGGCTTGGTCTACACTTAAAAGTTTAGCCAGTAGAGCTAAACTCCTATAGCTATACCAGCAAACACCCCCTCTCCCCCAGTGTAGACAGCTTATACTGGTAAAAACAGTGCTTTTGCCAGTATAATTTATACTTGTTCAATCAGTGAAATAAGCTATACTAGCAAAAGCACTTTTATGCCATTATAGCTGCATCTACACTAAGGTTTTTCCTGGTATTGAAATTCTGAAAAACTATCATACCACCTCACAGTACTATACCAGCAAAAGTTTCTAGTGTAGACATGGCCACAATTTTTATCTTGGAGTATTATTAATTTTGGGGCAATCAGTGAGGTTCTTAAAAGAAAATTTTGTATTAGCTTCACGTATTTGAGGAGTTACTGACAAGAATCCCATGGAAAGGTATATTTTAGAATTAGTTTTATTTTAGTGATATCTTTCCAATAGTTTCCTGTGACATGTATAAACTAAAGATCCAGAGTATGCATTGCAGTCGTCTGTACTAAAATGTCAACATTTATCATATAGTTATTTCCTATTTTAGTTATAGATTAAAAATGAAGGTATCTCTGGGTAACTGTTGGCAAATGCTGCCATTTTAATGGGAGATCATTACCACTTATTACTACAGAAGTCCTTAAGAATACATCCTATTTTGAGAACTATTTCTGAAATATATATATAAAATGTTATGGCTGATAAAAAACAAACAAAACAAACAAAAAACCAGTCATACAAACAAACAAAAAACCACAGAAATGTTTTTTATATACAGAAATTTTGGCAAATTCAAAAGCATTTTAAAGTGTTGTTTGCTCATTTCATAAAAAATTTATTTTTTAATTTTTTAAAATTTTCTACTGAATATTTTAAACACTTTTTGGTTTCAAAATTGTTTTTTATTTTGAAGATAAAAAATTCTGAAAACAAAATGTTTTAATTTTAAAAGCGACCCACAAGCAGACCAAAAAAATTGGCAACATAAAAAACAAAAAATCCAAAGCAGAAACAATAACTGGAAAAACATTTTTCAGGAAAATCAATAGACAAAATATTCTCATTTAACTTTTCCATCAGAACTTTGTGAAGAATACAAAATTTTGAAAATAATAATAATAATAATGCTTCTTCTTAAATGAGACATAAACTAACACAATCCCTTATTTAGGCAGAGAATTAACATTCATGAGAGATAACAAGACCTCCAAACTTAGTTGGAATTTTAATATTTTTTAAAAAGTAAGTGCATACTTTAGAACATTATCTAATATTAAAAAGCAAGGAATAACACCTTCTACAATAGGTTTAAAGTAGACATGAGCCCAGATTCAGAGACTGACTGAATATTGGTGAAACTCAGATCTGGACCCACACTTTGCTGCGGTATCCTTTACCATTTTAATGAGCCAAATTAAAATTCTGAATCCAAACACACAAAAACTTTAGAAAAGTTCAAATAGAGATCCGACCTTAGACCAGTTTCTAGTTAAAAGTAATTGCCGCTTTTCAATTGTAAGTGGCTTATTTGGAATACTATTAGGACAAGCAATAAATTATTAATTTAACCTTCCTATCATAAACCACAATGAAAATCACACATTGTCTATTTTGGTATAATAAAACCTGAAGCCACTTCTTTTGTTTTTAATTTAGAATATTAATCAAGCAAAGGGTAATCAATATTTTGAAACCAAACTGGGTAAAGAAGAACTCATAGCATACCATAAGGAAAACCTCCCTGGCACAGGAAGTCCTTTCACTTTTCAGAATGTCATCCATCATGCTGGGGAAACTGCAGGAAAGTAACCTACTACTTCTTAATAGGCTTCTGCACAGAGAGTTGCTTTGAAGCCACAGCTGCCCATAGTAAATTTCACTGACCCTTAGAGCCTTTCTCCAAGTTCTCCAACTGTTTTGTCTCCCAAGCTACAACTCAGTGTTAGGTCCAAGTCAGAGCACCTGACAAAACTAAGGCGCCCCAACAATATGAGAATTTAAAGCTTTCAGTGATGTTGTCTTTTCAATATAGCACCAACAGACAGATCTGATGCCATTACATCGACCAATAGAGTGAATTCACGCTCTGAGAGACAGAGCTCAATAAGAAATTTTAAAGTAAAGGATGGTATTTCATTGTACACATTTTCACTGTTAGAAAATGTAAAATGTATACAGTAATACAAGAACCAGTAATTTGTGGCAATACCAGGTGTTCTGTCCCTTCCCATCCATCATAAAAGTTAACATAGAATTGAAATCAAGGGCTTGCACCAAACAGAAGAAATAAAGTGAAGTGTAATAATACTTTAAGAACTTCAGATGCAAGGCATCATAAAAGTGCTTTAAAAACATCAATTAAGCAAGCCTCACAATACTAATTCATTAATTCCTTCTTCCTGGTCAAGCAGCATTCCTGTACTTTTCATTCTTTCTGACTCTTTTGCCCTCACTTCTGGCTACCTACTCACTCCCTTTGACTCACTCCTTATGTCCCCTCCCCTATCCTGACTGTGTGAAAAAGATTGACAAGATCCAATGTGACACCCCCACTACATCCTACTTCTCCCTGTCAAAGATGCCGATGTTTCTTGTCTCCTTTCCTCTTCCAAGCCTCCACCTGTCCCAGTGACCTGATCCTCGTCCCACCTCCTGATCTCTCTTGACGCCATTCATACATGCTTCCTCCTTCCCCTTCTGAATATAAACATGCTATGGTCTCACCCATCTTTCAAATGTTACAGGCCAGAGTTAAAGCTGCTTGGGTGACATAACTGTGCAGCTGCTCATTTTATCACATTTGAATTTCTTTCAAATAGAACCTTAACTCTGAATATCCTGGGTTTGTAATGTTTGTTTTCAGGATAATTACCATACCCCTGTAATGCTTTTAACTCAAGATATAGATCTTTACTCTTCACCTTAACTCCATCTTAATCTAGTTTTTGTTTTGAATATTTAAAGGGATCTGACTAAACCTGACAAATGTCCTATATATCACAACACACCACACAGCTCCCTCCTAGTGTAAACAAGCTATTACATGCTTGCTATTTTCTATCAATGAATATATACTAATTTGTTAATTGTGAGTAAATATGAGGTTCTAAAGGCTGAATTCTTAATGAAATGTAAGAATTGGGGATTTTTATGAATATATGCACTTGTTTCCGATGTGCTTTGCTGTCCAGAATTTTGCAAGTTTTTCCCACTCGCAGCCTCCACACTTGAATAATATTTGAGTTTTACTGTGATTGCCTCTAAATTATTCATTTTCATTTGGACTAATCACAGAATAAAGTATTATTTAGTGTGAGGATGCAGAATCTAGACCATTATAATTGTTTGGCAGGCTTATGCTAATGTTGAAATATTGACAACTCAATTAATGCTAATGGTTAAGGGGTTTGTACTGAATATTTCTATTTTTAATTGCATATATCACCAAGAGTATAAGATCAGCACACTTGGGGCAAGATCATCATTTGCCCTTCACATACACACACACACAGCGGAATAAGGAGATGTCAAGTGTCATCCTACTACCCTATGTGGGCTACCCACATTTTGGGTCACACCTTGTGAAGAGTAGCCACTACAGAGGCAGCACTCATCCTCCCTCCCAAGTAGGCAGGGAATGGGTTCCACCCCATTACACACTGGCCAACATACTGGGACTGGTAGAGAGAAGGAAGCAAAGTGCTACCAATATAGACCAGTAGCAGTTCATTTCTTCCTTGAACAAGGGTGAAGATGTGGAAACAAACTGTGACTCAAAATCATAGTTCATTGCCTTGTCTGTTCCTGAGGCAGTGCAACTTTCTGCTGCCCTTTATGCAGTGCACACTGCAAAGATAAAATCTAGTTCTAAATAAATAAAACATGTGAAATGTTCTTCCTCCATCTTTTCTTCTGGAAGAGGGTTGAATGAACTGAAGAAATTAAAAGCACAGAACAACAATAACAAAGAACGGGAAGAATTTACGAAGGGTAGACTTATGCCCCATAAAGTTCCTTTATTCCAGTGTATAAAAAGTACACATTTTGTTAACTGCCCTGAAAATCTGGCAATGCAAAACTACCCATTAAACTTTGAAAAGATGATTTTACAAGATTTTTCAAAGGAAAGCCTAATTTTCAGCTTTAAAAGAATTTGTATAAAAGGCAAGTGGAAAAACAAAGTAGATACACAATGTCTTGGGAAAGCAGTGGGTTGACCCAAAACACAGCAGTAATATCTTCAATATGCACTAAAGTTAAGGAAAATTCTGATAATAATAAGCATCACTGGTAACTGACCCAGACAAATTACACAAGTTATTCTAGGCTGAATCATCCTGTCAATGTCCCTGTGCAGGAAACCTATGCAAATACTAGACAAAATGACTTGGTACATGCTGGAGGTGAAGAGTAAAGATGAGGTAAAGTAGCAGCAGTATTACCTCGGGGAATCTGCAGAATCTCCTCTGCGTGTACTTTGGGTGGAAAGTGCCATGAATTTCGAGGGATCACAGGCAGGGTGGAAGTGCTCTCAGAAGCAACATCTACCTCTGAATTGCCTGCAGTTTACCACATAAGATAATGCTGATCCACTTCACGTGTCTAGGCCCACACACTCCTCCAGCTCTAGTCCTTATGTTGGACAAGGTTTTGCAGCAAGGGGTCCAATCTATTTAAACTAAAGAGCAAACAATTTGGGACAGGAACAATGCCTTCCAGTGTGTTTGTACAAAGGGGGTCTATGATCCTGATTGGAGCCTCTGGACACTAACATGAAACAAGTAATAATAATATCAACAACCTATGACAATTACAAAGGAACCTGACCTGTACTACACAGCCACAGGACTGCTCTGCTGCCAGCCCCCTAGAGGTGGCATTGGCAATACCTCCTCTCTCAGCACATTTTGAAGGTCATGCCTTTCTGTAGGCACAGTAACCACATCATCTTTCCTCAGGCTGAAAAACAAAGAAATTTCAGAACATGCTGAAAATTAGTCCTTTGGAAAGGATACTTTTGTTCCTGATATACCACAATGATCTACTTTTGAGGAACTTGGACGCTATTATTTTCTTATTAAATGGGAAGGACCTCAGATGCAAGAACTATGAAGGAAATCTGAGAACAGGTTATAAATAAATTTTAAAATGACCCTTAATTTGTCTATTAATTTGCTGCTATCTGAACCAGCTCCATATAAGTCAAATTAATAGACTTATATGGAGCTGGTTCAGATAGCAGCAAACTAACTCATGTATTTAGCATCCCCATTTGGAGAATTCGTCTTAAGCCCTTATTGGGTAGGCAAATCAGAAATTTCCTTTTAGACACCCTGTGTTGATTTTCCAACAATTTTATGACAAAGATAAAACAGCATCTTTGTTTGATACCAGTGTTTGTTTTTCACCTCTGTTTAGTAATCAATTATATACAATACGAATGATCAGTCTCTATTGCATATATATCTATAATTACCACAATATGAAAGACCTTAAACCAACCAACCTAAAAGCTGCCAACTCATGGAGAATGAAAAAGCACCAAAATCATTTGCAATTGTGGGTAGAAAACAAACAAGCTTTCTATTTATTAATCTCTATCAAAAGACTAAACTTGGTTTCAATTATGATGTCAAGTTAATGTCAACCCAAAGAAAAAACATAGAAGTTCAAGGCCAATGTGTTATCCATTTTGCCAGTGACACAAATGAATCCAGTGTTATAAATACTTTCATGTAAAAGTTGGTTTAATCCAGTGCTTCAAAGAATAAAAATTAAATACAATAATTCTTAAATTACTATTAAAGTTATAGAATGTTATAAACAGCAACAAGCTAGCCTACTTACGTCAGAAAATGTATCTGAAGATATAAAATGTGGACAAAATCTTTATTCACAAAAGAGAATTTCTACACTTTATTTAAAAAGAATCCAGGAACGTACAAAGATAAGTTTGATTTCTTTATGCCCCATCAGCAGCAGGACGAGGTGGACACTCCAGGGAGAGGCACACTTAAGTTTGGTGAAAAGAAGGCAGAAGAAAATAGGTCCCTTTAAAATTACATCAGAATTTTCAGTCTGTGATTCTTCCTGTTCCTATGCTGGCTACTAAATGACTAAGTACAACATGGTGCCAATTAGAAACATGATAAAATGGGCTGTACTCTACTCTCAGTTACAGCCTTGGAAACCTAACGGGGCTGAATGCTCAGAAGCTCTACCTTAAGCTCTCAGGATTGCTAATGGGCATGATATTCCTAACTTTTACACTGCGCTGACAACATACTGCCTGCAAGACTGTTCCTGTTTCTGTCTTACCCATCTCACATAGAAATCCTACTGCAGTTTCCTTGCACTAGAATCCTATCTTCTCCTTACAAAAGTACTCTATGTAATTTCCTGTATAGAAATTCAATTTCTCACAATAAAACAATAACAGGACCCCATAAATAGGCCCTATTTACAACAAGCTTATACTAAGAGGTATTTAAGAGAGCATTATGAATACTTTCATGTCAGAGTCAGTAAAAATCCTGTGCTGCATAGTGGATAAAAATTAAATTAGCGTTACAGAAAATATGACAAAAACAACAACAGAGGCTACATATTTAAGGAAGCTTATAAATTTCACATACATTTTAGTACTGAGATCTGAAGGTAAAAGTTTAATTAACTATACATAACTTTACTTAGAAGTAATTTAGTCATGCTAACAAAAAGAAAGTTTCCTTTCTCTTTTTTAAGGAGGGAAAGTAAATAGGAAAGATGACTGTGTATTTCAGTTCACTATGTACAGAGGGTGAACCATAACAATGGTGGAAGCCCAAGCAAGGTACAACCTGTCCTGTTTCATTACTAATACACATCGACACCAAAGAGAAAATTATTGAATCTGATGATAACGATATGGCATTTGTTACAAAGTCCCAGGAGGGAGAGACTTAGAAGAAAACAAAGTTCAAGGCACCCAGTAGGAGTGAGGGTCACAGAGGGAAACAGGCTAAACAAGAAAGTCACAAAGAAAACATCTGCATGTAGTGCTACTCTTGAGGGAAGAGAGAGAGGGACATGCTCACACACACCATAGCCAAGCAGCCTGAAACTTAAACCAACACCACTGGTATGGGATTTTTCTTTCTAGATCAAAAGGACAGCAGCAATGCCATCTGCTGTTTGCTTAGAAAAATTGTTAGAGCAGATGTTCCAATGTGAGGGTCTCCATCCTTCTACAAAGAAGCCACTTGAAAAATAACCATGAAATAACATGGGAGAAACATCTGCACCCTGTACAGCAGACCACCAGTAGAGCAGCAAAGGAGAGCCAAGAGAGGAGGAGAGACAGGACTGGAACAATTCAAGCACGTCTAAGACTAGCTCAGGGACAGGCTCCCCACTGAGTGGCATAACCTCCAAATGTATACATATGTATTACCACTCACTGGTTGTCTTTTCCTTTCCTTACTCACCAGGAGGAAGCCAGATTTCTCACCCATCGACCTATGGTAAGCAGGAAGGCACTTAGAGTGCAGTTTAGAAAACTGAACGCCACAAAGAATGTGTTAAAGGAGCTGCATGACAAGGCCTGAGAGAGACTTATTTGTTGCTCTCTCTTTCTACCTGGGTTCATTGCCTCTGGCACAGTAAAAACATGTTATTGTGTCATTATATATGTGTAATTGATTTGCTCACCGCATTTTAAAAACTGCTTTCATTTAATAATTTGTGAAATCTTAAGTAGATAAAAGAAAGTAGAAGGGTGTCTCCTCACTGCATGCAAACATGAGTCACATCATTCCTCCACAGATGAGTAATATATCAGCAGCAGGCTGGCTCATATAGTACCTTCTATATCCTTATATAATTCTTTGGCGTTCAATAATTGCATGCACCTAGATATTATGGTGATTCACACCATATAAACATCACAGATGGATGGATGCCTTTGCGATGCTACAGAAAGAGGACAAGAAGGTCACTCTGTATCTTATTGTTCTGGGGAGTCTTAAGGAAAGTGTGTGCAACACTATCACAAAAATTAATTAATAATGAGGAGACTGGCCTCATATTACATACCACAACAAAAGGCGTGCTGGACATTCTTGAGACTAGATAGATCGATTGTCTATTTGCTTGATTAAAAAACATGCAAGAACATTCTGAAGAGCATGTGAAGGGACAGCAAATAATTTCTACTAAAGAAGACACACACAAAGTGATGAAATGTAGTAAAAAGGATTTTGAGATGTCATTGAATTGGTATTTAGTGGGACACATGAAAAAGTGCGTTTGTTAGCATTTTTTTCAAACCACATAAAAAGATGAGTAGTAAATCCCAGTGGAGACATCAGAGTGGATTGACTACTTGTCTTGAACTTATCACCTCATAACATTTTAAAATAGTAAACATATTTCACAATAATCTATCTAGTAATACATCTCTTCCTCATACTTGCTATAAGACATATTCGGTCTGGCTTGTGTGGCAACACAAGGGAATAGGGAACATAAGACTCTCCATTATTTCCTTGTGCTGGTTAATGGCATGGGAGGGGAAGCAAGCTTTGCAGAGCTGCTATGTCCCTCACTGCTACCTTGGCTTCATCTTTTAATGCACCTGACAATGTGGCTATGCCAGGTGTAGATCTGGCATAGTTTATTCTCTTCCTGGAGCACCAGGGAGACCAGGAAGGAGATTGAGACCACATGAGCCACAATATCCCTACAGGGCTGCTGCGGAGACAGCACAACAACGTGCTACTCTTTACTCTGGATATATATGCCAAATAAATCTATCAGAATCAGCTCTTCTTCAACCCTGGCAAGGCAAAGAAATCTTGTTGGTAGGCGGTCATTATTAGGGACTCGTTTATGTCCCCAGTTGAGGGAGTTTCATGAACATAACCATTCGTTAACCACATTAAGAATCTTAGCATAATTTCAACAGTGCCCTTGAAAGGTGGTACAATATAAATAAATTAAAATTATATTATTGTTAGCAATAGGTACAAGAAAGAGCCCCAGAAGTGAACAACCTCAAATTTGGGGACTCTTTGGATCTGGGTTTGAACTTTGCAGGCAGAGTCCATCTCCAAGTATTATTATTATTATTATTATGATAGGGACTCTCTTTGTGGAAGATAGGCAACTGAATTTTTTACAGGTGAAATTAGTTTTGGAATGAGAACAATTACCCTACTCATATTTTAAACAAAGTATCAGCTTGTCCCAATGTCATATACACATCATAGAACTTTTTACAGCATCATTTGAAACAATATAGTGAAAACCTAACCTGGGCTAACAAGTCTACTAATACAGTTTCATTTGGGGCCTGATCCAAAGCCCCATGATGGCAATCACAGTCTTTTGATCAGTGCTTTACCGAGGAAAGAATTCCCAATTTTGAAATTGATCTAAAACGGAAAGGGAGAAAAACCCCAAACAGAAGACACACTGGAAGTGGGAAAATAAAGATATTACAGTTTCAAGATAATCAGTTGCATACTACTAGGATACAACCTGTAGATGTGAAATGATAATATATCCTAACTTTCTCCTTAGGGATTTTGACTGTTTGCAGTAGTTTGTGCATAGTGCACACATATATGCATAAATAGCAGCTATAGCACAAGTGTTAATAAAAATGTAATATGTCCCATAACAATAGAATATGACACACAATTTACAGAAAGTGCAAAGCTGATTCACTGAAGTCCAGGGATGAATTTGACCTATTATGTTTCAGAGGAGTATCACTCATGAATCTCTCAAGGAGCAGATATGGATTATATATGAGCTAGTTCTTCATGTAACAATAGAGGGCAGAACACCATGTATACACACGACCAAGCAAACAGAAGGAAATGCAATCAATTTAAAAGAATACGCTGATGTATGATATCATACTCTTTCCATTCTACCATGTCCATCTTTCTTCCCTGCATCATTCCCCTCTCTACCCATCCCCACTCTCTTCTCCATTAGCTGTTCTTCCTTCCTTATTACCCGTCCTGATGATTCTTTCTTTCTTTCTTGTAGTAGTCAAGGGAAATCAAAATCAGCTTCACATTGGACCGTGGTAACTATTGTAATTACTGAGAAGCGATCACTTTTCCTTAATCTCTCTCTCTGTCTGTCTCACACACACACACACCCCTACCCCATCCCTCCACCCCACACTTGCACAGCCATAACAGGAAGCCTGGTCCTCAGAGCTCCCAAAACAGAGGGCTCTACTATTCCCTGAGCTAAAATAATTGAATATTGTGATCTTTCTAAGATACAGCCATCTCATACAAAGCGACTTGCTCACACACATTTAGGGCCAGCTTTTCAAGAGTTCAGAACCAGATACTCAAATACTCAGCACCCAAAACTGGGGCCAGATTCTCAACAGAACTCAGCACAGATCAACATCCATCGTGACACCAACATGCTGAGCTCTTTTAAAAAACCTGGTAATTTATTTTAATGCCTAAATGGGAACTCTTAAAAATCTGGTTCATGGTGCCCAATACTACTAATGTAATTTTTCCAATACATAGTTAAAGAGGGGAGAAAACAAGACTTTAAAATGAAAGCTGGATGCAACTTTAATTGCTTCTAAATAATATGAATTGTATATTCAGTATTTTATTATGTAATTATGGGGGAAAGAGAGCAAACCTTGGCAAATGCATACAATAATTTTGCTAGTTTACTGAATGTAGAGAGTTTTTAAATACTTTTCATACTCATACACTTTGGACAGGTTTTCAGACATTTAAAAAAATAAGTACTCACACATTATCTCCTTATGAAATAATGTTTATCTGCAATTGTTGAACTATTACCATAAACCAAACAACTAGATACATTACATATGTATATTACATTTATATTTCCATCAATGGATAAGTATTCAGGCCACAAAGGCAAGTGAAGGACAGAGCAAGTTCCAATGCCCACACTCTGAGCTCCATAAAACACGTCTTCCCACCTAATTGATCTAGCCACAACACTTCCACTCACCTGTTAACCTTGCAATCTGTCCAGTAACAAGGAATTTTGCCAGTTTCAAAAGGGAATAAGTGACCAAAAAAAAAGTGGCACCTTTTGTGCCAGAAGATATTCTTGCTTACATAGAATGCCAAAATGACAAACTCCATTTCAAGGAATCACATCTGTAGACAATTATTGCTATCACACTATCAATGATGGCCTTTTGTCCTGTAGGGATGTTTGAAATGTATCTTTGAGAATGAGATTCTGGGAATGGAGATAAATAGATATGTGTAGTTTGTTAACAAAAGGCAGACAAAAATCACAGATTTCAACAAATCCACATAGTCTTTAAGAGTCTCATTAAGTATTAAGCAACAAACTGATGATGTTTCTCAATGTATAGAAAGAAGGCAAGCAATAACAAATGAAATTTAGTATCATTTTGGTATTATGCAGTGCTGCACTCAGACTTTCATATTATGAAATGGCACTCTGCTTTTACTCATTAAACAGATTTCTAAAGCTTTTCCCTTTTTCTATTTATTACCTTGATCCTGAGTTCTCATTTTTTCTCTCAAAACAGCTACCAACAGATTGCAGAAAGACCATTTTCTGTTTCTCTGGCTTTTAGCACAATATGTCATTCTAATGCTTACTGTTCATGCTGCTCACATGGCATTTCTTACTCACAAGGGAATATACTGGAAGAGTATGGAAAAAAATAATATACAAGATACTGATACTATGCTATATATTACTGTTGATGAGGAAATGGGGTACTCCAGGTGATATTTTGAGTTAGTAGTTTTAATACTTGGGTTACAGTCTGACTCCAATCCTAATATTATCCAATTTGGAATCAGTCTGAACATACAAAACCCTCCTCAAAATACCTTTCTATATGTGGACCCTCCTTTCCCCTCTTCCTCCAGTTATCTGAAGCTGTATTCTGGCAGGAAGGGGACAGACAGAGTAGCGGCTGCTGGCAGCACCATGGGCACGTGAAACATGTTACCATGTGAATTCACACACATTCTGATGGAAAAACATTGCCAATATTTGCAGTATTTGGCAAACTACATTTGATTTGCTTCTCCCTACTATCTACAAGAAATGCTGGTACATATCCTTGATCTTCCCTGTAGTCATTAATCTGAAGGGCCTCAGCTGGGGATTTCAAACTGTGAAGCAGATGTCATTGATCCTTTTAAAGGGAATGAAAACTAGCCAGGATGAATACTGGTGCCATTGTTTGCTCAGCTTCCTTATTTTTGCTATTGTGCAACCATGTTCTTGTCAGCCCTATAACAACTGTGTTAAAGTTGGAAGCACTGTCTGGTGAATGTATACAGTAGGTAAAGCGACTCTCTTAGATTTGGTCTAAATATTTTGATCAAAAAACTTTTTCGATTAAAAATGGTCATTTTTGGGAAACCAATTTTTTTTCTAGAATTACTTTAATTTTGATTTATTTATTTTTAAATTTTCCATTTTTTGCAACAGGAAGAAATCAGAAACCAAACGTTTTCAGTTTTCAAAACAACCAAAAACTGAAAAAAATATTTCTCTTTAAGAACAGAAAATTATACAAAAAAAAATAAAAAAAGAAAAGAAAATGACAAATCTTTATTTCAAAAAATTACAAAGAAAATACTTAACATTCTCCAACTAGTTTTAATCTCTACTACCAACTATTCACATAAAAGGAAAATATTGGTTGTATGGGGACTGCAGTATGCCATTACACTAGTATAATATATTTAGAATGAAGAATTATCCATGTTTACACTTGCACACAGATGCCAAAAGATAATTTAAATTGTTGATTTCACGTAGGATCTCTGACCACCGTTACTGTTTCCAAGCAATAATTTACCAAAACATTCATGATATACCAGACACTAAAACGCAATTCCTTAATTTCAGTTCAGTTTAAACTGGCCAAAGATTGTTCATTTTTTTTGCTTATCCTTGGGAGCCACAAAAGCGGGTAGAAAGAACTGGACCATACCCAGAACCTTAAGTTCAGGAAAATTTATGTTTGAAGAATGGCATGAGTCTAAGGCCTATAAGCAAATCAGAGATGATGAAGCAAAATAAAAAGCCAATGCAATTAAGAGCACATGATGAATGCGTCTAGCCATTTAAGAAGTCCCATCTGGTTCCATAACCCCTCTCCCCTCCAAGTCTTGTAACTAAAGAATAGCATATATCCTTGACACTAATTTTGATTACAGAGTTTACACAGGAAGCATCAACTTTCTTGTAACACTTGAAAATATGCTTCCACAACCACCTGATTAACGATACTATAGTAGAATGAAAACTAATAGCTGGATCTGACATCCTATTATTGTGGCTAAACTGAAAATAGAGAACAGAATAGAATAGAATAGAATACTAGACTGTACACTAATTAATAGGATTGTAAATTCAATAATCAGACATCTGAGTTTATGTGGCCAAATAAATGTTTTAATTTAAAAGTTTAAGCTGTTGAAAAATCAGCAGAGACACAAAAAAGGATACCCATTAGATCAAGATCTGACTAAAGAATGGTCTGCTACAGGTAATGAAGTTATTATAAAATCATTACAAACCCTACATTGTTATGTACTCCACCATATTCATACACTTACCCTATCACTATTATTTGAGTGAGGTAAATGTCTAATTTTGTAAGAAATTAAATTTCAAGGTATAAATTGTTCTCTGGATATAAAATGGCATCAAGACCTGTATTAATATTTCAGTTCAACAGAATTTATCATTGTGCTGAACCTGAAAATATCAGTTCCCAACAACTTCTAACATATATGAAATAACCACGAGTAAGGCGCTCCTTCTAGTCCCTGTGTAAGCTCTGTCGGGGATCACTTTGTTCTTGGAGCATGCTCAAAATGAACCTTAATACAGAATGCATGTGAGACAAATTCTACCTATGACCAGCTTCCCTGGACTCAACACCAGGTAGCTGTTATATAATATTAAGAATGAATTCACCAAGAGGTTGTCATACAGACTTATCTGGACAGGACCTTTACATACTGATTTGCTACAATTGCTCTCTCGAAGCAAAGCAAGAATTATCCAGAGTACTCACACAAGAGATCAGCTAGCTCAGGAGCTGAGTGAGAGATTTTATCATTGGGGAGTGTGCTAATATTTGGCCAATCAGACACCATCTTCTTCCATCTCTCTTCTGAAACAAAGATTGTCTTGGGCAATACCTTAGATGCTGGAGTTTTGTAAGAGCTGTAATTGGCCCTTCCTCTTGTTTGCTCAAGGCCATATTTCTGAAAGCTTTTAGCAATAGCTGCTGGGCCCCCTATAACAGATTGATAAGATCAGATTGTCCAGTGTAGATATGTATCCCTTTCACCTGAAGGGAAGGATGATATGGCATTTGTGAATACATGTGGAGAAGTTATGAGTCCACAAAGGAAATACTCTGCATTGAAAATGTTTCTTGTAGCAAAAGCTAAAGTATCTCTAGATGACTCTCCTCTATTGTATCTTCAGTAGATCTCCAGGAGTTTTATTTTCATATTCTGAAGTTTTGGGAAGATAAAGCTGCAATAATGCATTTCAGTATTTTCACCTGGAATATTGATGATCTTAGGGACTTGCTCAGAGACCTGAGATATAAAATGGGATGCATGTGATTATTCTACGAAGAACTCTTTCCAAAATATCTCTCTCGCCACAGAACCGGTTCTGTCATTCCAATGTGCAAGAGATAGATTACTGCACCTTTCATCTTTTGATGCTACAAAGTTCTCACCAATAGTGTTGATTTACTTTAATTTACTTTGGTGAAAAGATAAATTTGTCCCTGGAACAATGAGTGAATTCTATTGAATATCCTTTCCTGATTATCTCAAGCACCCATTTTCTCAGATCGTTCATTCTTAGGTGAGGGCCCACCCTGAAGCACCCATTATAAGACTGGGGAGTTATGGGAAGAGAATCAGACTTGGGAAACCCTAGACCCAGACTTGGGAAACCTAAGAATCAAGATAAGCATTTGGAGTTGAATGGGTTTCCAGAGAAGACTCCTAGATTTCGCCTTCCAATTCTCAGGAAAGACAGCAATAGCTTCTTCCTGATGTGCAGTCTCTATATTGGAACCTGAAGGAGCAGCAGCTTCAAAGGAAACACCTGCTGAGACAAGGTATTTTGAAGATTCTCTCACTGGGGAGTCTTATTCCATGGTCAAAAGCCTAAGGCTATGGCTACACTGCAATAGAAGACCTGCAGTATGGCTCTGGCTTGTCCAGATCTGCTGACTTGGGCTCACAGGGCTCAGGTTGCGGGGCTAAAAATTGCAGCATAGATGTTCGGGCTCTGAAACCCCACAAGGACAAAGGAAGATTAGTGGGTTACAGTCTGGCACGTAAAATTGCTTGAGGTCTTTCCTTTCCTCCTGATTCAGGAGGTTGCAGTGAATCATTTGGGTGGAACTGAATTACATGTATATTACATTATTAATCATACAGGACCACATAAGAGACTATAGTCCAGAAAGACTACACTGTGAACAAGAGATGTACTTTTCTCACAATGAAAGTCCAACACAGAGACTACTTAGAGATTTAAGAAACAAGTCCTGAAATGTTTGAGCACCTTTTCAGTTCCTAATGCTATAGGCAATGCTATAGGGAAATAAAGGTTTAAGATTTCTTTATAAGCTTTACAATATTGGATGGTATTTAAATTCCATTTAGCTTAAACTCTGTTTGTTCTCAACACATCACATAGCAAAAAAACTCTGTGATTCTACTGAAGTCTCATTAAATTCTTCATTATATCATGTATGTGAACTCCACTGAATAAACAATAAAAAATGGCATGGTATAATGCATTTTAGATGTTAGACGAGGGAAACACAGTAGTCAAACCCATAGTATGTATAGATAAACATGCATATATGTAATTATGGTGCAATAAAAATAAAAACATATACAACAGTAGGCAATAAAAAGTAATTTGTCAACAGTTATCACAGAAACAATGTACCTGAGATATACTTTTGCCTATGCTTAAGATAGGAAATAACTGAAACACTTGTTGGTAGACAAGAATCTTTAAATAATCATATTACTTTATAATAAATAAGAATTAAATAGAAAAACAAATAGTTCTAGTTGTAGAATACAATTTTCAAGAGCACCTATGTGATTTAAGAGCATAAATCTCATTTTCAAAGTGGTTTAGGCACTTGGGAGCCTAAGTCCCATTGACTGTCAATTTTATTCCATATTGTTATTGAACAGTGTTCATCAAATCAAAAATTCAATGAATTTAGACTGTTTTGGTTCGCAAATCATTAACAAACTATTCCAGCTGTCTGACAATTAATTAGATATTGATCATTATTCACATAATAGTTTAGACAAATAGTTTTCTAATTATGGGTTCTTGGGAATTGTTCCCTTTAAATACATTATTTGCCATTCTCAATTCATAGTGTGTGGTTGGTCATGTGCTATATATTCTGCTCCCTGATTGGATGTCAAACTTTTCAATGGGAAGATAATGAATAACAACACTGAAAGAAGAATAGCAAATAGTGCACCTGATTAACAAATGCTATACACTTTTGAGATCAGGGGCGCTGGAACACTTTTTATTGTGGGGGTGGTGAGAGCCATTGAACTAAACTGTAAATCCTGCATATAATGGAGAAACCACTTCAAGCCACAGTGTGCTGCAGCACCCCCTAATTCTAGCACCTATGGCCTGGTCTACACTAGGCGTTTATGTCGAATTTAGCGCCGTTACATCAAATAAACCCTGCACCCGTCCACACCACGATGCTATTTAGTTCGATATAGAGGTCTCTTAAATTCGACTTCTGTACTTCTCCCCAACGAGGGGAGTAGCGCTAAATTCGACATGGCCATATCGAATTAAGCTAGGTGTGGATGGAAATCGACGCTAATAGCTCCGGGAGCTATCCCACAGTGCACCACTCTGTTGACGCTCTGGACAGCAGTCCGAGCTCGGATGCTCTGACCAGCCACACAGGAAAAGCCTCAGGAAAATTTGAATTCCTTTTCCTGTCTGGGCAGTTTGAATCTCATTTCCTGTTTGGACATCGTGGCGAGCTCAGCAGCACTGGCAACGATGCAGAGCTCTCCAGCAGAGATGGCCATGCAATCGCAGACTAGAAAGAGGGCCCCAGCATGGACTGATCGGGAAGTCTTGGATCTCATTGCTGTGTGGGGAGATGAGTCCGTGCTTTCCGAGCTGCGCTCCAAAAGACGGAATGCAAAGATCTATGAGAAGATCTCTAAAGCCATGGCAGAGAGAGGATACAGCCGGAATGCAACGCAGTGCCGCGTGAAAATCAAGGAGCTGAGACAAGGCTACCAGAAGACCAAAGAGGCAAACGGACGCTCCAGAGCCCAGCCCCAGACATCCCGTTTCTACGAGGCACTGCATTCCATCCTAGGTGCGGCCGCCACCACTACCCCACCAGTGACCGTCGACTCTGAGGATGGGATATTGTCCACGGCCGGTTCCTCGGACATGTTAGCGGACGGGGAAGATGAGGAAGGAGATGAGGAGGATGAGGCAGTTGACAGCGCTTGCAACGCTGATTTCCCCGACAGCCAGGATCTCTTCATCACCCTCACAGAGATCCCCTACCACCCATCCCCAGCCGTTAACCAGGACACAGAATCAGGGGAAGGATCAACCAGTAAGTGTTTTAAACCTCTAAACATTTATTTTTAACAGAACAGGAATTTTAACAATACCAACAATGGGTTTCTCATGATTAGTTTGCCCTAGGCGCTTAACGTTTCAGTCCCTGGCAGTGCAACTATTAAAAACAAATCTAACAATGTCCGGTTTTGCATGATTGTTCTGCCCAAGCCGCTCTACTGTTTAGTCCCTGCCACTGCAGCTACAGTAAAATGCAGTCTACATGTCCGGGGATAGAGCAGAAATCCTCCTGGCACATCTCCACGAAGCTCTCCTGGAGGTAATTGGAAAGCCTTTGCATCAGGTTCCTGGGGAGAGCGGCCTTATTGGGTCCTCCGTGGTATGAAACGTTTCCGCGCCAGGAGACCATTAGGTACTCCGGGATCATTGCCCTGCAGAGCATGGCGGCATACGGCCCTGGTCTTTGCAGGCTTTCCCGAAGCATTCTTTCTTTATCTCTGTCTGAGATCCTCATCAGGGTGATGTCGCTCATGGTGACCTGCTTTGAATTAGGTAGGGGAATGTTAGTATTGGGACTGCTTGCCCGTTCCTTTACAGAACTGTAACCGCCGGTTTACAGCCACGCGGTGGAGGCGGGAGAGGGGCG
Source organism: Terrapene triunguis (assembly GCF_002925995.2). Classification (NCBI taxonomy): domain Eukaryota; kingdom Metazoa; phylum Chordata; order Testudines; family Emydidae; genus Terrapene; species Terrapene triunguis. The sequence continues at coordinate 57,858,933 of NW_020664447.1, forward strand.
GCATACAGGGATCTTTCCCTGGGACAGCTGCGAGGGGGTGGGACAGGGGCAGAGTTCATGCTTGCCGGATTGCTGGCAGCAGGGACTAGCATTGCTTTCAATGTGAAAGGAGGCCAGTGCTACTATCAAAGTTTTAAGCAGCCACAAGTCTACGGCTTACCATGTCTGCCTGCTACACAAATTCCGGTGTCCTGCCCCGCTTCTCAAATCGGCAGTGCAAGACCCCAGGCACTGAATGCGAGGACCGAAAATTCGACCTTGTCCTGAGTGCGCATGTGATAGGTACAGTGCATGGTCTTGTTCACAAAGAAAGACTATGTTCTTTGTTCACAACTACATTTATCTTTCTGAGGAATTCACTCCCTTTTTCCCATTCCCACAGCCACATCTGCGACTGTCTCCCAACCCAGCCTGGCATCACACACCCAGAGGCTAGCGCAGATTAGGCGGAGGAAGAAGAGGACGCGGGAGGACATGTTCTCGGAACTAATGGGCTGCTCCCAAGCCCAGGCAGCACAGCAGACCCAGTGGAGGGAGAACTTGTCCCAAATGCACCGGACACACATGGAACGTGAGGAGAGGTGGCGGCAGGAAGACCAGCAGGCGACTCAAACGCTGCTTGGACTTATGAGGGAGCAAACGGACATGCTCCGGCGCTTTGTTGATGTTCTGCAGGAACGGAGGCAGGAGGACAGAGCCCCACTGCAGTCTATCAGTAACCGCCCTCCCCCGCCACCAAGTCCCATACCCCCCTCACCCAAAGTCCAAAGAAGGAGGGGCGGCAGAGTCCGTGAAAACTCTCACTCCACCCCTGCAGACTGCTCAAGCACCAGAAGGCTCTCATTCCCCAAAATTTGAAAAGTCCTTTCCTTCCCGCCGCAATCAAGCCCCCGTCCAAGTTTCACCCCCCAGTTTCATGTGTGGTTGTTAATAAAAAATACGTTTCTGTTCATTACTGTTTCCATCATGTTCTTTAGAGGAGAGTCTGTCTGAAGGGGGGAAGGGAGTTGGTAATTGGACAGGACAGCAGCAGGGCACACACACAGTGCAGTCACTAGTTACCCTGGTCAGTCTGGGAGGTGGTTTTCATGTTCTGTGGGGGGGGGTTGCTTTGTGACTTTGTGGCGGGGGAGGGCAGTTACAGATCTTATGCAGCGGCCCTTATCCTGGATCACAGAGCCACGCTGCAGGGGATCTGTAACCCTCCTCCCCCTGCCACAAAGTCACATAGCCACCACATACACGCAGTCCCCATCAGGAGGGCTGGCAGGCTCCGTTGAAACAACCAGTCCACCACTGCGGAGCCTGTCATTCCTGCAGTTTAGAAGCGTCATTTGCATCAGTACACTACACCCGCTCCCCACCACAGTCTGCGTCCCAGGTTTAAAACATTCCTGCGAAAACAGTAATAAAGAAAACAGTGTCCATTAACAAAATAGAAGTCATTTTATTTTTAAAGGTGTGTTGGAAGGGGGTGAAGGGGGTATGTAACTGGAGAGGATAGTCAACATTGACAAGAAATGGGGGCAGGTTCAGCTTCTCTGTACATAAACTTAAAAGTCACAGGTTACCCTGCTCACTAAGGAACCTAGCTTTCAGAGCCTCCCGGATGCACAGCGCGTCCCGCTGGGCTCTTCTAATCGCCCGACTGTCTGGCTGGGCGTAATCAGAAGCCAGGCTATTTGCCTCAACCTCCCACCCCGCCATAAAGGTCTCCCCCTTGCTCTCACAGAGATTGTGGAGCACACAGCAAGCTGCTATAACAATGGGGATATTGGTTTCGCTGAGATCACAGCGAGTCAGTAAGCTTCTCCATCTCCCCTTGAGACGGCCAAAAGCACACTCCACCACCATTCTGCACTTGCTCAGCCGGTAGTTGAAGAGTTCTTTTTCAGTGTCCAGAGCGCCAGTATAGGGCTTCATGAGCCAGGGCATTAGCGGGTAGGCTGGGTCCCCGAGGATCACTGTAGGCATCTCCACATCCCCAAGAGTTATTTTGTGGTCCGGGAAGTAAATACCTTCCTGCAGCCATCTAAACAGACCAGAGTTCCTGAAAACGCGAGCATCATGAACCTTGCCCGGCCATCCGACGTTGATGTTTGTAAAACGTCCCCGATGGTCCACCAGTGCTTGCAGCACCATTGAAAAGTAGCCCTTTCTGTTAATGTACTGGCTGGCCTGGTGGTCCGGTCTCAGGATAAGGATGTGAGTTCCATCTATAGCCCCACCGCAGTTTGGGAATCCCATTGCGGCGAAGCCATCTATGATGGCCTGCGCGTTTCCCAGGGTCACTACCTTTGACAGCAGTACCTCAACGATTGCGTTGGCTACTTGCATCACAACAACCCCCACGGTAGATTTGCCCACACCAAAGTGGTTCGCGACTGACCGGTAGCTGTCTGGCGTTGCAAGCTTCCAGAGAGCTATGGCTACTCGCTTCTGGACAGTCAGGGCTGCTCGCATCCGGGTGTCATTGCACTTCAGGGCAGGGGACAGCAACTCACAAAGTTCCAAGAAAGTCCCCTTCCGCATGCGAAAGTTTCGCAGCCACTGTGATTCATCCCAGACCTGCAGCACTATACGGTCCCACCAGTCCGTGCTTGTTTCCCGGGCCCAGAATCGCCATTCCACAACATCCACATGACCCATTGTCACCGTGATGTCCTCGGCGCTGGGTCCCGTGCTTTCTGACAGGCCTGAGCTACTCTCAGACTTCAGGCCCTCACCGCGGTGCCGTAGCCTCCTCGCCTGATTTCTCTGCATCTGCCTCTGGGAAAGGTGGATGATAAGCTGCGAGGCGTTGACAACGGACACAACTGCAGCGATGGTCGCAGCGGGCTCCATGCTCGCAGTGCTGTGGCGTCCGCGCTGTCACTGACCAGAAAAGTGCGCAAACTGATTTCCCGCCGGCGCTTTCAGGGAGGGAGGGAGGGCGGGAGTGACGGACGGATGACGACAGTTACCCAAAAGCACCCTCGACACATTTTTTTACCCAGAAGGCATTGGCGGCTCGACCCAGAATTCCAATGGGCAGTGGGGACTGCAGGAACTGTGGGATAGCTGCCCACAGTGCACCGCTTCCAATGTCGACGCTTTCCCCGTTAGTGTGGACTCACAAAGTGGAATTACTGTCCTTAGTGTGGACACACACGTTCGACTTTGCAATATCGATTCCACATATTCGATTTAAGTGAAATCGAACTACTCTCGTAGTGTAGACATACCCTTAGTTTGAGATTCATGAATATTTGTATCTGCCTGAATACAAGTGATCATCAGAATACTTGCAAATAACTATTATGACAACATAAATAGACTTCAATCTTTTGGAAGAGTTTATTCGTGAATCTGTTTAATTATTTCATGAGCTCAAAATGGATATTTCTATTGTACTGCGTTCCCAAAGACTTCTTTTCAAACATACAGCAGAAGCAAACGTGTTTGAATAATAACCTTATTTAGAAATCTGCTAAACCAGTAAAGCAATATTTACCTGCTGTCCATAACAAGCTGCCCTTTCCTGAAAGACAGGCCACAGATACTACGTCTATTTGAAAGGTAAATGCTTCCTTTAGAAGAAACAACTCCCTTCAGGGGTTCTTGTAAAGTTCCTAAACAGTATCTTCATTGTTAAATGCTCAACAGCCAGATTAGGCAACATCAAAGCCAGGAATGATTTAACTAAACAGGAAAGAGTGCTGGGAGAGTTGTATATGTTTTTTGTTTTCTCCTTGGACAATACATATTAAAAGTAACTAATCTATTTCAATAAAATGAACTATTCTCTTACACAAGTCCTCTCTGATTGAGCCCCATTTAGAGTATCTAGTTTGAAAGACATATAGAAGTTATAACTAAGGTCCCACATTTCATCAGATAGTACACTGATATGTAAACTGGATAGCAATAACTGCCTTCTTTACAAACTAAGTTCTTACAAGAAGAGGACATGTGTCACCCAAAAGGAAAAAAACCTTATTCCTAGCACTCTATAAATTAGCTGCCTTTCCACTGAGGCAAAATATAACAAATTGGAATTATCTAATATTATCCTTAAAGGAAAGCTCTTAGCATGTATTGGTACCTTAGGCTGAAAAGGACAAAGCAACTCCACAATTAGGGTATGTCTACACTACAGGATTAATCCGAATTTAGATAATTCGAATTTGGGAAACAGGTTGTATAAATTCGATTGTGCGCGGCCACACTAAGCACCTTAATTCGGTTTTAAACCACATTAATTCGGTGGTGTGCGGCCACACTACCCCATTAACTTAAACACAGTAATTCGGTGGTGTGCGTCCACACTAACCCTAATTCGAATTAACAAAATCGATTTAGGCTCTACTCCGTTCGTCGAGGTGGAGTACAGAAATCGATTTAAAGGGCCCTTTAATTCGAATTAACTGGCTCTGTAGTGTGGACGGGTGAAGGGTTAATTCGGATTAAGGCAGCTAAATCCGAATTAAAGTCCTAGTGTAGACCAGGCCTTAGAGGCCTCACTCCTCTTACATGGGGACATTCAGCTGGTCTTCTAGCAACTCAGAGTTAAAATGAACAGAGTGTTACAAATTCCAAGATCCTAGCAAAAGGAGAAACGAGCCTGTCTTTGCAATACTCTGTGTGAAATTAGAACAGAAGACAAGAACACTGGCATGCAACTAAATTTGAAAACATACATATCTAATTGTTGATTATTGGTTACTGAACAACAAATAGTAATGCAACATGAAACAATGCAAGTGACTGACAGCCTCAGAATTGGTCTAAAGTCTATTCTGAATGGCATAGTTACTGCAAACTTGGTTTGTCCAGGAAGCACCAATTTACCACACACACAAAAAAAAAAAGTTTCAAAAAGGGGCATGCCCAAAGGAGACATGTTTGACAAATATATGAGTCAATCATATCAACCATAACAAAAACCAAATTCTTTAGTATATATGGTTAGTCTACTAAGTGATGGAAGGTCAGAATATACCTCTATCCACAGTTAGTAAAATTTTGATTTTGCTGCAAGAAATTAACTGAATTAGCTAGATTCCTATCAGCTCAGCAAACCCCATCCAACATCTGAAATTTGTTTTTAAATTGCAGCTGTTGCTTATCTTTAGGAAGAGGAAGATGTGCTACATTCTAACCTGACACTGGATGTTATAGAACTCTGAGCCAATTATGTACACACCACCACTTTGAATAATAGTCATATTAGAAAGTGACACAGATGGTTTTATCCTTCTTTTGGATCATTTTCAAATTTAATTTAAAAGCGTGGATCATGAAAGGAACAACAAAAACAAAAATTCAAGTATATTTCAATAAAGGATGTGTTTCAGGAAATCTATGGTTTTGAAGAAGCCCCTCTATAGTTTCAAAGCATCGTCTTTATTGTTAGTAATAACTGCCTCTAAGGTGATCACAGACTCTGGAGATAATCAGAGTTTCCTATCCTATTCCTAACACTTTGCAAGTTCAGCTCACCTGATGATTCTCCTTTTCCCAATCATGCAATCCCATGTACCTGAACATCCTCCTTGTGCCTGTGCATCTGCAACTTCAATCCTCCTCACTTTTCAGATACCATTATATCGCCTATCTGCAGCCAGGTCTTAATTTCAAACATTGTCCCTAAATTTTTAAGTTTAAAAAACAAGATATACATCTTGTTCCATATACATCGCATCATCTTTCACTACTTAAACCCTCATCCTCCCAAGCTATTTCATCCACTTTCAGTTAACTGTCAGCCTTGCTGTCATCTCTCTTATTTAGGCTGAAAATGACAGTACTCAGGATGAGCTTCTCATCATTTGTATGTAAAGTGCTCTGCATCCCTACAGTGCTGTAGATGTTAGATAAGAACCTTCTGCTGTGGGACCCAAGGCAACCCGCATGAAGAAAGTCAGGAACAGAAGCAATAGCAGAGGAGCACAACCCCCCCTCCCCAACATTTCTACAAAGAGAGGCCTTATTATAACCAAATGGCCACAGTGAGGCTCAGAGGTCACACTGTGGCTTCTTCAATGATGGCCACCTCCCAGCCAGGTAGCTCTGCCCACTGACCTTAGAGAGCTGATGCCCAAAAGCTTAAGTTTAATATACCACATAGAACCATAGGGTTAGAAGGGACCACAAGGGTCATTAGTTTAGTCCCAGGGCAAGATGCAGGATTTGTTGTGTCTAAATCATCCAAGACAAATGGCTATCCAGCCGCCATTTGAAAACCTCCAGTGAAGAAGCTTCCACAACCTCCTGAGGCAGTCTGTTCCATTGTACTACTGTTCTTACAGAAAGTTTTTCCTGAGATTTAATCTAAATCTGCTTTCCCTAGTTTGAACCCATTGCTTCTTGTCCTGCCCACTGTGGCAAAAGAGAACAACTGTTCTCCATCTTTTTAATGGCAGCCTTTCAATTATCTGAAGACCTCTATCATATCCCCCCCTTAATCTCCTCTTTTCCAAACTAAACATACTCAGTTCCTTCAGCCTTTGCTCATATGGCTTGCATTCCATCCTTCTGATCATCTTTGTCGCTCACCTCAGGATCCTTTCCAGTTTCTTTACATCCTTTCTATACATTGGTGACCAAAATTGGACACAGTACTCCATCTGAGGCCTAATCAGTACCAAGTAGAGCAATACTATCACCTCCTGTGACTTGCGTGCTATGCCTCTGTTAATGCAACCTACAACTGCATTAGCTTTTTTTGCAACAGAATTGCATTCTGACTCATTTGAGGTTGTGATCTACCACAACTCCCAGATCCTTTTCAGCAGTGCTTCTGCCAAGCCAGTTTTTCCCTATTCTATATTTGTGCATTTGGTTTTTATTGCCTAAGTCTAGCATTTGTCTTTGTTGAATTTCATTTTGTTGCCTATAGCCCAGTTATCCAATTTATCAAGATCCCGCTGAATTTTAGCTCTTTCCTCCAAAGTATTGGCAACACAAGGGAGGCCCAATCAGTCAGAGAGGCTCAAGTCAGAGCTAGAGGCTCAAGAGCAAATTTTTAATAGAGAGCATAAACCTGCTACTGATACCACTGAATTTTTAGAAGGGGAGGATTCTTTCTGTGTGTTCATTTGAGATGTGATTGGAAACTGGAATTTTCATTCTGTGGAAAATTTGATATTTTGGAAAAAATTGAATTTCAAATTATAACAAAAACCAAAGTTTCAAATGTTCCGCAAAACTAAAATTCTAAAAAAATTTCAATTTGGGACCATTGAATCATTTTATTTTGATAACATTGAATAATTTTGTCTCAACAGGCAAAAACATTTCATTTTGACTTTATCATTTCAATTCATTTTGTTTCAACTTTAAAATTATATTAAAATGTTAAATACAATATCCTCTAGTGGGGCTGGTAGCACCACCTGCTATTACGGTTACCCATGATAAGACTTTGTTTTGAGTTGCTTATAACTTTGCCAAACTTCAACCATTTGGGCTGAAATTTTCCATTCTGGGTATCTGCCTCAGGTTGTATACTTTTGGAAAATTTCAGCCAAAACAGTTGAACCATTTCTGAGAATGTGGTTATGGAAAAATAAATTGTTTTTCAATGTAAACCCCCTCTCCCCCCCACGTCTCCCTCACACCTGTGATTTAGAACATGGACTTGAACAGGGCCGGCTCCAGCTTTTTTGCTGCCCCAAGCGGCAAAGAAAAAAAAAAAAGATAAAGCCGCGATCCGCGGCACTTCAGCGGCAGCTCTACCGCGCTGCTTCATTCTTCAGCGGCAATTCAGCGGCCGGTCCTTCCCTCTGAGAGGGACTGAGGGACCTGCCACCGAATTGCCGCCAAAGACCCAGACGTGCCTTTCCCTTGGTCGCCCCAAACACCTGCTTCCTGTGCTGGTGTCTGGAGCCGGCCCTGGACTTGAAATAGGAAAGAAAGTGTCATTTGTGTCAGGAACGTGCCTTGTGCTGTCTCTGTGAAAATTCACCTGAATTTTTCCAAGCTATAAGTCTTTAAAAAATTGCATTTACACACACTCAGTAGAGACTTACTAGAAATTAATAGCTAAAATTTCTGAAGGTTAGGTCCTCACAGTTCCTAGCACTGACCAGTCTGTGCATGTGCCATCTCCACTGAGCAAATGAGCATGTGCCATCTCTTCACAGCTCCTACATTTGACTGGACTGCATATGGCCCATCCCCATAGAGATAGGACTGCCTGGGCCAAGTATGTGTCCATGTAATTAAAGACCATGCATAAGCACCCAGGGGCCCAATTAAGGTTGCCCAGGCAGTCTTAATTCTGTCATTTCTGAATTTTTGAGTGCTTGACTTTGGGAGCTTAATAATGTTCTCTTGATGTATTTTTGCATATAATACTATATATCATATTAAATATAATAATATATTACTGTCATGATAATATAAACATTGAAACAAAGTTAATCTAAATAAGTCAAAATGAAACACTTTTATCTTATCAAAATGACATGCTATTAGCTTATCAAAACAAAACAATTCATTTTCAGTTTTTCCCAGCAAAAAAATTATCATAATTCCCATGACATGTTTCAATTCCAACATAACCACATTTTTTTTTAATGGAAAACTGTTCCATCAAAAAAATTTTGATCAGCTCTAGTTGTTTATTTGGAAACAGATGAGCATGCATCCATGGAGCACAAGTGACAATGAGAAGTAGTACGTACTGATGAAAAGTGGTCTGGGTGAAGCTGGGGATGGAGGGGAACCCACTTCAAACCAGTTTACTGGCCTCATAAACAGGTCAGAGTCAGTAAATGCTTAGACTTATAGAGAGGTGAAACTTCTCTCTCTACTCCTGCAGCTGGTCTGTATGACAGTTCATTAAAACAGTAGGCAAAGTTCAGGTGTGAATGTTATGTGTGGAGAGATACTGCTGATCTGTGTCCAGCTTGCTTGACCTGATCTAAATTCTACTCTATCTGACCCGTGACCATCGTTTTAATGCCAGTCTGACAAAAATGCTGGCACACAATTTATTTATGCTTACCTTTGTTGACTTGGAGGTTTGTGGGCATTACAATTCTCCTCACCATCATTTCAGCAATGTAGATCTGACACAAAATGTGTGTATGAGAATCTGGTCTGGCACAAAAAGTTAGACAAGGAGAAAGAGAATCATCTTGGTAGCACCAGCATGATGCCAGGCTGTGTATGTGCAGTATTAAAAAAAAACCACATATTTTGTATATAGTCCTTTGCCTCCCCCAGTTTGTACAGCCGATGAATATGGACTGGATCCACTTAAGCGTGTGACCTCAGATAACGGGGACATTGTGATGGGAGGGGAAGTGTTTATGTGTGTATCCTAATATGTACATGCCAGTCTTCATTTCTGGGAATTCCAGAACAAAATCCAGAAAATGGACCACTTCTGTAAACATAAAATGTAATCCCATTCATGTGTACCATTGTGGATGCATTCTTATTCATTTATTTTTTTTAATTTGTCTGCAAAGGTTAGGTGTTTCAGCCCTATAAACACATGTTACAGACTATGTGCCTATATGTGAGCACTTGGCCAGGTGGATTTTTCTAAATAAGATATTGTTTTATTCTCACAATTCACATAAAAGAGCTCATACCATTGTGGACATTTAAAAGCCTATCCAGGAAAATACCTAACTATGCAAAAATGTCTGCTTAACGTATTGATTCATTTTGGGCCATCTTGGGAAACACTGTGTTTCCCTAAAAATATCTTACCCGTAGGCTTTCTGTTCACATTTCACATGTACTGAGAGTGAATGACTACTAGAGGCCCTTGGTACCTGCTGCTGCAGTTTCTTTACTCAGTATTTTTCTTGGATTGGATTTGCAGCCAACTGGTTGTAATTGACCCTCTATTGGGAAAAGTTAGGATATGAACATATGCCTTTCCTTTAAAAAAAAAAAATTAAAAAAAAAAGAGAGAGAGAGAGAGAGAGAGAAAGAAATACCATCAGTATTTATTTTAAGTTGCCTCCATTTCCAACTTTTCTGGCAGAAAGTCAAGCTTCTGTCATAATGCAGAACTCCATCTAAAAGCAGCTCCTGGAAAAAAAGACTATACATATACTTCAAACCTAAGTGAAATACAAAATGTAATGGAGCAGTGGAGTAATTTCTGTCCTTTAGGGTAGACAGTACACCTGAGTATTACCATAAGATTGCTGCCTATGAAATGCCAGGCTGGCATTTCTCTTTAGGGCACTCATTAGTCAATTTGTCATACATCATGCAAACACAAATTACTAAATTATAACTGCGGATGTGCAAACCTCCAATGATTCTTTACCCCAGGCCAAGTATTTCCAGGCTAAACAAACTCGACACCAGGCTTAAACAGCAACAGCAACAATCCCACAATGATCTCAATAGGAGTTAGCTGCTGTACTATGTGAAAATATGCAAATTCTACCTAGTTTTCCATGTATGCCAGAATGAAATTTTATTTTTGTTAAACTTTTACACAGAAAAAAGATAAAACCCAATCAATATTATTCTCTGTTTACATTAATTAACCTCTTTACCCTAGCCTGTACAGTAAGCTTTAATACATGCAACTGACAATGGCTATTGTCTTGTCTCAGTTGGTGAGGTCACATCAACACTTATTTCATTCTGATTTTAAGCAGGTAAAGTGAGCCTTCCCCTGAGTTCTGCAATTTCATGCTCAACGGACTGAGTGCCCTCTGCACCTCCCAAAACCTGAATACAAACTGGCAGGGGTCATTCTATTAGACAGCTTCAGGTTTCCCTTGAAGTTGGTGTCAGAAAGTTAAATGCTTCTGAAGTGTATTTTAAAATTATTTTCTTAATACAAAAATAATTATTTTAGCACCTTTACTGTGAGGCTATCAGAATGTTTCAGAGTGTTGATTCATGCTGGAGCATTGATCCAATACTCAGAGGGCAGACTACCACCTTCTGAATCACCAACAGCACTTCTTGCAGCACCCACGTGTCCCTTGAAAGTAATTAATTACAGTATTAACCCAGCATGATCCTGCTTAGCGTAGCACATTGCTGCTACATGAAAGAGAATATCTGTCATAACTTACTGGTAACGTTGTACAGAACTAGGGTAGTCTAACAATGTGGTAGTAAATAAAAGACAGCCATTTTTACTCATTTCAGGGTCTATCCAGCTGGAAATATTTTCTATTTTCAAGGCTGCAAATGGCTGTTCAGCAACTAATTTATCCAGGGGAAAGTTCAGCACATTGCAGCAGGCCAATAAAAGGAAAAGAACCCGATTTCCACAGCAGGTAGTTATGGAGCAGAGCCCACGTACTGTAAATGAGCTTCCTACCTCCTGCACAACTGCAACTCCCTGTGCTGCAGTCATCTGTCTGTCTCTGTCTTTCCATTCTCCACTACGCAAGCTATGCAACCTGCAGGAGTTATGACAGAACTACGACTAATATAACCCTGTAGGTGACCCCATCATGGGGGGTGAGGGCAGAGGGAAACAGACAACATCTGGTCAATTTTGTTTTAATGTATCAGTCAGTCATGGAAGTACTTGCTCCCCTAATTGTTGTTGGGAGGCTAGGGATGGCCTCAGCATTGACAAAATTCCCGTGAGCCGGATTGCCATATATGGTGTCTGTGACTCCACCCCTGTAAGAACAGGCATAGAAAGCCATGCAATACCAATTTAGGTATTACGCATCTGCTACTGATGGAGAAACAACTTCCTGAAGGAGGAGTCTTCTCCACAATCTCAGCCCTTCATGGAAACTGTTTTAATCTAGAAAGAGTGTCCTACATGGACATTTTAACCTTAGATATACTATAAAAACACCAACTATATAAACTCGTCCCAAATGGCTCTTCTGATCACTCTTTACAGTGTAGGTAGCTTGGGGCAAACAGAAGAATGTTAGATTATACAGAATGAGAAAATGTCTCTTTTTTTAAGAGCAGAAACTTAAACCCCTTGCCTGTAACAAATTATGGCCTTAAATCCATGGAAGAGGTTATAAGAGCTATGTTATCGAAGCTGGAATCATCAAGAAATATCAGAAGACACAGTGTTTAAGTATAAGTCTAATTACTGCAATCATTTCTTTTTTTGCTTCCTTTGCATAGATCCACTTAATCCCATCTCTTAGTGTGGGCAAAAGCTGACAGTTGCATGACAAGGAATGTTTCCCTTTATAAAGCCTACTTCCTCTCTATGTAGTTTTAGCCTAATTGAAATGTTTCCTATTAAGCTCAATCAAGGCAGCAACTATCTAATTACTCACTTATGCTTTTCCAGCCAAAAATTGCCCAAACCAGCATATTAGATTGGCTGGATACATATTTATTATTGTTTTTACATATGTCTGTCTGGCTTTAAGCAACAATCAAACTTTTTTTTATAGTTCTCTTTTTGTGCTGTCCCTAATTCATTTTGCTGTTATTTTCTACCCCCCCAAAAAAGTGCAGATCACCATATAAATAGTATGAGGCTGTGTCTAGAAAGTGTATAGTAGCTCGGGGATCCTTTTAAAAATATGCTATTACTACAAAAGATAACAAAATATAGCAAATAAATTACAAACACAGCCCAGATTTAGAAAACACTCATACGAGTAAGGATTTGCAAGATTGGACCCATATGGGAACCCACATAGGAAACGTTTAGATCTTTGTAAATTCATTAATTTTTTTTTATTTAAAAATATTACAGAAAAGATTGGGCTCAACTCGGAGAGTAATTTTACAGGATCTTTTTTAAAAAAAAATACATATCCCGCATGTCCTGATTTGTTCTTTAAACAAATCCCTCAAATCAAGATGCTCAACACCACAGGTGGTCTGTATTGTGTGTTTATATAAATTAGTGGCATCTCTCATTAAAAGAGAATTTTAGAGTAACTGAATCTATCAGCCATGATTAATTTCATATTGATAGGCGCTACAATAAAGTACAGAGATTACTGTATATATGAAACACTGGTAAACTGTACTCCTCAGAAGACAGAAAATGTCTCACTTGTTAATGCTTTGTTTAGAAAGGGTAATATCTTTATTTTGTTTCAAAGTGTTTGGTTGCTTTTACATTAACTATAGTGACAATTATCCTTGTATTAAAATGTATTTTCATTGACCTTAATATACAATATGTAATCCTTGAGATTAAGATGTATTGATGTAGCCTAAATTTTCAAAAGTGACTAACGATTTTGGATGCCTTTATTTTCAGGTGCCCAACCTGAGTTGCTTTAAAGTACTTGGATTTTCAGAATTGGTGAACCTGTGCTCTGAAACTGAGGCTGCTTTAAGATATCTCAAGGTGTGCACCCAGAAACTGAGGAACCCAAAATAACCGATCACTTCGGGAAAATTTAGGCCATAATATTTATTCCCCCAGTGTGCAAACATCTTTGCTACTATCAAAGCTAATTATCAACATGACTTCGGAGACTGATTGTAATGCTGGAATATGACTGTCTGGTTGGGCCACTTGGGAGATATCCTACCTACAAAATACAGTATTATATCACCTCTCTGATCTTCACATCAATCATTTCTGTAAGTAGTATCTATACACCTACTATGTAAATGAGATGGATGCAGGGAGATAAGGATAAATCCTGTTCTGTGTGACACTGCTATACCAGATGGGCAAAGAGGGCATAAAGAGCTTCTTTTCCTCCCTTAAGGCCTGATCAAAAGTGCATTGAAGACAACTGAAAACCCCCATTGACTTCAATGGCTTTGGATTGACCCATAAGCAATTGGGCAGGATCTCTCCATAGCATTTGAGAGCACCAGGAAAAAGGGAAGGCTAATACGCCAGCCCACTTTCCATTTCCACAAGCTGGTATGGTCTGTATTATAGAGCCCCTCTCTCCCCCACAGAAATTGTTAGCTATTGTTGTCTTCCCCAGCCAGCTCAGAGAAATCTTGCCCTGGCCTGTAGAATTTCTCTAACAGAGATCTGACTGGAGAGCATCTTTTCTCCTTCTCACTGCACTGGCCAGGTTTAGATTAAGCCCATTGTGAAAATAAAATTTTCCAGTATTTTTTTAAAGGCACATTATGCGCTTTAGCAACAAAGACTGTTTAAAAGCTATTGGGGATTTTGATTAATTGTTTTAAACAGGAGGAGTAAAAGGAGTAAGATAAATGAACATTCAAGAAAACAAAACTAGAAAAAGTCCCCCAAATGAAGCATGTGTGTCAGGCTGCAATAACTAACTTTTTCAACTTGCCAGGCCATGCTTTTAGAATTATGATCACATTATCCCCCGTGTAGGAAAGCATGCTCACTTACATGTACAGCGGCTTTAAAGCACACACATACACAAGCAGTCTGGGAAAGCTTAATAGTAATGCTCTTCACTGGCACACAGCAGACCTAGCTTTAATTCCTGGTCCCAGGACAGTTGGGACAACAGAGATACGAACTGCTGTTCATCATACAGTTGATCTTGATTAACATAAAGACTGTAGTCCTTCTAATTAAAATGCTGTGAACATTCTTCTGTTTCTTACTTTTAAAGTTTCTTAGTTTTTTCTTACTTAGTCAGTTTTAGGTAAAAGCTTATTTTACAAATAATAAGTAATGTCAGAGCTATGTTGACATAATTAGGATGTACTTGGATGCCTAAACAATATTTCATAATTCATTAAATGTTCTATTTTCCTCCATACCTAACTAACTACAGTGCTTTTTCATATAATCAACAAAAATACAGCTGTCTGGGGGTTTTGCAGGATATATGGATGTAGCATAGGCTCACACCCCATATATATATGGAGGTGGTATCCAGGTGAAAAATTGAAGAGGAATTTGATACTCATGACTGCATCACCTGCCCACTAATCCATCTCCCCGGGGAGATATTCTATCATTCCAACCCCCCTGAGCAATTACAAACACCTGCCATTAATAAATATTAATCTAACAGAGATATATTTCCTCCTCCCTCCCCCACCTTCATGTAGTTTATCCACAAAAATCACCCATGCCAGAATTCCTTACTCCACAATATTTTTTATTTATTTATTTTTATTTATTTTTTATTTAATTCCAAAATGAGCAAAACTGAGTTCTGGGCTCATAACAATCACTCATTGCTGTATTATCCAATCAAGATTTTTAAATTTAATTCTGGACATATGCCTCAGTGCTGACTATTTAAATACTTTACACTTTAATCTGAATGGACAATTAGCGACTGTTTAAAATGGGGCAGTGTGGTTTTTAACCTTTATATAACGTAAAAATGACCATGGAGATCTTGTTCAAACGTTCACATGACGTGAATCATTCACTTTTTTTGCTGGATGGGAAATGGTTTTCCTGCCCCATAAAAATTTTTCAGATTTTGAAAAATTTCCCCATCCAGACAATCCAAAAAGTCAAAATCATAACATTTTTTGTTAATTGATAACCCAAAGAAAATTTCTGATCAAATCAATCAAATCAATGTTTGGTTTTGGTAATTTCAAAAATGTTTCAGATTGATTTCAACATTTTAACTTTTAAAAAAATGTTTTAATATAAATTAATTAAAATTGCAAAACAAAAAAACCATTTGAAACCAAAGGATAAAACTTCATTTAGAAAATATCAAAACTGGACATTTTGATAATTTTGAAACTTTCTTTTAAAAATTTGTTTGAATTGGGAGATTTGTCAAAACCAACCTTTTCCCATGAACCATTTCAGTTTTAACAAATCAGCATTTTCAGTTCCTGACCAGGCCTTGTTCCTGCCAGGAAATTGTTATTATGAGAAGTTCTTAACCTCAAAAAGCATTCAGAGATTCAGAGTTCCTATTATGAAAAAAAAAATGAATTTCATATCACCACACAAGAAGCACAGGAGAGTGCTCTAACCATTAAAGGCCTTTCATTTAAACACAGAACATACAGGGACTTCGACTAAAGATCACAATTAGAGTCACAAAAGGATAGGAATAGCTATTGTGAAACATATGAAGTGTACAGTCCATTCAGTTCCTTAGCAAAACCTTAAAATAAACATGTTTATGTGCCTTGGCCATAATGGGCCTGTCTTGAACAAAGAAAACAAGGTTCCCGTTACAGTCAATGAGCGTTTGACTGGCAGAGAAACAGAATCAGGCCCACTATCTATAACCCAAACTTCAGAGAGAATATTATTTGGACAATATGAATAATAATAGATTTCAACACTTAGCATAAATAGTTTGGGATAATCTTGCTCATGTTGAATACTATCCTACACCATGAGTACATCCATTGAAGTCAATAGGACTTATTGTGGAGTAAGGAACTGCTCAGCCTGACCATAGGTATCCGAATCTGGCCATAATATCTTACTTTATCGGTAACAAATAACAAGTGCATCATTTTATGATGGAGTTTGCTACATATTAAAGCGCCAATCCTGCAATGTCTGAGTAATTCAACCATAAGAGTGGTCCCACTGAATTCAAGTGGTTGAACCATCAGAAGCAGTATGATTTAGTGGACAGAGCACTGGACTTGGCATTAGAAGATCTAGGTTCTATTCCTGGCTGTGTGTGTATTACTTCACTTCAGTTTTCCCTCCCACCTTTAGTTTATCTTGTTTATTTAGCTTGTAAACTCTTCAGGGCAGGGATTGTCTCTTGCTATGTGTCGGTGTAGCACCCATCACAATGCATCTTGGTTTGGGCCTCTGGTTGTTACTAAAATACAAATAAAAAATAATCAGAGCCTAAAATAGGTCACAAAAAACCCCACCTACATCTAGCTTGAGCAATGCAAGATATCTATCTGTTTTGTTTGCTCCTCTATTTTCTTTTGTCTTCTTAAGAATCTGTATCTCCCAGGGCAGTGAAACAGATACTGTATCTGGAAACTCATAAATACTTAAAACTTTTTAGATTATAAAATTTAATGTGTGAAAACCATTAATAAGGCTATTATTTATTCAAGGATAAAGATTACTTTGAATTATGAAATAAATGTCAGTCCTGTCCCAAAATTATAAATACTTGGAAAATTGTCTGGTTTAAGCTTGTTAAAAGTTTAGAAGAAAATACAATGCAACCTAAAAAATACAATCCAAAACACAACATTACATCCCTGTATTCTATGATGATATTGTCATTGTTAAGGCATTACTAAAATAGCTGAATCGGAATCCTGTTTTTATGGCACACACTAATACTTAGAGATTTTAATGAATTTAATTAGGACCAATAGCTACAGTAATACACAAAGTAGTATTAATTAATCCTTAAAAATCCTCTGTACTGCAAAACATGTGCAAAAGAAATAAAACTACAATCTTTATTACAAGTAGCTATTGATCATTCATTTTTCTTGAGACAACATTAAAATCAAAGTAGAAATGAAAATAGTGTAAAGGAAAAGGTCTAGAAAAGATTTTAAGGATTTAAATTTTAAGTCATTATGAAGTCAAGAAGCCAGGTGGGGATTGAGAGCATTAAGAAAGAACAGTGAAAAATCCCAACTGTTCATACAAAATAAAAGAATGAATACAACATATGTAAAACGTATATGTTTTTGCATCCAGGGAGCACTGTTGCAATTATTACTCTTCTGTCTGATTAGTAAACTGCTCACTAGTAAGAACAGTAAAGGGCTGGAAAGCATGATTTGTGCAATTTATCACACTGACTTTCAAGAAAAACATGATGTCAGAATCTTGATTGTAGGTGGTCTTTGAAGGCAATATGCCGATTTCATATAACACAGATTCAATTTAAAATGTATGTAGAAACAGATAATACATATGCAAAGCACAAACCACAACACATTACTGATGTACACAGATATGTAACTAGCACAAATTCCTCAAAATTAAAGGTTAAATTGCTCCCAGAGGAAGCGTTGTCTAGCCAGTCCCAGTCATATAATCACATGAGAGACCCAAAGGCAATTCAAAGCCATCAGGAGACCAGCCTGTGGGATCCACCAAGAAGCTAGATGTTACTGCTTTAAAAAAAATTCTAATCTGTATTGCTATAGGTGCCAAAAGTTAAGCTGAAAGATGAGGTGGCATATCATCATAGATAGAGCTGGCAGACACCTATGAAGGTCTAGCTCCTTTGTCAATAAGGGATTATTTCCTATTGTCCTAATCTTTCTTCTTTCATTATACATGGGACATTATTGCACTTTGTTGATCTTACTAGGTGAAAGATTTTCCTAATTCTCAGTCCATGTATTCTCTTTCTTAATTTCATCTCATCTCTTTACTTATCACTATCTTAAAAATTCTTCTCCCTCCTTGGTGTTCAGATCTTAAAAAGCCTGCTTGCCTTACTCACATGAGTAGCTTAATCATAGAGCTGATTGTAATGGGGCTGTTTGTATAAGGAGAGCAGGATTTGGGCCATGGTAGGTATTTTTCAGGCACTTTTAACAGTTTGGGTAGTTTAAGCCTATACTAAGATTGTTTCTCTATTAGTGTGGAGTGAACGGGAACATTTTCTGTGCAACTGCAAGGTTTGCTAGACACTGTTTGGGGGAAGGAAAAATATTTGGTGGTAACAGTGGTATATGCTGAATGACCATACACAGTATGACCTTACCTAACCCGCTGTCTACTCCTGAGGTAAATATGTACAATAGTTATAGTGCAAGAGGTCAAGTACAGAAGGACTCCATTCCAGTTGTGACAAGCTGGTCCCAACGATATGCAAACACACTGCAAAGGAAACTCCACAAAACACATATTGGAGTTCCAAAAGTTTCTTTAGTGGCTTTGCATTCAACTTGGCATAGGAGCTTCACTCTTCTTTGCCAGATTGTTTTTCCACCAGTGCTCATAAAAACATTGCTCCCAGAGACATTTTTTCCTCCACTGCTGTCCTATTCACTTACTTGGCCATATATTCAATGCACCACTCTTTCCATGTCACGTGGGCCTCTTAAAACACCTACTCCTCTCATAAGGATTCATTATTGGGGTTCATTATAAAGTCATATTTTCTTATGAATTAGCCTAAATGTGAATATTTATCCATTAATACAGTAAATGCCAAGGTATATTAAAATGTGATAACTGAAACTGTAAACACACAGATGAAGTAACTGATGAGGTAATTATGTATTCTTATATAATTTCAACTGTGTCTAGAAAAAAATTTCAACTGACAAATATGTTTTAAAAGGGACTTTCACAGAGGCAGTAAGGATGAGAGCCCTCAATTCCCATGAACTTTAATGACAGTTGAAGATCCTCAACCTCTCTTATCTTTCTAGCTATTTAGGTAGTTGAAATGAGCTCATCACTGTGGTAACTGAGTACTAACAAACTTATATAAAGATACAAGCAGTATCTGTGAGAAGTAGGTAGTATACATTATCCTGACTGGATGGAAAGGCAGAGTATGAGATGTTATGTGGCTTTCCCACAGAAGAAATTAGTGTCTGAGCTAGGTTTAAAACTTAGGATCATTAGCTCCTAGTCCTGCAATCACACCACCACAATAGGCTCTTGTTAACTTTATCAGTTTTGGGGTTTTTTTTTACACCTCATGGAAGTGCAATTCTTCATTCATATTTCTGACAGTTCATCCAAAAATGACTAGAGAAATTATCATCCATTATGTTTGTTCAGCTCAAAAAGTTCTGATCAGCATAAAAAATATTGTCAGTACCACCTCCTTTTCCAAAAATTGTGACATGATACTTAGCAGCTTAATGAGCACACAGCATGTATATCAAAATTACCTTAAAATAATTAAGATTCAGCTCTCTTTTCATCTTTATCTCCCTGGGCCCTGGTCCTGCAAAGACACATGCATGTGCTTAACATTAAACACATGAGTAGGCCTATTGATATCAGTGTGCCTACTCACACACATAAGTTTCTGCAAGATCAGCTGCTTGGTGCCTACACACTGAACAACCTTAAACCAGTATTTGATTTCACATATAATATGTATTCTAACTGCCAGATTAAATGTGGGGGGAGGGGGGAGGAGGGGAGAGAATTAAAGGAAACCTATGAACCATTCTTTTTATGCTTTGGTTTTAAAAAAAGAAGAGATACATATAAAGTCAACATTTCATTAATAAGAATAATATATACATGCATACAAATGTGCACACATGTATATTTATTTTTAAATTTATTTTTACTTCTTGTGATTTATAAAATATATCCATCCACTATTATGGTAGTATGTGACATTAGTTAAAACAACAACAATACAACAAAAGCAAAACCAGCATCTCCACACCTCCCCCACAAAAATGCCCCCAAAACTCCATTAGCAAAACTCCACTCTCAACACAACAGGTGGGATTTTTTCCACTAAATGTTCATATATATCTCTGTATACCACTAAACCTATATAGATCAACACACACACACAAAATACATACTTGCACTTAAGGCTGCTTTAGGATGCTTTGAGCACACTTTATTAGGAGATGAGATGTGTACCAAAGCACACTGCAAATCAGCTCATCATTGAAGCTCAGCAACATTAATCTATAACAATATAACTCATAACAACTCAGTGCATCAATACACAATAGAAATATTATTAAACACATTTGTACTGTATTAGGATTTTTTTAGTTGTTTGTTTTTCCAGATACAGAAAAGTTGTTGTATTACAATATAATGAAGACAATCTTCCAAGTTGCCTGGGTGCTGCAACACGGAGCATTGCAGCACCTAATTTTTAGGCACCTAAAATTAGGAATCCACAGCCCTGAGTCGGGAGCCTAAGCTCCCTATACAATGCATGAGAAGAGTTAGGTGTCTAAGAAGGGGACCCAGAAGAGTCAGTATGCTGAGCAGTGAGCCCTCTAAGCTAACCAGTAGGAAGTGCTGAGGAGAGGGATTTAGGTCATAGGAAGGTGCTTATCTCTGCTTGAGATTCTTAGTTATGAGTACTCACCTGGAATTATGCACCCTAAGGCATTTCTTGCAATGAAACTCCTGAGGAGATGGTGGTGCCCCTTAAATCTTTTTAAATATGCATGGACAAGGGGGACTGAAACCTGGGTTTCCCACCTGCTAGCTGAATGCTCTAACCACCGGGTTATACGGTTATATTCATATACTCTCTTACATTAAATAGACAATGGACCAAAATGGCACAACTTCAACAACAAAGACAGAGAGACTTACCCACAATATCCCATAATCCAGTGGTTAGGGCACTCTCCTGAGACATGAGAGACCCAAGTGCAAATCCCGTCTCCACATCAGGAAGAGGGGGGAATTGAACCTATGTCTTGCACATCCTGGGTGAGCGCTCTAACCACTAGACTAAAAGTTACAAGCAGGGGGCACTGCTGTCACTGCCATCTATTTTGTGGGGGGGTTGGTGTGCTCTCAGAAGGCCTATTGGATCAGGCCCTGCAGGTGAAAAAAAGAGGAGCAATGCCTAGTGTGAGGATCCCACAGGGGTGCTTGGGTGCCTAAATGAGGTGGCTGTATGCATGTCCACCACCAGAAACTTAGATGCCTAGGGGACTTTATAGTGGAAATGTAGGTACTTACAGAGTTAACTGGCAGCTGAGTGGTAGTTTTGAGGCTCTCAGTGGTACATAAGTTTTGGAGTTAGGCACCGAAGTCCTTTTATGGCTCTAGCCTTCAAATGTTGAACAGCTACTGAACTGTGCTGAGAGGTTATAAATGTTGGGCAACAGTCTAGTGCAACAGTTAAGAAAGACACGTCCCACAAACTTATAAGCTGAAGAGTTTGACTTCTCCATATACTAAATAAAGGACATCAAAACTTCAAAATACTTGTGCACCTTTTGTTTCTTTACTTTCTCAAAATTATCACATCTACCAGTCCTTATCCCTTAAGATTTCCTTAATGAGACAAGGAACATATCTGAGAGCTGTGACTCAGAGACCTGTGTCGCTGTGTGAACCAACAGAAGAGATTTTATTTAAAAATTTGGAATAAACTCTTAATATAATCAAAACTAAAACCATTAAGAGTCACATTATTTTTTAAAAAGGGCCTAAATTGTTTATAGGGAATACACATGTTGAGGTATGAAAAGGAAATTATGTGAGTTTTTTACCCCCAGGTTCCCAGTTTTGCATGTATAATTTAGATGTCAAAAAATTGGCCATATATATTTTGCATACTGAATTGTATGAAGAAAAAAAGTTTTCAAATACATTATATTTATATGCAAAAATAATTACATGAGTCAATATTTAAATATTCTAGGTTACAACAGATTGACGAACACCACAGTTTCAAGAAAAAAATATTTCTCTCTCTTGTTCATATGTTCTAGCCACCAGTCCTTACAACACTGAATTAGCTTGCTATAATGAAATAGGCTCGTTTGAACAAGCTGCTTGGAACTCCTGCTGCCCCAATTCCTTCACTGACTTCCATTCTAATACTGGGGATAGCCACTAGCTGGGAATTGAAGGAATACAGTATTTTTCAGCCACATCCATTCCTGCCCTATATACCAGGAGCTGCAAGTGTGGTTGCAATGGGAACTGCCTTCTACAAATAATTTAAATAATTAAGCTGTATGAATATAAGGGTCAAATCATCATTATAGCTCAATAGATAATACAGTAATGGGGCCATACAACTTCATAGATTATATAGAGCAAAATGTAGTTTAATATAGATATTGTAATGGGATTCCCCCATCCTCACTAGCTGGGTTGTGCATAGGTTTGGCATATTTTGGGGGGTGTCACTACCTGTTGCCATCTCTAGGGAAGATAGGCACTTTTGTGTGAAGGCTCTGGCTGCATTAAAGTTTGTTGAAGTTTTTTATTTTCAACAATGTGGCCTTACACCATTCATTTGGATAGCCTGATGCTAAAATATTATTAGTTAAAAGAAACAGGGAAAGTATTTACTTTTGTTGCCTTATAACTAAAAATGGCTGAACTACTTGTTATACAGACTCAAAACAAATATTCTGAGGTGAGAACTGTAACTCCAGATTTTAGCCTGCTGTGCTGTGATATATGGCAGAGTTGTAAATCCTTGCCTATGTTTGGTTGCTGTCCAAGTGGAAATTGATCTCATGCCTTGTCTTTTTTGGGGGGGGGAGGGGGAGGAGGGAGGAAATAATCCCAATGTCCTGGCCAACATTTCCTCTCTTAATAGAAAAAGACCTAAATATGTCCAAAGCTGTGTGAGAGCCTATTGCTGAGCTCAAGCTGGGTGCCACATTTGCCTACCCACTGCACTACCAATAGCCAGCATGTTGCTTTGTAAAAGACTTTGGGATCTCTGAGATTTGAAAAATAGTATATAAAACCAAATATTGTGTATATAAATCTATAAAATGGCTTTTTTGAACATTTGCAGTTTTGTTTTCACAGGGCCCCTGGCATATAAGTTGTAAAAATAAAAGTTAAAGGTATGTTCACATTCCCAGTTCCTTACAGAAGTGGATTGCTAAAGCTGTTTCCAATAGTTTGTCAGTGTTCGTTGTAATGGATAAAAATAAATGGTGATTATTACAAAACAGTGAGCCACATTTCAAGTAATCCACCCAATCCGTGGTAAGGATTTTAGGCCTCCTGTTTTTTATTTGTGTGCAAACAGCTGTATTTCATTTTTCAGCTTCTTTGTTTTCCAAAGCTTTTTCTTTTTTTAAACTTCTCGTCAGATAAAATACAGTTGGTATCATGGCCAACACACAAGTAAAATTAGGGGGAAAAAGTCCTTTAGTTGAGGTTTTGTTTAAAAAAAAATCTAGCGAAAATAACAATAGTTGAAACAAACTGATTTTGAAAATTGTTGCGAAACACTGGTGTAGGGAGCCAGGGTGGCTGCCCTCCGAACCGGAGGTAAAAGGGCCTTTCTCTCAGCCGGAGTGGGCGGGGCCAGCCCAAGCTAGCTCCACCCCCCGGAAGGGGAGGGGTGGAACAGGAAGTATAAAGGGCGGGGCCCTTAGCTCAGTCAGGGCAGCACCAAGGAGGGAGGCAGACGCAGACCGCGGGCTGCTCCCTTCAGATCCTGCTGCCGCGCCAGGGGAGGCCCTGGACCAAGGGAAACCGCACCGGGAGGACGGACTGGGGCTGCCAGGACTGCCCGCTGCCGAGTACCCAGGGGAACTGGAGGAGCCGGAGTGGGAGCTGGAGCTGCCAGCAGCCACGGACTGGGGAGAGCTGGAGGAGCCTGAGCCTGAGGGGGAGCTGGAGCTGCCAAGAGCGGACTACCCCGACGCACTGACGGGATCAGAGGGATCCGGACGAGCGATCGGGTAGGAAGTAGCCCAGGGACAAAGCTGCACAGTGGTGAGTCTGTATCACGGAAGGACCCCGCTGATCCAGTGGCGGGACCCTCGTCCTGCCACCGTCAGGGCCCTGGGCTGGAACGCAGTGGTGTAGGGTGGGCCTGCGTTCCCCTACCCGGCCGAGCCACGCCGGGACCTTTGCCGGCGCTCCCCTGCCTGAGGGGCGCGCTACTGACCATTACCGGCGCTCCCCTGCCTGAGGGGCGCGCTGCTGACCTTTGCCGGCGCCCCCCCTGCCTGAGGGGCGCGCTACTGACCTTTGCCGGCGCTCCCCTGCCTGAGGGGCGCGCTACTGACCTTTGCCGGCGCTCCCCTGCCTGAGGGGCGCGCTACTGACCTTTGCCGGTGCTCCCCTGCCTGAGGGGCGCGCTACAGACTCTGGCTGGCAGCCTTTCCGCTGCTAATTCCCCGCTGGCGGAGGCGTAACCCCGGCCAGCCCGTGACGACGTAGCTCCCCACCGCCCCCTAGCGGGTAGGCGGACCGACACCGATCACAACTGGTTACTGCAATATTGCTCCAGTCAATATTGAATAATACATTACTACTGCTACCTAGATAGTCTGTGATATAACATGACAAATACATACAGACTTGGTACCTTGGGGGGAAAAAAAAAAGTCCCCAGCTTCCTAATTTTGACTGTACTTCATTACTTCCATGGGGAAAAGTTCGGATTTTTTTTTTTTTTTTAAATACAGCAGAGTTGGGAAAGACTGAACACTGGAAGAACTCCAATTACTTTACATGTGCTTCTTAAAAACTAAAAATAATGACATATATTATATTTCTTTAAAAGTTTATTTCCCCTTTTGAGATTTACCTTAGAGTTTATTACCCTATAAAGATCTGGATAGCATTTCATCTGTAGGACAATGAGTAAGGACTGGCTGGAAAACAACATTTCTGTTTCATGAAAAATTCTGAGATTTGGAATTTGTTTTCATTCCAATGCAGAACAAAACAGAGTCTTTTTGAAATCTTTTGCAAAAGTAAGACAGAGACACCTCAGAACAGCCCAGTCAATCTCTCCTTTGGAGTTGTTCCTTTGTCTAGCTATACCAAAAGCACAGGAGACATTTGAGATAGATTTAATCAGGTCGCAACTTTATTATTAGATGTCGGGGACTACTCGGCAGATGAAAGTGTATAGTGCAGGTAACACCATGTTTATTCCATAATTACCTGGGGGGGCTTCTGCCAGATCTCTCTCTTTTTCCATCCAGGTCCTTCTCCTCCCCTCCCCCCCATCAATCCATTGCTGGGAACTTACTATCCATCCCCCCCCCTCCACCCCATAGGAGGGTTAAGGTGGGGGGGGGGGTTGTCTCCTTGCTGGAACAATCATAGGAGTCTCTTTTAACAAACCCCTCCTTTCAAGTCCATTTCCAATCCATTTATCCGGTCACTGTATACCTTTCCTATGGAGTACCTTCACTGGACATCTGCCACATACTTACATAATGAGTTGCAACATATAGCCTACTGCATGAACAGAGCCCTTCCTGAGCCTGCTGTGAGGAAGGTGAAAAAACTCAACTGCACCCAGGCCAATCTGGTGGTAAAGTTAAAATTCCTTCCTAGCCCCCCTAAAAAGGGGCAGGTAACATAATGCTCACAGCAGGTCTTGACCGAACCTGGTATTTCATCACCTAAAGGGGAGGGAGGGTGGGTGCTGCCTCAGCCTGCTCCATGTAAAAGGGGGCTTCATGCACAGGGCTGCCCCCTTTAAACCCTTCCGCCCATCCGGTTCCCAGGGTATGAGTTAGTGTTGCCAGGCTGGCCCCTAGTCTCCTTTTGCAGCAGTTTTCGTCCACTCAGGTCCCCAGCCAAAAAGCACTGTTTCCTTCATTCGGCCAGCCAGCCAAATTCCCCCCCACTTAAAGGTGCGGTGCAGTCATTTTTCATAAAATAATTAAATATTCATTGGTCAGAGAGAGAACTATAGTCCTAATCACTAGGCTACTGGCTATTCTGGGGTGGGTTTTTCTCTCACCAGAAATTCCACCATGGCCCCAAGAATCCTTCCTGACAAAAGTTTAGTCAAAACAAATATCTTTTCACAAAAAGTTTCGGTTTTGATTAATCGGCATTTTTGACAAAAAAAAGTTTCATAAAAATTCCCAACCAGCTCTTCCAGAGAAGAGAGTCTAAATCTAGTCTGAGCTCCAAATTAAAATGGGTTTGGTGTTCTCAATTCAGTCTTCAGGGGACAAAATTTTATTTCAGAAAATTACATGGGGATGATCCTGTCAGTGCTCAGCAAACAGGAAACTCATTTGCAGGTGCTCTGCATGTGGAGTGCTTTCTGTAGCAAGCCTATACTTTAGTATTAATGGCAATTCTACTCTGGAAAGGTGCAAGAAATGGATGTTTGGAAGATTTAGATACTTCATATTCCGAAGGGGGATCTGGCCAGTCAGATAACTGGGAGAGCAGTGTGGGAGGTTCATACTGCAACATCTGTACACAGATATATCTGTTTTCTGCACTTCTTTTTAAAAGGACTTCACTTCCCATTACTGCAGAATATTTTCTGAAGACAAGAAATATTTTAAAAAGTAGATATTTAAACACTATGGGCCAAATTCAGTCTTCAAATGCATGCACACATTGCTCCCACTGACTTTAATAGGAGACCTGCCCACACATCCATAGCAGAACTAGAACACAGGTTTTAAACACAGAGCTTCATCATTTTCATTAGAGAAAATTCAGTAAAAAAAAAAAAAAGTAATTTTTTTCAAATCTCACATCTCGGATATGGCCCGAGCTGACCTCAAATTCCATTGGACATCTTGCTACAGAAATGCAAAATATAATTGTTCAAAATTGTTTATGTACTATGTAAAATTGATTTTTTCTTTAATACTGAAATTTGGTCCATCTGTTGAGAAAACAAAATATTCTGAATATATACAAAGAAAGGAACTGCTTTATTCCACTGGCTATATCCTGTGGTAGATGCATTTTCATCAGTATGTTTGTCTTGCAGACAAAATGAATATCAGATGGTGGTTTTGAAAAAGGGCAGACCTAAGATGAGGTGATTAGTTTCAAAAACAGATTTTTATTCTTGATAAATTATTACCAAATACAATCATCTGTTGATTGAGGATATAAAACAGATTGGTCATACTATAACCCACAGGTTAAACGAAAAACGGAAATAATAAGTTTACTTAACATGGTCTTGCATTAAGTTCCCAGCAGTGAAACTCTAAGGCAAATAATTAGATTTTCAATTTAAAGATATACATTTGTTAAACCAGACATTTTTTGAGGTCATCTATTTCTCTATTGGCCACTATAACTGCCTTTATATTGAGAAGCTATTTCCACTTAGAACTCATGATTAATATGCCTTGTGCGATATAATTATCAACTAGAATTGCCTTTGCTGTTTTAGTCAATTATAGTCTGTTCTCTGTTACATGTGCTGATTATTTGTGAAGACTGTTGATGAATCCACTAGCCCTACAAAGAAATTGTAGTAAAGTATAACAGACTAAAAGACAGCCATTACTATAGGAGTAGGAACAACAGAAGAAAAGAAGAACTTTGATTTATTAAAAGCAGCTATTAACAATACACATCTAGTATCCCTTACTGAAGTGATGGCATAATGAATACAGCCTATTTATTATGAAATTATTTGTACTAGTGACAATTGACTTCCTTTTTCTTTAAGACAACTAAAGCTCTTCTGTGCTTACCTTGGAGTTAGAAGTTAGAAGAAAGAAATGGTAAGATCTCTTGGCCTTTACCTGAGAAAAACTTACCTGGACTTAAATAGGAATTTTGCTCAGGTTAGGAGCCAGAAAGACTTGCAATTGTTTGCTATGATCAATGCTATTTGCTTTTTTATAGTAAGCATTATTTGTCATTTGCATTATATTCTATAATATAGAATTATTCACATAAAATCTCTGGCACACATATTCTCTTTACAATTACAGATTCTTCTTTGGAGATCACACTCTGTATATAAACATTCAGAGTTCAGTAACAGATTTCTTAAAATGTTATTTTGCAGACTTTAGGCAGATACAAGGAAAAATCATTATGAAAGTTCAAATTACAATAAAGCACAATGGCAAGTTTTTGGAACCAAAGCTAATAAAAGATAAGAAGTTTAATATCCATCCATTTTATTAATAGAAAACAGAGCCTACAGACTGTAAATATTTTATTGTAAATCAAAATTTCTCAGGTCTTTGTTTTTCTTGTCTTATTTCTTCTCATAGTTTAGAAATGGTAGCCTGATCTATAAGAAACAACTGTTTACTCCTGTTTCAGATAATTTTTGAGATTTTCCATTACGAGAAAACACCACACCTTTCTGACCTCAAGTTGTTATCACCAGGATCTCTCTTCTCTCAAAATTCTGAAGAGCACACATTAAGGCTATTAGACAGTGCAAGGGCACTTCTGTATTCTAGAGTAGCTAGGCCTCTTTAATTTGGGAGATCCAAAAGTACTTTCAATACATCCACTTGTATTTTCACTTTTCTTATGTCCAGGTTGAGGTTTAAAATCCTTGGTCAATAATCCTGTGCTTTGGATCACTCCCACAAATATGGATAAAATGTTAGGCTTATTCCGGACTCTCCAGCCATCACTTCACAGATTTCCATTAACTTGTAGGGTGTCAGGTCCACTGAAATAGTCACTCTCTCTCTCAAACCAAAAATACCAACAAACAACCTGTAACTCTTCTAACACTTTGGTAGCTATTTAAGTTGGAACTATGTGAAATAAAGACAATCTTTGGGAAAAGAATAATTTTTACTGATATTATTCAAATGTCCATGATATTATTAGCTTGTCCCATTTTAGTCAATCATTCTACTTTTTTCAATAGAGATATATAACATGAATTGCAGAATTTTTTCAGATCGGAGGTAATATGGACACTTACAAACTTTATCAAGGTTTTTGCCTAGTGGAATATAAGTTTTTCTTACACTGACTTTTAGGTATCTTGGTTTATTCCAAATGCTATTACTTGGGATTTGATATAATTGACTCTAAAGCCTGAGATTTTTCTGAATGCCATCATTTGTTTCATAAGACATGAGGCTCTGAGGTAAGGCAATCTGCAATCATCATTAGAACATCATGCACATGTAGTTCATTTTTTTTCTCCCAAACCATCTGTATTGATTCCCAAGGTAATGCTATTTTTTCTGATCTTTTTGTGCAGGAGGATGGAAGCATTCCTGCCAAATGTTTAACTGAAGGGCAATTGAATGGAGCAAAAAGGGGGATCCATTTGCCTGAAGGTTTCTTATCTGGGTACACCATGATGGCCTTTCTGGGTTCCAGCGAGGACTAGATTTTTTCTTTCTTGGTTTAAGATTGAGACAGAAACACTGAGGCTACGTCTACACAATGGGGGGGGGGGAATCGATTTCAGATACGCAAATTCAGCTACGGGAATAGTGTAGCTGAATTCGATGTATCTGATCCGACTTACCCCGCTGTGAGGACGGCGGCAAATCAACCGCCGCGGCTCCCCCGTCGACGGCGCTTATTCCTATCTGGGCTGGTGGAGTACACGCGTCGATTCGGGGATCGAATATCGCGTCCCGACGAGACGCGATATATCGATCCCCGAGAGATCGATTTCTACCCGCCGATCCGGGCAGGTAGTGAAGACCAAAGTTCAAAGGAGGTGTCCTGGTTTGGTGAAAGCAGAACAGGACTTTAAAAAACAAACAAACCCTGGGAGAGATGCTAAGGACTATCTTGTGGCTATGGACGACCAAATATGAAGGACTATAGGACAGCAAAGAGAGCACGCATAAACGTGGCTGCTATCTAGAAACTATCTTCACAGTAATGAATTGCAAAGCTACCAAGCAGAGAATCTTGGAGAGAGGTTCACAAAACCTGAGGAGGACTGGGTTCAGCCTCCTAGAGGCATTAGGGAGCTCACTGGACAGTGGAGAAAAGTGCCTTCAGGAAATGGGACAGCAGAGGAAGATCTCACTGTTCCTTCATCTCCAGGACACTTAGCACAGAGGGAGCTAGGGGGATGGATTTAGCCCCAAAACCCCAGGTATTTCCTGTTAAGTGTTTCTGTCAATTATCTGGAAAACTGTCCTGAATGATATGGGAAAAAAATCACATGCTATCAACAGAAACAGAAAGAGCAGAAAAGAAGAGGGAGCTCTTGACAGCATGAAACTTCTTCATTGTAATTGGTTATCATCCTGCCTGTCAGAGGGGGTGAGCTGTTGCAGAGTGAGCCACAGAGTAAAAATAATGCAGCCTGAAGTCCAGCAGCAGAGTGGGGGCTATCCAGTTTATTGCACCGAATGCAGAATGTATAACTACCTGCTTTGTGGACAGTTGGTGTATGTGTGCATTTAGTGCAAGTAACCCATGGTCATCAGAGTCTGAGTGGGGGCTCTTGAAACCAGAGTGGCTGAACTGAAGGAACTGGGCGAGACAGAGAGGTACATAGACAAGACTTTCCGGGACACAGCAGAGCAGGCCCTCCCCGAGCCGGATAGCCTTTATGCTGTTGAGAAGACAAAAGTCTTGAGGAAAAAGAACATCAAGCTGGAGTTCAGGGAAATGATCCCATAGTTGGGACCCTCCTTTCTGATGATATCATGGTATCCTCTCACACAGAGAATATTCTTCCAGGGAAGGAGATCCCAGTTATTAGGAAGAGACAGATAATAGTAATGAGGGACTTGATTATTATAAATATAGATAGTTGGGTATGTGATGACCAGGAGAAACACATAGTGAATTCCCTGCCAGGTGTGAAGGTTGAGGACCTCTCGAGACATCTAGATAGACCTATGTGCAATGCTGGGATGGAGCCAGTGGTCATGGTACATGCAAGTACCATTGACATAGGGAAAGTTAGGAGATGGGTTCTGGATGCCAAATTTAGGCTCCTAGAAAAGAGATTAAAGTCCAGAACATCCATGGTAACATTCTCTGAAATGCTTCCAGTTCCATGCACAGGGCCAGTTAGACAAGCAGAACTATAGGATCTCAATGTGTGGATCAGATGATGGTGCTCAGTGGATTTAAGTTTATTAAGAACTGGGGAACCTTTTGGAAAAGCCTATACAGGAAGCATGGGCTCCACCTATAACAAAACAGAACCAGACTGCTGGCTTGTAAAATTAAAAAGGTCATAGAGGAGTTTTTTAAAATAAAGGGATGGGGGAAAGCCAACAGATGCACAGGAACACACACTTTAGACAGAGACATTCCTTAGGGGAGGATTTATTAAAAGTGATATTCTATATTCTAATAAAGAGGAGAGGATAGAAGTTGATAAAATACAGGTAGGTACTGAAGAGAAACAGTCAAATGAAAAAAGAGTCCCATTCAATTACATCACATGAAGGCGGACAACTAAATATTGACAAACTTTATAAGTGCTTGTATACAAATGCAAGACATCTAAATACTAAAATGGGTGAACTTGAATGTCTGGTATTTAATAGGGATATTGATATAGGAGGCATCACAGAAATTTGGTGCAATTATGATAATCAATTGGACATGATAATACCAGCATACAAAATATACAGGAATGACAGAGTAGGTCTCGCTGGTGGGGGAGTGCCATTATATGCAAAAGAAAGCATAGCCAAATATAGTAAAAATCTTAAATGAATTAAACAGTACCATAGAAATTCTATGAATAGAAATTCCATGCTTGAATAAATAAGACTATAGCAGTAGGAATATACTTCTGAGCACCAAACCAGGATGGTGATTGTGAAATGCTCTGGGAGATTAAAGAGGCTACAAGAACAGAAAACCCAGTAATAATGGTGGATTACAACTATCTCCATATTGATTGGGAATGTGTCCCCTCAGGACGGGGGTGCAGAGATAAAATTACTAGACACAATTAATGACAGCTTCTTGGAGCAGCTAGTCCTGGAACTCACAGGGGAGAGGCAATTCTTCATTTAGTGCTAAGTGGCACACAGGATCTGGTCAAAGAGGTGACTATAGCTGAACCACTTGGTAATAGCAACCATAATGTAATTAAATTTAATCCTTGAAGAGGGGAAAATACCAAAGAAAACCATCATAGCAGAATTTAACTTCAAAAAGGGGAACTACACAAAAATAATGAAGCTAATTAAAAGGAAATTAAAAGGAAGGTGGGTGAGGTAATATCTTTTATTGCAGCAGTTCTCAACCAGGGGTCCGAGGCCTCCTGGGGGGCTGCAAGCAGGTTTCAGGGGGTCCACCAAGCAGCGCTGGAATTAGACTCACTAGGACCCAGAGCAGAAAGCTGAAGCCCCACCAGCCGGGGCTGAAGCCGAAGCCTGAGCAATTTAGCTTTGCGGTGCCCCCTGTGGCGTGGGGACCCGGGCAATTGCCCTGCTTGCTCCCCCATGATGCCTGCCCTGGCTTTTATATGCAGAAAAACCGTTGTTGTGCCAGAGGTGGACCATGGAATTTTTATAGCATGTGTGTGTGGGGGCGGGGAGAGTTCAGAAAAAAAAAAAAAAAAAAAAAGGTTGAGAACTCCTGTTTTATTGGACCAACTTCTGTTGGTGAGAGGGACAAGCTTTTGAGCTACACCTGAGCTCTTCCTCAGGTCCAGGAAACATACTCAAAGTTTGCTGTCTATAAGAATTGTTGAAGTAAGGAAACCTTACAATAGCTGAGGAGCTAATCTTACCATCCATTACTGAAGCTGCTGAAATTATGTCACACACACATTCACAAAAGAAAAAAAAAATTGATATAGTGAAAATGTTCCCAATTTTCAAGATCACTGTCATATGCCAGATGAAATAGTTCTTGCTGTTCAAGGTCAAGTAAAGAAATGTCCACTGCAATGTCCACTGCACCATGATGAATCTCCTGATGTTGCTGTACAAGCAGAACTTATTGCTTTGTTTTTTGTTAATAAATTATAGTATTTTTATCATGTAGACCAATCCCTTCAAATTTTCCTGGAAGCAAGGATTTAAATTTTGATTTTTTTAAAAAGGAAACTAAAAGCCACTGGGAATGGCATTAGTTTATCTGTACTAATAGTGCAGAAGATGGGGGCGGAGGGAGAGAAGGGCCTTATCACTCGAATTGAAACTGTCCATCCTCAAATTTAGTGGGATCATTACATTATGCACAAAAAGCACTTGCAGCAAAGTAATTGCCTCTTCAATTAAGCACAGCATAATCAGATGTTTTTCAGATTTGTCACATAATCAGATGCTATAAAACTGGTACATTTTATCAAATCAAGTCAGCTCCATATACTTTGTGAGAAAATAGGGAATAATAAGAACCAGTTACACCTTTTCCGTATTGATGGCTTTCATGAGGAAGTTTTGAGCTGGCCACTTGAACTCAGAAATGAGTTATTCCTCTAAGAATATAAAAATGGCCATACTGGGTCACACCAACGATCCATCCAGCCCAGTAGCCTCTCTTCTGACAGTAGCTGGTGCCAGATGCTTCAGAAGGAATGAACGGAACAGGGCAATTTATCGAGCGATCCATTCACTGTCCAGTCCCAGCTTCTAGCAGTCAGAGGTTTAGTGATACCCAGAGCATCTGGGTCAATACCCATTGATCCTTCATAAAATTATCCAATTCTTTTTTTAACCCAGTTATACCTTTTGGCCTTCACAACATCTCCAAGCAACAAATTCCACAGGTTGACTATGTGTTGTGTGAAGTAGTACTTCCTTATATTTGTTTTAAACATGCTGCCTTTGTACTTTTTCCAATTCTAATATATCTTTTTTGAGATGGGGTGACCAGAACTGCACACAGTATTCAAGGCATGGGTATACCATGGATTTATATAGTGGCATTATGAGATTTTGTCTTATTTTCTCTCCCTTTCCTAATGGTTCTTAACATTGTTAGTTTTTTTGACTGCTCCTGAACATTGAGCCGGTGTTTTCAGAGAACTATCCACAATGACTCCAAGATCTCTTTCTTGAGTAGTAACAGCTAATTTAGAACTCATTATTTTGTATGTATAGTTAGGATTATGTTTTTCAATGTGCATTACTTGGCATTTATCTGACATTTTGTTTCCCAGTCACACAGTTTTGTAATATCCCTTTATAGCGCTTCACAGTCTGCTTTGGACTTAGTACTTTTGCAATTTCATATCTGAGTTCCTTCAGAACTCTTGGGTGAATACCATCTGACCCTGGTGAGTTATTACTGTTTCATTTATCAGTTTGTTCCAAAACCTCTTCTATTGACATTTCAGTCCAGGATTGTTTTCCAGATTTGTCACCTAAAAGGAAGGGCTCATGTGTGGGAATCTCCCTGATAGTGAAGACTGATGCAAATAATTCATTTAGCTTTTCTACAACAGCTTTGTCTTCCTTGAGTTCCTCCTTTAACCCCTCAATTGTTCAGGGATTTAAAAAATTAAATAAATGTTTGCTCTTAGTTTTTGTGTTTTTTTGCTAATAGCTCTTCAAACTCCCTTTTGGCCTGCCTAATTATACTTTTACCAGCCCCATTGGTTGAAAAGTCCTGATGTTGATAAGTTGGTAATTTTGATGTCCATAACTGGCATTTTCATATCTGATAAAAGTAGGTCAGATGTATTACAGGGGCTATAGCTACATTTCGATGACCTGGGACAGTGCTTAGGTATCTCAGTAGGGCATTACAAAATTTAATTAATTAATGCTTGGAAAGAACTTTGAAGCTGAGAAGTGTTATGTAAGTGTTACAGTATTGATATTTAGTGCTTCACAGCTGCAAAGACAAGCTGTGAAGAGAGTGAGCACAAGTTAAAATGCTCCTCTTCCTGAAGAAGTGCTGACTTCACCCAGTATGCTGGAACACAAATAAGGAAGTAAACAGAGTACAGCCTTGCTGGGTGTGCTCCATAAAGGAACACATGCAATCCACATTTACCAAATGGAAAAGTGAAAATCAGAAAGCAGGGAAATGCTATTTTCAAGTTTTTAAGTATGTTATAAACAATGGAGTGTAAAACCAAATTAAAAAACTATTCGAAGAGATGTACTTGGCAGTTTCCCTTTACTATGTCTGCCTTCCTAGTGGATGCATTTAGAATATTATAACAGAAAGCAGATTAAAACAACAGAAGCACTATTATAATAATAATCACCACCTTATCAGAAGTCATCTTGACTCTGCAGACTGAAACACTAGCTTCAGAAACAAAGTACAATGACAAAATTTATTTTGCTTCCAAACCTGAGATCTAGAATTCTTTTTACTTCCTAGAATGTCCATTTTTTTTCCATATTAGAACTAAGATGTTTACTGAACTTCCATGTTACATGTGCAAAGTGGGGTGTGTAGCTAACTGGAAGAAACCCTGTGGAATGTTCTGCTTTTCAGTGGCAGTGTTTGTCCTGTGGTGGCCCCCTGCAAAACTCAATTCCGGAGCCCCTACTAGAGTGGCTACCCATCACAATGGGCGGGGTATGCATCACTGCCTCACCGCCTCACCATGCGGGGCAGGGGTTGCATTTCACTCGTAACTGAGGCCCCATGTCAGGGGGCCCCCACACCCCTCACTGCCTTGGGGCCCCCTGTGAATGCATGGGTTGCAGGTCCCTAATGCTGTCATTAGCTTTGGTGAGAGGGGATAGAATACATTACACTAAGGGTGCCCAAACTATGGCTTGCAGGCTGTACATGCCCACGGCCTGCTTCAGCACAATAATACTAATGGATGATTCAATAGCATTTTGTTGTCATGTTTATATCATTTTATTTTACACTAGTGTGTAAATAGATAATACTGTACATAGAAACAACCTATCTAAATACATATGAAACAAGCTGAACTTAAAATATAAATAAATACAGGTGACTTTAAATCTTATTAAAATATGTAGAATCTGTTTGGCTCACCCAAGAGTCTACTTAGGTTTATGTGGCCCTCCTGGGTAATAAGGTTATGCATCACTACATTACACTACAAGTACAACAACAATGATCTAGAGATTCTGGTTATAGACTCAAGGACTCAAAGACTCATAGACTTTAAGGTCAGAAGGGACCATTATGGTCATCTAGTCTGACCTCCCGCATGATGCAGGCCACAAAAGCTGACCCACCCAATTTCCCTTATCTCAGCTTTTGAAGTCTCCAGATCGTGATTTAAAGACTTCAAGTCGCAGAGAATCATCCAGCTTGCGACCCCTGCCCTATGCTGCTGAGGAAGGCAAAAAACCTCCAGGGCCTCTGCCAATCTACCCTGGAGGAAAATTCCTTCCCGACCCCAAATATGGCGATCAGTAGAACCCCGAGCATACAGGCAAGATTCTCCAGCCGGACCCATATTTTACCAGCAATGGCACGTTATTGCCTAATTGACTAAAATCACGTTATCCCATCAAACCATTCCCTCCATAAACTTATCTAGCCTAATCTTGAAGCCAGAGAGGTCTTTCGCCCCCACCGTTTCTCTCGGAAGGCTGTTCCAGAATTTCACCCCTCTGACGGTTAGAAACCTTCGTCTAATTTCAAGCCTAAACTTCCCCACGGCCAGTTTATATCCATTTGTTCTCGTGTCCACATTAGTACTGAGCTGAAATAATTCCTCTCCCTCCCTGGTATTTATCCCTTTGATATATTTAAAGAGAGCAATCATATCCCCCCTCAGCCTTCTTTTAGTTAGGCTAAACAAACCGAGCTCCTCGAGTCTCCTTTCATAGGAAAGGTTTTCCATTCCTCGGATCATCCTAGTGGCCCTTCTCTGTACCCGTTCCAGTTTGAGTTCATCCTTTTTAAACATGGGAGACCAGAACTGCACGCAGTACTCCAAATGAGGTCTCACCAGCGCCTTGTATATCATTACACATAATCTTTGAATCCATAACAGTCAAGAATCATGTTCATAAAACCCAAAGTAAAAACAATAACAAAATGTTTTACTTCTTTTTATTCTCCTACCAACAACACTTAATTCAAATAAAGATAGTTCACTAGGAATGCCACAGTGCAGTGGTCATTTTGATTTTGTGGTAGATTATCAAAAGGCAAAAGAGGCCATGTTTGGATCCAGATCTTGTTTAGGTTAAGGTTTGGTTTAGAGGCTGAATAAGAGTCAATGTTCAGGGTCATATTTGACAGCACCAAATTCTTGTGAAATTTCAGTTAAAGATGGTGGAAAGTTCATGATATCTGTTGATCTTTTATGGTAATCTTGTAAGATTTTTGGCTGCATCCAAGCTGAAATTAGAATGTTGACCCATTATGGTTGTGGGTTGAAAACCCCAAGAATAGGTTCAAATCTGAGCAGCTAAATTTGAACACTCCTATGATCCAAGGACCTCTTAATGTCAAGTGGTAGAGGGAATAAAGGGTGCATGAGGGTTACAAAAACCCTTCGGGTCTGGTACGTACATTCTGGTTCACCAAAAAGTATCATATGAGGTCTCTAATAAAAGCCTGTGTCACACTGGTCATCGATACCACTGCAAAATGCATGTATGGATATTGTGTAAAAAGTTATGTATAGACACTGACAAAAATATGTTCATAGGCTCTGTATATAGTGTCTGGTCACCAGCAAAGGTGAAATGCAGGTTTTCCTTCAGACAAGAAATGTTTATCTGTCTTTTTACATGTTAATTAAGTATTGTAGGGTTCACAATGAGCCTCCACTCACAAGTGTGAGCCAAATGCTAATGAAGGATTGTGAAATCTTCAAACAGGAAATTAACAGGAAGAGGTAAACAGTAGCAGTTATCCTGTTTAGGGGTAACATAATAAATGAAATGAATTTTGGAACTGTATTTGGGTTACAAATGACCCACTAGGTACACCTTCAATCTGTGAGCACAAGCTGTCAGCAGGCTTGATCTTATGAGAAGGGGTCTCAAACAAGCTAACTGAAAATGCTGAGGAAAGACCTTTGGGTAAGTTTTCTTGTAGGAGATAACTAACAAGGTATTTTCCTAAATTTAGTCTCTAGAAAGTGTGTTATATTTTGTTTAATGTGTAACCTTTCTTTCCAATATTCTTTCTCACTATTACTTGAATCTCTTTTCTTTGGTAATGAACTTATTCTTCTTTTCACTATAAATATATCTAAGTGCTGTGTGTTCAACAGAGCAGTGTTCTTAGGTATAACTAATAAGTTGCAGTACACTGTTGCCTTCGGAACAGCGGGCTTGGTAATTCTATGAGTGTTCAGTGGATATGGGGCTGGGCACTACAGGGAATGCTTGAAGGACTCTGGGGTTGGTGTGTGCCTATCACTAAACTGTACAGAGACAGTGAGACCTGCAGAGGCCTGGAAGCTAGTTGCCAGAGGCTGGTGGTTTCAGGGAGCTGATCCACAGCAGGCACAGACAAGAAAGACAGCTTCATACTAAGGGCAGGTGATGATGAGATGATGCCTCACACTCTGGATACCCTTGGGAAGTGTCACAACCCCAACATTTAAAGTGGTTTAGATTCAAGGTTCCAGTTTTGGTCCATCCGTTCAGTAAACACATTCACAACAGTGACCCGTCAACATCTGCAAACTGATTTTCTTTTCTTTTTCTTAGTTTTCAGAGGGGGAGGGAAAAGGTGGATGTGGAAATGGGTTTGGGATTTCAATCTACTTGCACTGAAACTTCTACCTCTCATGAAAATAGCATTGACATAAAACTCAGCAGTAGCTCCCTAGCATGTTGAATGACTGTGACAGTTCAAGCATACAATTTTATAGCAGGCAGCAAACAAGACTGGGAATTCAGGGTTAAAAACTCAAGTAAAATTTTGTATTCTACAGTAATGAAAGTTGACCAAGAGAGTAAATCAAATGGATCTCCTAACAAACTGAAAACAGCTGTTTGGCTGAGTTTGTTTCTGATTTAGGTTAGGTAATTATTGCCCTAGTGTGGTTCAAGGTTGTTCTGTATTAGTGAAATATGATATCATATGAAAATCATCCAACTTCTTTATTTACTGTAGCATCAGAAATTCCACTGCATAAAAAAATTTCAGAAACGCAATCTTCTAAAAACGTACCTCTAAACTTTTTTAAATGTCAATTTCTTTAGTATTCCAACACATAATTACTCTAACTTATTATAACAATGTAATTGTTATGTATCTATACTGAGGAAATGATATTTTGATTCTAAACTGCTAAGTCATTCAAATTTTGTTTTTAAGCAATATATATAAACAATAACATTTTAAAGAAATGTAGCCAATGATACACTATCAGGGCTTAGTCACCTAGTCATTGAATAGCTACTTTCAACCTTAATTTTGAAGAAAAACAACACTATCATTCTTACAATATGTCATTTATACACTAGAAAGTTTCTTTTACAGGCTTTGCGTGCCAACAGTAATAAAAAATAAAGAGGTGCTAAACTTAAATGTTCAGAGTTAGAGAACCATTCTTTAAAGAAAATATGTTAAATGTTAGAGCAATTTAAAGTAAATTAAGTCATTCAAATAATTCCAAACTCCATCTTTGTTTCAGGAGTTACTACAGTATGATTAGTTGCTTTAGCACCTTTATTACCTACAATCAATATTCTGGCTGTGCTGGTAATTAAATTACTATTTTACTTTATTTTATTGACTCGCCTGTTGGACACCATACAGTGCACAAGTATATGAAAATGTTTAAATGGCTGAAGCATCATTTTTAAATGACTGAATGGTAAAGAGACGTCATGTGTGTTCTAAGTGCACTGTACTACCATTTCAATTCTGGAAAATCAACAAAAAAAATTGGCTCCCATTCTCATATTGGCTGCAATTTCTGAGTCAGTAACAATTACTGTACGTTGCTAGACTGAATCTTTAATTTAAAGCCCAAGAAAATAACACCAAGAAATAGTTTAATAACTATAATATAATCCCAGTAAAGTGCTACAAATTGAAGTGCTTATCTTTCCGAGGCTTCAGTTTAAGACCAACCAAAAGTTTCAAATAAAATTATTTGGGTGATTTCAGGTCAGCTCTTGGCAAACAGTTAATCGACATCAGTAAATTAATATACAGAAATCTGACTTGGAGGCTGAAATGGTCAGAGGACTGATTATGAATGCACATATTAGGAGTATGCTTACCATGCCCCGCAGATAATGCTGTTTTATTTCCAGTATTGCAATATTTTCTTAACTTTGATAAATGCTAATAATCCTGCTCAAACCAAACAAAATAGAAGAAAAGTACAATTTTCATATACAAATGTTGCAGTCTAATAATTCTGGTAATTAGTGTGTACCTGCAGACAACAAAGGAAAAATCTTTCATACATTGTACACATTCAGTTGCAGTAAATTGTTCCATGCA
The DNA here is from genome assembly GCF_002925995.2 of Terrapene triunguis. Lineage (NCBI taxonomy): Eukaryota > Metazoa > Chordata > Testudines > Emydidae > Terrapene > Terrapene triunguis. The sequence continues at coordinate 57,899,383 of NW_020664447.1, forward strand.
AACATCCCAATGAACAACAGAATCTGAAAAGGATTAGACACAAATTCAAGCTAAAACAGCATTAAAGTGAGCCATTATCTTGCTTTTTAAAATATACAGGGCTACATTGTACTCTTTTTTTTTTTTTTTAATATCCAAGCACAAGGAGGAGAATGGTAATCAATCAATCTGAAACCCTTTCTACATGATTCTCATTGTCGGAGAGATTCACAGATCCAGGCTGTTTAAATATATGTAGGATGAGGGCCAAAGAGGTGCCCGGAGTATAAACTGTAATGGGCAGGAGCCCCCAGCCAAAGAAACACCCTGAATGGATACAGACAAACCCACTGGAAACAGGTTACGTTCCTCAGTTCAAAGCAGGATTGGGCCTCATTCTTGATGCAGCTGAGGCAAAGGGGAAGGGAAAGATGAAAATGTGACTAAGCCATCTTTCCTATCTCCTGATCCTGAAAATTACACCAATATCACTTAGGCAACCTAAGAGACATCTCTACCAGCAGAGAATCAGCCAGAGCAAAGTGAGCTCCAACCCTGCCCCTAACATGCCCCGACACAGGAATTAAAGGCAGATGACATACAGCTGGCTCTTTCAGCTTCATGCTGCTTGAGAGATTCCCTTGCATCAGGAGAATCCTCAGCTACCCCTCAGGAGCAGCTTTCCAGCTGCTTCACACACTGAATATAATCTAGACTTAGCCATTTTTATAGTTTGGCTTTATTAGTCACTTAATAAACAACAAAACAAACTTCAGCCTAAGGTTTCTCCCCAAGCTTCACTGTCCTAGGGTCTTTGCGGCAGGGACTATTCTATCCCACCATCTAGTCCCCGCTGCCAAAAGAAACACTCCATGCACCTCAAATCAAGATGCCTCAACAGATATACTATAGGACTACTGCAAATATTGAGGCAACCATATCTACGGAAAGGCAAAATTGGCCATATATCAATTGTGGCCCTTGTGCCAATGGGCTACATCCTGCCTCTTTTCAATCTGCTTTGCATGACTGGCATCACAAAGCAGCCAAAGCTGGTCTAAGTTGCCAGATGAGGATTCTTCTACATAGGAGAATATTTCAGTTATGAAGAGCTGACTCAGCCAACCTGATGCCATCCCTCTCACAGCCTAGAGTAATGGGGCATGGCTGGAGCACTGCTGTGGTCTGGCAATTCTGAGCTCTTTAAATGGCCCTTTGGGACCACTGCAGCTGAGTGTAATTTAGAGCAGCCTTCAAGATACTCTACATTGTGCTGAGGGCCAAACTGACCTCAGAATCAGGAGGAAGGGCACATAAAAGTTGGATTATAGACATCTTTGCCCCTCTATACTCCAAGGCCCTGTATCTAGGGCAGCTTCTTGGACAAGGATTGGGTCCAACAATAATATTCTGCTGTGCATGAAAATATCTAAAATCAGGTTTGTGCAGAAATGTTGTAGAATCTATATAATGAACAGCTAGCAGAGAAAACAGCTAGCAGAGTCTGCAGTAAACATGCTCCTTTATGCAATATTTTACATAGAAACTCATCTCTATTGCTTTTAAAAACATTACTTTTGCATTACACATCAATTAATAAATATATTTCACTTTTGCTTAGAAATTGATTGGCAATATACATAAACTGAATCAAGAAGGTTTTGGCTTATGCTACCACTAATAAAAATAAAGTGGCCATGTTAGCTCTTTAAAATACATCTTTCCTCAAGGAAACTAACGTAGTACCAAACTAATTCAGAGGAAGTCAAGCCACTGTTATATCCCTAGATATTTCTGATTCCTTTATAAGATTAGGACATTCAAATTTGAAGTGAATAGAAACACAGATGTAATAAAAAGCAAGAATAATTGCTTTAACTGCTAATAATATAATGTACAGTTAATATTTTTGTTGTTATATTTATGTGGTGCCTTTCAACTTGAAGGATCACATACTAATATACAAAATTATACACACAATTTGCCAATGTCAACCTCAGTTTCTAAAGATGCAGCCAACGCAGTCATTGAAATGTCCCAAAGTCTACTACAGAACAATATCTGGATGAAGAGCAGTTGGCTCAGACTCAACTCTGGCAAGGCAAAAGCAATGTTAGTCAAGAGAGGGAAATGCTTTAGAGTGGTATGAATCCTCAAGGTCTTGGGGGGTCTCATCACCAACCCTAGATGAGCAGACAGTGCAGACTGGCAAATATGCCTTCTTCCACCTTCAATTACCTAGGTGACTTAGCTCTTTTGTCTCACATGAGAAGCTGACCACAATGATCCACATGTTCACCCTCTCCAGACTGGTCACTGTAATTCACCGTGTCTGGGGCAGAAGTAAGGCAGAGAGAGGCTCCGGCTTGGGTAGATTTCAGCAGCCCACCTCCTCAAGGATCATCTTAGCACCTACAGAGAGAGATCACCCTGATGCACCCTGCAACCTCCACTGGCTCCCGGACCACTTTAATTGCCAATTGGAAATAGCCTCAATCCTACTTTCCAACACCATCAGGACCCAGAAAGACTTCAGGCCAGGACATGCTAAGACAGATTTGTTCCTCTGGCACAATATAGTTACCAGAACAGGATGAAGCACAAGACTGAAGACAAAGGGTTCTTGGTTGAAGGAGCTCATGTACGGAATGAGTTAGCAAAGGGGATGAGACTTACCCAAAACTGAGCACTTTTACACACAGTGCAATAACCTCTCTTTTTTTTTTTTTTTTTTAAATAAAAATGTTTTCTGTATTTTTTTTTGAAAGATGATAAATATGCCCCAAGCAGAGCTTCCTGGAATCTGGGAAGGGTGAAAACAGAGAACTCCATCAAGTCCACTATCTACTTCACTATGCAAATCTAATTTACTTTTGCAGTGATCAGATAATATAGAGGTGGGCTCAGAGAAGAACCTATGATAGGCCTCAGTGTTTCATCTTACCTGAAGGATGGTACTACTAGTAGCACAGTGCCTCTAACACCATAGTAAGCATTGGCTGATTCAGTACAGCCTCAGGGGAATCTTGATACTTACTAAATCACCAGAATCACTTTATGAACCAGATGGTATTTACCTGCAGGTCTCCAATCTGACTAGCATAATCCTGTATAGCATATGAGAGCAGACAGAATAACAGCAGCACATGATACTAGCTGTAGGCCATCCCACTGAACTAACACAGTATTGCACATATGGGATGCCAACAGGAGTTGTTCCCATGTGCATGATGATAGAACGAGAGCCATGGTACTTTTATTTAAGTCTGACATATTATTTAAATTTTTCAATCATGAAAACACAAATTTTATAAACATAAAAAAAAAAAATTTAGGGCTATCGGCTTTTGCGAACAGGGGCTGCTAACAGGGAGTTTCGCAAGGGAGTTCTCCAGGTGAAGGAGGAGCAATACAGCACCCTTTTGGGCGGACAGGGGGCTGCAGACGGGAGTTTGACAGAGGGAGGCTTACGATGGTTAGGAAGACCCGCAACACCTGTGCCAGCACTGCTTCTGTCTCCTCCACCTGCGCCTCTAGCCAGACAGAGCGCCTGAGCATGGATGCTTCTACCCAGATCCTGGTGTGGTTTTGCAGAGACTGTAACTTGCAATTTCCACTTACTGATATCCAGGCTGGGGGGACCATCCAATGTGAAAGGTGCCTGCTGGTGGAATCTCTCAGGCAGCAGATGGGAGAGCTACAGGAGGAGGTGGCTAGGTTGAGAAGCATCCGAATCCACGAGCAATTCCTGGACAGTGTCCATGTGGAGACAGCTGAGGTAGCTGTCCCAGTACACAGGACTGCTGATACACCACTGGTGGAGGAGGAGATGGCTCAGGGTGGACACTGGCAGCTGGTTACTTCTGGCAGCAGGCAGTGCTCCACCCCTGCTCCGAACCCTCCCGCTGTGGTAATAGGTAATCGTTATGCTCTTCTTGATACAGGAAAGAAGGCATCACCCCCTACAGTAAAGGAGGAGAAGCCTGGTACCCCTAAGGCTGGGAGGTCTGCTGCCACCACTGCGAATAGGAAACGTAGGGTAGTGGTGGTCTGAGACTCTCTGCTGAGGGGGACAGAGGCACCCATCTGTCGCCCTGACATTTCATCTCGGGAGGTATGCTGCCTGCCGGGAGCCCGTATCCGTGACGTTACGGAGGCATTGTCGAGGATTATCCAGCCCTCTGACTACTACCCCATGCTACTCATCCATGTGGGCACAAATGATACTGCGCGGTGTGACACTGAGCGGATCAAGAGTGACTACAGGGCTCTGGGAGTACGGGTGAAGGAGTTTGGAGCGCAGGTGGTATTCTCTTCGATTCTTCCTGTCAAAGGTAGACAGATGCATCATGGAGGTGAATGCCTGGCTGCGAAGATGGTGTCACCAGGAGGACTTTGGCTTCCTAGACCACGGGATGCTATTTGAGGAAGGACTGCTAGGCAGAGATGGCGTTCACCTTTCGAGGAGGGGAAAGACCCTATTTGGACACAGACTGGCTAACCTAGTGAGGAGGGCTTTAAACTAGGTTCGACGGGGACAGGTGAGCAAAGCCCGCAGGTAAGTGGGGAACATGGAGACCTGGGAGATGGGTCGGAAACGAGAGGGAGTGTGGGCTATATTGGCAGAGAGAAAGGAGGGTCAGGACAAAACTGGGAGGAAAGATCAAACCAGTATCTTAGATGCCTATATACAAATGCGAGAAGTATGGGTAATAAGCAGGAAGAACTGGAAGTGCTAATAAATAAATACAACTATGACATTGTTGGCATCACTGAAACTTGGTGGGATAATACACATGATTGGAATGTTGGTGTGGATGGATACAGCTTGCTCAGGAAGGATAGACAGGGGAGAAAGGGAGGAGGTGTTGCCTTATATATTAAAAATGTACACACTTGGACTGAGGTAGAGATGGACATAGGAGATGGAAGTGTTGAGAGTCTCTGGGTCAGGCTAAAAGGGGCAAAAAACAAGGGTGATGTCATGCTAGGAGTCTACTACAGGCCACCTAACCAGGTGGAAGAGGTGGATGAGGCTTTTTTTAAACAACTAACAAAATCATCCAAAGCCCAAGATTTGGTGGTGATGGGGGACTTCAACTATCCGGATATATGTTGGGAAAATAACACAGCGGGGCACAGACTATCCAACAAATTCTTGGACTGCATTGCAGACAACTTTTTATTTCAGAAGGTTGAAAAAGCTACTAGGGGGGAAGCTGTTCTAGACTTGATTTTAACAAATAGGGAGGAACTCGTTGAGAATTTGAAAGTAGAAGGCAGCTTGGGTGAAAGTGATCATGAAATCATAGAGTTTGCAATTCTAAGGAAGGGTAGAAGGGAGAACAGCAAAATAGAGACAATGGATTTCAGGAAGGCGGATTTTGGTAAGCTCAGAGAGCTGATAGGTAAGGTCCCATGGGAATCAAGACTGAGGGGAAAAACAACTGAGGAGAGTTGGCAGTTTTTCAAAGGGACACTATTAAGGGCCCAAAAGCAAGCTATTCCGCTGGTTAGGAAAGATAGAAAATGTGGCAAAAGACCACCTTGGCTTAACCACGAGATCTTGCATGATCTAAAAAATAAAAAGGAGTCATATAAAAAATGGAAACTAGGACAGATTACAAAGGATGAATATAGGCAAACAACACAGGAATGCAGGGGCAAGATTAGAAAGGCAAAGGCACAAAATGAGCTCAAACTAGCTACGGGAATAAAGGGAAACAAGAAGACTTTTTATCAATACATTAGAAGCAAGAGGAAGACCAAAGACAGGGTAGGCCCACTGCTTAGTGAAGAGGGAGAAACAGTAACAGGAAACTTGGAAATGGCAGAGATGCTTAATGACTTCTTTGTTTCGGTCTTCACCGAGAAGTCTGAAGGAATGCCTAACATAGTGAATGCTAATGGGAAGGGGGTAGGTTTAGCAGATAAAATAAAAAAAGAACAAGTTAAAAATCACTTAGAAAAGTTAGATGCCTGCAAGTCACCAGGGCCTGATGAAATGCATCCTAGAATACTCAAGGAGCTAATAGAGGAGGTATCTGAGCCTCTAGCTATTATCTTTGGAAAATCATGGGAGACGGGAGAGATTCCAGAAGACTGGAAAAGGGCAAATATAGTGCCCATCTATAAAAAGGGAAATAAAAACAACCCAGGAAACTACAGACCAGTTAGTTTAACTTCTGTGCCAGGGAAGATAATGGAGCAAGTAATTAAGGAAATCATCTGCAAACGCTTGGAAGGTGGTAAGGTGATAGGGAACAGCCAGCATAGATTTGTAAAGAACAAATCATGTCAAACCAATCTGATAGCTTTCTTCGATAGGATAACGAGTCTTGTGGATAAGGGAGAAGCTGTGGATGTGGTATACCTAGACTTTAGTAAGGCATTTGATACGGTCTCGCATGATATTCTTATCGACAAACTAGGCAAATACAATTTAGATGGGGCTACTATAAGGTGGGTGCATAACTGGCTGGATAACCGTACTCAGAGAGTTGTTATTAATGGTTCCCAATCCTGCTGGAAAGGCATAACGAGTGGGGTTCCGCAGGGGTCTGTTTTGGGACCGGCTCTGTTCAATATCTTCATTAACGACTTAGATATTGGCATAGAAAGTACGCTTATTAAGTTTGCGGATGATACCAAACTGGGAGGGATTGCAACTGCTTTGGAGGACAGGGTCATAATTCAAAATGATCTGGACAAATTGGAGAAATGGTCTGAGTTAAACAGGATGAAGTTTAACAAAGACAAATGCAAAGTGCTCCACTTAGGAAGAAAAAAATCAGTTTCACACATACAGAATGGGAAGAGACTGTCTAGGAAAGAGTACGGCAGAAAGAGATCTAGGGGTTATAGTGGACCACAAGCTAAATATGAGTCAACAGTGTGATGCTGTTGCAAAAAAAGCAAACATGATTCTGGGATGTATTAACAGGTGTGTTGTGAGCAAGACACGAGAAGTCATTCTTCCGCTCTACTCTGCTCTGGTTAGGCCTCAGCTGGAGTATTGTGTCCTGTTCTGGGCACCGCATTTCAAGAAAGATGTGGAGAAATTGGAAAGGGTCCAGAGAAGAGCAACAAGAATGATTAAAGGTCTTGAGAACATGACCTATGAAGAAAGGCTGAAAGAATTGGGTTTGTTTAGTTTGGAAAAGAGAAGACTGAGAGGGGACATGATAGCAGTTTTCAGGTATCTAAAAGGGTGTCATAAGGAGGAGGGAGAAAACTTGTTCACCTTAGCCTCTGAGGATAGAACAAGAAGCAATGGGCTTAAACTGCAGCAAGGGAGGTCTAGGTTGGACATTAGGAAAAAGTTCCTAACTGTCAGGGTGGTTAAACACTGGAATAGATTGCCTAGGGAGGTTGTGGAATCTCCATCTCTGGAGATATTTAAGAGTAGGTTAGATAAGTGTCTATCAGGGATGGTCTAGATGGTATTTGGTCCTGCCATGCGGGCAGGGGACTGGACTCGATGACCTCTCGAGGTCCCTTCCAGTCCTAGAATCTATGAATCTATGATTAATTGCAGTTAACTCACGCGATTAACTCAAAAAAATTAACTGCGACTAATAAAGTAATAGCGATTAATTGCACTGTTAAACAATAGAATACCAATTGAAATTTATTAAATATTTTTGGATGTTTTTCTACATTTTCAAATATATTTATTTCTATTACAACACGGAATACAAAGTGTACATTGCTCACTTTACATTATTTTTATTACAAATATTTGCACTCTAAAATGATAAAAGAAATAGTATTTTTCAATTCACCTCATACAAGTACTGTAGTGCAATTTCTTTATTGTGAAAGTGTAACTTACAAATGTAGATTTTTGTTGTTGTTACATAACTGCACTCAAAAACAAAACAATGTAAAACTTTAGAGCCTACAAGACCACTCAGTCCTACTTCTTGTTCAGCTAATCGCTAAGACAAACAAGTTTGTTTACATTTATGGGAGATAATGCTGACGTCTTCTTATTTACAATGTCACCAGAAAGTGAGAACAGGCGTTTTCATGGCACTTTTGTAGCCAGTGTTGCAAGGTATATACATGCCAGATAGGCTAAACATTCATATGCCCCTTCATGCTTCGGCCACCAATCCAGAGGACATGCTTCCATGCTGATGCTTGTTAAAAAAATAATGCATTAATTAAATTTGTGACTGAACTCCTTGGGGGAGAATTGTATGTCTTCTGTTCTGTTTTACCTGCATTCTGCCATATATTTCATGTTATAGCAGTCTCAGATGACCACCCAGCTTATGTTCGTTTTAAGAACACTTTCACAGTAGATTTGACAAAATGCAAAGAAGGTACCAATGTGAGATTTCTAAGGATAGATACAGTACTCAACCCAAGGTTTAAGAATCTGAAGTGCCTTCCAAAATCTGAGAGGGACGAGGTGTGGAGAATGCTTTCAGATGTCTTAAAAGAGCAAAACGCTGATGCGGAAACTACAGAACCCAAACCACCAAAAAAGAAAATCAACCTTCTGCTAGTGGCATCTTACTCAGATGATGAAAATGAACATGCATCAATCTGCTCTGCTTTGGATCATTATCAAGCAGAACCTGTCATCAGCATGGACTCATGTCTTCTGGAATGGTGATTGAAGCACGAAGGGAGATATGAATCTTTAGCGCATCTGGCACATAAATATCTTGCGATGCCAGCTACAACAGTGCCATGCAAATGCCTGTTCTCACTTTCAGGTGACATTGTAAACAAGACATGGGCAGCATTATCTCCTGCAAATTGTAGCCAAACTTATTTGTCTGAGCGATTGGCTGAAGTAGGACTGAGTGGACTTGTAGGTTCTAAAGTTTTACATTGTTTTATTTTTGAATGCAGTTATTTTTTGTACATAAATCTACATTTGTAAGTTCAACTTTCATTATAAAAGAGATTGCACTACAGTACTTGTATTGGGTGAATTGAAATACACTATTTCTTTTGTTTTTTACAGTGCAAATATTTGTAATAAAAATAAATATAAATTGAGCAATGTACACTTTGTATTCTGTGTTGTAATTGAAATCAATATATTTGAAAATGTAGAAAACATCTAAAAATATTTAAATAAATGGTATTCTATTATTGTTTAACAGTGCGATTAATCACAATTAATTTTTTTAATCACTTGACAGCCCTAATAAAATTGTCAATGAAGCAGGATTGTATATAAAACCCAGCTAACAATGGGTTCATTATGTCTGCGTTTACAGCTTAAGACATTTTATTTTAGAACAATGGCATTTTTTCTGACAAACACATATTTAGAAGAATGTGTATGGATATCTGTACTCTAAAGGGTTACAGAAAAAACTAATAAAATAACAATAATGATAATAAATTGCAACAGCCAGTATTCACAGAAGTCACCTGAACAGCTCTTCACACTCAGTTTACAACCTTGCAGTCACCCATTTCAAAATATATTGAATTACGGTCAATTTTTCCTTCTCCAGGTTTTTCCTGTTATCTACAAAGATTCTGTTATCATTACAATACACTAATTGGTCTCCAGTTAACTCTTTGCTTCCAAAGCACTTATAACTATATTCTGGGCAAGATCCTCAGCTGATGTAAATTGATTTCTCTGGAGTAACACTAATTTACTTCAAAAATGGCCATCCTCTGTTTTCATATTTCAAATGAAATGAGGCCACGGGTCAGCAGCTTGATATACAGTTTGAAAGTACAGTAATGCTTTGGGCAAAAATAAAGTGTGCTGACTGACTGTACAGATATGAACCCTAATCCTGCAATCACTTATGCTTGTGAGTGACTTTACAGAGGGGTAGCCGTGTTAGTCTGAATCTGTAAAAAGCAACAGAGGGTCCTGTGGCACCTTTAAGACTAACAGAAGTATTGGGAGCATAAGCTTTCGTGGGTAAGAACCTCACTTCTTCAGATGCTTTTTACACAAATAGTCCCATTGAGTTCAATGGGGCTACTTGTGCGCAAGGTTAGACAGGTATGAAAGTGAGTGTAATACAGGGGTCATGGTCCTGGACCACATTCTCATCTGTTTGGGTCTTTTACTTCTCCATCTCTGCCCCTCCCACCACTGGTTTCCCCTCTGCTCATCCCCTTGCCACTCCATTTTGTTTCTGAAGTGTTCACTCGGGAGCAACAGTATAGGTCAATAAGCTATCTCCTCTACTAAGACACAGTTTAAGCCACAAAGCTCTAAGGAAAAGGGTCACTTCATCCACCAATTAGCCCATATTTTCTCTCTGACACACTCTCAATGTATCCATGCTATGAAGAATTATACCCTCTGCTATTTGTGCCAAGTATTATGTACATGTAAAAAACTATACATATACACACACACACAAATATATAGTTATAAAAAACGAGTTATTTTTATTTTTGAACTTTGATAGATATAACAGAATATAACTCCATGATATCTAGCAATCTGTAAAGGAAACAATTTGCTTCCTTTAAACCAAACTTAGATGAGCATTTTAAAGGATGTAAACGGTAACAAGGTTTCTTGTCACTGGATAAGGTCCACAGGGCAGACTCACCAGGAGTAAAAACAATGAGTTCTTTAGGAAGTGTCCAACTATTGCTGAATATCTGGGGCCTGATTCTCCTTTTATCTTCTTTTACTTTCACCAACATAACTCTATTGACTTCAGTAAGAGGAGAACAGGCCCATTAACTCCAAGTGTAATGGGAAAGCTTGGGCCCAGCCCGGTCATGATTTGTTCAAACTCCAGAAAACCCTAGTCTGAGGAGAGCCAAAGATCCTCAATACCAATAAATGTACTGTAATACAATGATGCACTAAAACTTTGAAACACACAGTACATGAATTAGAGATGGACCTCGGTTAATAAATTCAGATCCACTACAGTATATACAAAGTTCAGGGTTGTCTACATGAAAGGGTTTAGTTTTGGCTCAGTTCTATTGAAGTGTGAATATTCATTAAAAGACTCAGACCCACCCACCCTATTGAAAACATACATTTTAGGTGGCAACTCAACATATTAAGGGCCACATTCTATTTAGATTCTGCAACTGTTACTTAGGCTGAATAGCAATTACATAAGCAGTGCCACTGAAGTTAATGTGGACTTGATTGTCCAGCCCTTACTCCCATAGGCAAACAATTATTTGTACAAGTAATCCTAGTGACTCAAGTGAGTAATTGGTCTCTAGTGGGAGTAAAACGGCTCACAATCTGGCCCTAATTAAGCAAGTTATACCTGTGACAGTTTGTCCCCCATTCCAGAGTGCCAACTAATGTACTGGGGTTCCACTGAGCCCACCCATTCCACCAGCCTGGGCTCCCTAACCCTGTCTTGCTGCACGCACACACACAGGTAGGGACACACCCAGCTGCACAATAACACTGATACGGAAATCGGTGCTGCATGGGAAGGCTTTCAGCTAGGGAATTACCCAGCACTCAGGTGCACACACCCTCTCAAGTGTAAACCCAAAATTATATTATCTTGCACTGCACAGAAATCTATACAGCGTAAGCGCATGAAATCCAACCCCTCCCTCAATGTGGAGGAAGATATGCACAGCTTTTTGCCCCCACAGGTTATGAATTACACAAACTGGTTTTAGAATAAACAAAAAATAAGTTTAGTTAATTAACTACAAAAGGTAAATTTTAAGTCATTATAAAGGCTAGCAAACAGATCAAAACAGATTACTGAGCAAATAAAGCAAAACACGCAATCTAAGCGTAATACACTAAATTGACTGGTAAATTGTAGAATATTCTCACCCTAAATGTTATTTTGTGCAGGTTGCAGAGTTTCTTGAAGGTAAACTGCACTGCTTGCAGCTTAAATCTCCATGTATTCCTTTCGCAGGCTAGACCTTTCTTGCCTGGGCTCAGCCCCTGTCCCCCCTAGCTTAGTTCCTTTGACTCTTGTTTTCAGCAATCTTCCTTCTCGGGTGGGGAGGCAGTGAAGAAGAACCAAGATTAACTCACTTCCCAGCCTTAAATAGGATTTGCATATGGCAGGAATCCTTTGTTTCCCAGTTTGACCCCCAACCCTTCTTAATGGAAAAATACCAGCAGTCCAAGATAGTGTCCAATACCAGAAGACATGATCACATGACCCTGCAATATCAAAGCTGCATCCCAGCAAACTTTTCAGGAAGGAGGGAAATTAGTATCTTCAAAATCCTATTGTTCTCCCTAATGGCCCATTCCAGGCTGATTGCATAGTGTCTGGTGGGCATTCCCCAGGTGAAAACACAGTTGTAATTGTTACATAATCAATGTTCCTAACTTCAGGTACAGAAATGATACATGCATACAAATAGGACAATCACATTCAGCAAATCATAACCTTTCCAATGATGTCTCACATGACCCATCTTGCATAAAACACATCTTAGTTATGCCATATTCATATCATAATATTTCTATAAAGGATATGGGGCGTAATGTCACACTACCCAACATAAAAGATTAAAGAATGTGTCCTTAAATTTGCAACAGTTCTTTTTTTCAGTATTTCTTTCTTTACTTAGAAGAAGATTGAGGCTTGTGCCGATTTTTTTAATTAACACCCCTACCATAATACCAATACCTTAAAAAAACAGTTTTGATTCACATACATGATGGCAAATATAACTGCTGCTTCCCAACAGCTATGAAACAACTGAAGGTTTCACAATGAAACATACACCATTATTACAGTAATAGCTTCTCTATTGGATTGTTCTTTTTTCTCTTGGTATTCTATTCAGTGTTTTATATTTTTTCTTATAAAATAATTAGAATATATTCTATAATATAATGCACCTGAATACAATCAAATGTATTCTGAAGAGTTGGGAATTATTGCAGGATCCAGTACTTTTGAAAAGCAATTTTAACTTTGCATTCTTACTTTTTATGTTAAAATTAAGGAGAGGTTGAGGTCCAGTTGAAAGTGTTTACTATAGAAAACTTGGTCAAGCTGGTGTTTGACCTTTGACAAGAGGCTGCCCTCAGTCCGGCTATTCCCAACAAACCAGGCCCAAGACAATAAGCTGCTTTATAGCTATTAGCTAGGCCAGTGTGTTTCTCCAGGAAGACCTCAAGCTGAAAAGCCAACATGCCTGACAACCACAGCCAAGGTACCAAGGGTCCAAGCACTAGACATTGGAAAACAAATGGAAAAAGCACACATGGCTACATCTGGAATCCTAATGGGCCACCAATGGTTCCCAGCTAAAGGAAGAATTACCAGTGTTATTTTATCTTCCCTTGTGCTAACTTAGCTGTTTATGTACAGCAATAAATGATTTTTTAAAAACATATTTGGGTCATTATGTCATATACCACCAGCAAGTAGGGTTGTTTTATTGTGCTTGGAGTCAAAATACATTGCTATACCCAGATGTGAGGGAAGTGCAAAACCTCTAGTCCTGCTGTATTCATTCCTGTTGGACAAATGGATTAAGTTTTTAAAAAGGAAACTGAGAATTTATATGGCCTGTAATCCCATCTCACCAGTAAAATTCGCACCAACATTTTTCTAGATAAGTTTGCCTTGCCAATGAGAACACTAAATATTAACATAGTAAGCAAAACAACATTTCAACCAACAGGAAATGCCAGATATAGTTGTCAAGACAGCTCTCAATTCTCTTCTGCCAGGGCCACACTATGCAACACTCAAGAAGCAACTTCTGGCTGAAATTTTTTTTAAATACCATAGCATACGCTTTGTAACTGAGCATGACTTAAAATTCAGGGGGAAAAATTTCTTATTGTGGCATAAATATTTTTAAATGTCTATCCTATTAACATGCCAAATCATTAAAGGGGAACTCCTCAGAAGTGGCTAGGGTGACCAGATGTCCCGATTTTATAGGGACAGTCCCGATATTTTGGGCTTTTTTTTAATATGGGCTCCTATAACTCCCCACCCCGTCCCTATTTTTCACACTTGCTATCTGGTCATATTAGAAGTGGCCCTAAATTTAGATCTTGTAAAAACAAGCTCTTCCAAAACCAAAGAGCAACATACTATACTTTCTTTCAAAATGCACTGGAAAAAGCAGTTTACATAAATGTACCTCCTGCAGGGTTTCTAACCCAAGCATTCCAGCATTGAGAACCAGAAAGTGAAACAGATTATAAAGAACAGTGAAACCAGATTCATTGGTACTCCCTGCTGAAGTTGAGAGAAATGTCAAAAAATGACCAAGCAGTATAAACAGCGAAAAACTAAATTGGATTTTAATTTTTTAAAGTTGTAATTAGTTAACAGATTACCACCAAGGATGTTTGTTTACAGGAGGATTTTTTGAACTTGACATATGCGCACAATTTGATCCAACTTCCATCAGTAAATATATTCTGCCATTACCTTCCACTTCACTCTCCTTCATTAATAGAGATTTGAGCTGTTTAAAGGTAAATACAATTTAGGACGCAAGAGCGGGGTCCCACTCCAGCAAAAGTAAATGAAAAGATTCACATTGATTTCAGTGGAAGTTTGATCAGGTCCTAAGCTGAGTAAATAAAATAATTCTCAGTCCTCTGTCTGTTTTTATTTTATTTATTTTTTTATTTGTTCCACTCTGTTTCCTTTTCTCCATTTGTTGTCCACTACTTATTCTGTTTTTCTTTCTTGTCCTTTCTCAATTTCCCCCTGGTTTTCCAGTAAAACAAGTTATGTCTTGCAAGTGATTCACAAACAGGAAAAAAAAAAAAAAGACATGCAGTTGCAAACTAGATGACTATATGTAGGAACAGGGCTAGTCTTGCTTTTTCAGCACATGATCTGCAAAATGACCTTGAAATCAGAGTTAGAGAATAACATTTTGCATGTCCCTCAGACACAGAATAATTATCATACCCTTCATAATACACTATATTAAACAACAGGATAGGGGACAAAGGCAACTCCAGATGAATGAGCTGGTCAATAGCCTATAGTAAAGTTAAATTAAATTCACTTTAGCTGTCGGTTTTAAAGTAGGACAGGAAGCCTTCACTAAGTAACTTTTCATTCCTGTAGCCCACATCAACAAGAGACGGTGTGATTAAAAAAAAATTCACAGCAACTTCAATGCTAAAGTAACTGCTTTTCAAAACAGTTCTTCCTCCCTGTTTTCCCTTTCAAAATATACTCTGAGTAACCCTTATTTGCCATGGAAAAACAGACATGTGAATTTGATACTCTGTACTTGTTGATGTGTTTTTAAAGCTGACTAGCAAAGTGCAGAATGTGAAGTTTCCTTGCTTCTGGAGCCACATGACAGATTAAAAACACAATTAAGTGAATAGCTAAATGTCTCTCCTGATTTCCAAGAACAGCAGAAGTTTTAGGTTATACTGAAAGAAAAAGAAGAAAACCAACTCAACAAATTACCCCTTGATATTATCAAAAACTGTTTCAAAAATACCTATTTCTTGTGTTTGGGAACAAAATAAACTTATATATTCAAATGCAACAGTGCTATGAACTGCCAATTTTCAATATAATGGAACAGTATAAAATATATATACCTCCCAAAGTTAATAATTACGTAGAAAACAGCTAAGCAGGCTACATTAAGAGTCGGAATACCTTTTTCTCACCACTTCCCCAGATGTTTTCTTACTTAACGAAAGGAGCAGAGCAAAGATTAGAGAACAGTTGCAAAGAAACACAAAACACCTTGACAAATACAGCAAAAAAATAATAAGGCTTCACTTTGTTTATGAAAATTATCTTCTATACATGTTAATTACACCCTGGTTTTGTCAGTATTAAGAAAATCCTGTCCTTGGGAAAAAAAAAAACAAAAACCTATAATGAAATGCAACTCACTACGGAGAAAAGGTACAGTCACTTTATTGAAGCAAGCAGGAGTGCAGAAAAAAAAATGTCCTGTACAATCTAAATAAATGGAAATATTTTGTAATTTTATGTTACAATTTTTCCTCAGTATATAAAAGTTATTTCCCTCCTCTCATCTCCCATTCTTCTCCCACCCCCAAACCCATCTCAAAACAGGAGACATTAAATGCTGCTGATAAACAGGTTGAAACATTCTCTTGTGACAATGCTCACTGAAGCTAAGGTTTATGAACTAACCTCACACGTGATTTTAACCAGTATGTCTGGTCAGTGAAATCTTGAGGGTAGAAGTGACCTTCCCATACTGACTCTCCCGGATATCAAAAAGGTTGAGAAAGACTGGTTTAAATAATAGGGAAGACTTGGAGCAAGATTTTTTCATTAACCAGAATTTCACCATTGGTTGGTAATTTTCAAGAAAACCTAGATTCACAAATGATGATAGTCTCTCTTTGAAGAGGCCCATGTGTCCTTTACAAGCTTTCTGTGCTGCAACAGTATAAACTAACTAACTGACAATGAACAAATGGACAACAAACATCTAAAACTAGAAAAAAAAAACATGAACAAACAGAAGCACTTTTCTTAGCAAGCTAAGAGTACTGAGGAACAGGGGTTCCAACTCTGGCCATGCGGTGGTAAGAGGGAACTGGAGCAGCATCGACTCGCACAGCCTCTTAAAGCCTCAGATGAGCCACGTGGCCGACACACGTGCGGGTCAACTGACACTATTATGAACAGTTCAAGCTCCAGCTCATGATCCAGGTGATCATGCCTTTTCAAAATTCTCTATGAGGATCTGAGCTGGTTATTTTCCTGAGAAAATAATTATTTAGAATTCAAGTACATTCCCTACTAGATGAACAACTCTAATTTAGGTTTAAAGTAGGTCTATGGTATATACATTTTAAAAGCATATTATATACACCTCTACCCCTATATAACACGAATTCGGATATAACGTGGTAAAGCAGCGCTCCGGGGGGAACGGGGCTGCGCACTCTGGCGGATCAAAACAAGTTCGATATAACGCGGTTTCACCTATAACGCGGTAAGATTTTTTGGCTCCCGAGGACAGCGTTATATTGGGGTAGAGGTGTATTTGCAAAGTGTCATTTAATATTTCCATACTGATATCACATTAATTTTTACTGTCAAATAAGATACTGGAGCCAAAAATATTGTAATTGTAAAGCAAAGCTTGTTGCAGCCTATTCCTTGGCCAGCTCTTCATACAGCAGATGTCGGGCTTCCTTCCCAAAGCACTGCACATATTTGCTGGTGCTCTTATGTTTTCATATTAGAAGTCCTGTATTTAGCAGGTTTCCTCAGTAGCAATAAGCAAACAATTCATAAAGTCAGTTTTCAAATGTAGCTGTAAACATCCATTTTTGCTTCACCCAGCCATTTGTTTCATGCTTCCCTTAAGACCAGCCTTTTGCCATAACAGGGCTAGGCAAGACAATTATTTCTGGATGGTCTGTATCTTAAGTTGAAAAACTTGCTCAAAAGCCAGTGGGATCCTAAGTAGGATCTTGATTCAGCAAGGCACTTAAGCACATACCTAACTTCAAGATTAAATATAGGCATGTGTTTAAGCACTTTGCTGAACTGAGGCTTAAGTGCACCATCCATAAATAAATTTGTCTTACTGGAAATGAATTAAATTTTAGTCATCCAGATATTTACTAATTACTTTTTTCTAAAAATCACAGTCTTTGGATAATATTTAACAACAACAAATAATTGTTGATATATTGAAATATCAAGAGTGAATCCAGAAATCAGTCTACAACAGTATAGGAGTGTGCACTGCGGGTTAAGGTGCTGTCTGACTTAGAGTTTAAAACAGGCTATAACTAGAAGATGAGATTTTCAAAAGTGCTCTGTGTTCGCCTAACGCTGCTCCCATTGACATTAATGGCAATGCAGGTGGGGGAGACAGAGTGTTTGCGTGTGCACGTACGTATATGGTGTTGTGGAATGATATCGAGGTTTTATTGGAATTTGTTTGAGATGATATGCATAACTCGCTAATGGCTTCACAACTCATGTTTAATGCACCCCCCTTTCATACCAATAAAACAGCTATACCACATTATCGTGTATTCTCTGAGTGGCATTTTCAAGTGGGCTCAATGTTGGCTTAACTCTTCTCCCACTCAAGTCAATCCCGTCTCCTGTAAACTCTGGCTCCTTTAGTACCATAAGTGCCACATAAGAGGGAGAAATTTCTCTAAGTGACCTAAAATAGATTGTTTTATACCTATAAATGTCATAATTTTAAAGTCTAATATCTTAAGAACTCCCAGAGCTAGACGCAAGAGTTGTGCATCATGATGTGACGGAGAGACTGCTGAGACTCATCAAGCCCTCAGACCACTACCCCTTCCTGCTTCTCCACGTGGGCACCAATGATACTGCCAAGAATGACCTTGAGTGGATCACTGCAGACTACGTGGCTCCGGGAAGAAGGATAAAAGAGTTTGAGGCGCAAGTGGTGTTCTCGTCCATCCTCCCTGTGCAAGGAAAAGGCCTGGGTAGAGACCGTCAAATTGTGGAAGTCAACGAATGGCTACGCAGGTGGTGTTGGAGAGAAGGCTTTCGATTCTTTGACCATGGGATGGTGTTCCAAGAAGGAGGAGTGCTAGGCAGAGACGGGCTCCACCTAACAGAGAGAGGGAAGAGCATCTTCGCAGGCAGGCTGGCTAACCTAGTGAGGAGGGCTTTAAACTAGGTTCACCGGGGCAAGGAGACCAAAGCCCTGAGGTAAGTGGGGAAATGGGATACCGGGAGGAAGCACGAGCAGGAAAGGGCAAGAAGGGAGGACTCCCGTCTCATACTGAGAAAGCAGGATGATCAGCGAGTTATCTTAAGTGCCTATACACAAATGCAAGAAGCCTGGGAAACAAGCAGGGAGAACTGGAAGTCCTGGCGCAGTCAAAAAACTATGAAGTGATTGGAATAACAGAGACTTGGTGGGATAACTCACATGACTGGAGTACTGTCATGGATGGATATAAACTGTTCAGGAAGGACAGGCAGGGCAGAAAAGGTGGGGGAGTTGCATTGTATGTAAGAGAGGAGTATGACTGCTCAGAGCTCCGGTATGAAACTCCAGAAAAACCTGAGAGTCTCTGGATTAAGTTTAGAAGTGTGAGCAACAAGGGTGATGTCGTGGTGGGAGTCTGCTATAGACCACCAGACCAGGGGGATGAGGTGGATGAGACTTTCTTCCGGCAACTAGCAGAAGTTACTAGATCACAGGCCCTGGTTCTCATGGGAGACTTTAATCACCCTGATATCTGCTGGGAGAGCAATACAGCGGTGCACAGACAATCCAGGAAGGTTTTGGAAAGTGTAGGGGACAATTTCCTGGTGCAAGTGCTGGAGGAACCAACTAGGGGCAGAGCTCTTCTAGACCTACTGCTCACAAACCGGGAAGAATTAGTAGGGGAAGCAAAAGTGGATGGGAACCTAGGCGGCAGTGACCATGAGATGGTCGAGTTCAGGATCCTGACAAAAGGAAGAAAGGAGAGCAGCAGAATACGGACCCTGGACTTCAGAAAAGCAGACTTTGACTCCCTCAGGGAACTGATGGGCAGGATCCCCTGGGAGAATAACATGAGGGGGAAAGGAGTCCAGGAAAGCTGGCTGTATTTTAAAGAATCCTTATTGAGGTTGCAGGAAAAAAACATCCCAATGTGTAGAAAGAATAGTAAATATGACAGGCGACCAGCTTGGCTTAACAGTGAAATCCTTGCTGATCTTAAACGCAAAAAAGCAGCTTACAAGAAGTGGAAGATTGGACAAATGACCAGGGAGGAGTATAAAAATATTGCTCAGATATGCAGCAGTGAAATCAGGAAGGCCAAATCACACTTGGAGTTGCAGCTAGCAAGAGATATTAAGAGTAACAAGAAGGGTTTCTTAAGGTATGTTAGCAACAAGAAGAAAGTCAAGGAAAGTATGGGCCCCTTACTGAATGAGGGAGGCAACCTAGTGACAGAGGATGTGGAAAAAGCTAATGTACTCAATGCTTTTTTTGCCTCTGTCTTCACAAAAAAGGTCAGCTCCCAGACTGCTGCACTGGGCAGCACAATATGGGGAGAAGGTGACCAGCCCTCTGTGGAGAAAGAAGTGGTTCGGGACTATTTAGAAAAACTGGACGTGCACAAGTCCATGGGGCCGGATGCACTGCATCCAAGGGTGCTAAAGGAGTTGGCGGATGAGATTGCAGAGCCATTAGCCATTATTTTTGAAAACTCATGGCGATCGGGGGAGGTCCCGGATGACTGGAAAAAGGCTAATGTAGTGCCCATCTTTAAAAAAGGGAAGGAGGAGGATCCGGGGAACTACAGGCCAGTCAGCCTCACCTCAGTCCCTGGAAAAATCATGGAGCAGGTCCTCAAGGAATCAATTATGAAACACTTAGAGGAGAGGAAAGTGATCAGGAACAGTCAGCATGGATTCATCAAGGGGAAGTCGTGCCTGACTAACCTAATTGCCTTCTATGATGAGATAACTGGCTCTGTGGATGAGGAGAAAGCAGTGGATGTGTTATTCCTTGACTTTAGCAAAGCTTTTGATACGGTCTCCCACAGTATTCTTGCTGCCAAGTTAAAGAAGTATGGGCTGGATGAATGGACTGTAAGGTGGATAGAAAGCTGGCTAGATCGTCGGGCTCAACGGGTAGTGATCAATGGCTCCATGTCTAGTTGGCAGCCAGTTTCAAGCGGCGTGCCCCAAGGGTCGGTCCTGGGGCCGGTTTTGCTTAATATCTTTATTAATGATCTGGAGGATGGAGTGGACTGCACTCTCAGCAAGTTTGCTGATGACACTAAACTAGGAGGCGTGGTAGATACACTAGAGGGTAGGGATCGGATACAGAGGGACCTAGACAAATTAGAGGATTGGGCCAAAAGAAACCTGATGAGGTTCAACAAGGACCAGTGCAGAGTCCTGCACTTAGGACGGAAGAATCCCATGCACAGCTACAGACTAGGGACCGAATGGCTAGGTAGCAGTTCTGCAGAAAAGGACCTAGGGGTCACAGTGGACGAGAAGCTGGATATGAGTCAACAGTGTGTTCTTGTTGCCAAGAAGGCTAACGGCATTTTGGGCTGTATAAGTAGGAGCATTGCCAGCAGATCGAGGGACATGATCATTCCCCTCTATTCGGCACTGGCGAGGCCTCATCTGGAGTACGTTGTCTAGTTTTGGGCCCCACACTACAAGAAGGATGTGGAAAAATTGGAAAAAGAGTCCAGCGGAGGGCAACAAAAATTATTAGGGAGCTGGAGCACATGACTTATGAGGAGAGGCTGAGGGAACTGGGATTGTTTAGTCTGCAGAGAGAAGAATGAGGAGGGATTTGATAGCTGCTTTCAACTACCTGAAAGGGGGTTCCAAAGAGGATGGATCTAGACTGTTCTCAGTGATACCTGATGACAGAACAAGGAGTAATGGTCTCAAGTTGCAGTGGGGGAGGTTTAGGTTGGATATTAGGAAAAACTTTTTCACTAGGAGGGTGATGAAGCACTGGAATGGGTTACCTAGGAAGGTGGTGGAATCTCCTTCCTTAGAGGTTTTTAAGGTCAGGCTTGACAAAGCCCTGGCTGGGATGATTTAGTTGGGAATTGGTCCTGCTTTGAGCAGGGGGTTGGACTAGATGACCTCCTGAGGTCCCTTCCAACCCTGATATTCTATGATCTCATTGGAAAGCTGAAAATCTCTTTCCAAAATGTATAACATTCCCATTCCTAGAACTAGTGGATTGCAAGGTATCACTGGTGTAGAGTTGATTATTGCCCATTGTGGGGCCCAACTTAGGCCAGTATAATTTTTGAGGCGTGGGTAATTCTTCGCTGGGAGGCGAGAAGGAATTTTTTTTCTGACAGGTTGATTTTTTTTAAAATAGCAGATGTTTGAAGCTGCTCCAATGTTTGGAATGTTAGAATAAATCCCAGTGGAAATGGATTAGTGGGCAGAGAGCAGGTGAGGTGGTCAAAGGTGGATGTAAATACAATTTATCAGATGATTCTGCAATTTGTCACATTGGTATCACCACCCCATATGTGGCATATATACTAGTTCTTTCCAGCAAAGAGCTAACAGTTTTTGTGGCCAGTGTGCTCAAGGATGAATTACACAGTAAACCAGTGATGTGGTACCAGAATTTTAAACAAGGAAAATTCCTTCTTAGCTTATGATAAGTCTGTGTCCTAAAGTGCATATCCTTGCAGAGAGGGAGGATAAGAGACCGTGGAATTTACTAATTTGTTTCCCCATTTAAACAAAAAAACACTCTTTCCCAACCATGGAAGTTGGCAAACAAACTTAGGTGAAGTGTACTTTTTTGGAAACTATTTATACTGCCTGAAAAGTATACTGATAGTATGCAGTACCAAAGTCCTCAGGGATGAGGACCCTTGTTGGCAGCCTTTAGGGGTATTCTCCTGTGATGGGGTGTATAAACCCAACACAGACCAATGAAGGGTAAACAGGAGCCTGAGAGCCCAATTAGCTCACCTTGTTCTACCTGGAGGCTGTCAGGCTCAATTTAGGAACACACCTAGATGGGAACGAGCTGGGTAGTTACCATAAGGAAGGCATTTAGAACAATATTAGGAGGATACCCAGGGTGGGAAGGCCCTGGGTTCTCTCTTGAGAAGGCCTGAAGAAGAGGCAGGTTGGAAGTCCTCTCCTGGGTGAAGAGACTGAAGAAGGACTCAGATATTGGTGAGGAGGGAAGAGAGGAATAAGCTATAGGAACCAGGATTAGTTTCTATGGTGGGGCCCTAGAAAGTGGGACAGGACCCAAGGGAAATGGCCCTGCTGGTCAGTGTCCTGACAATAGGACAGAGGATAAAGAGGAATCAGAAGAGAGACTGAAATCCCAAAGCTACAGGGGTAGAAATGAGTTGGTGTTATCATTTTGATGTCAGCCGGTGAAGATACTGGAACTGAAGACCCAATGTGGGGCAGAAGTCTTTATGGTTTGCTACTTGTGTTTTAAATATTGGTGAAGGGCATTATGTAGGACAATAATGCCCCGAAAGGGGCAGGACTCTAGAGGAACCTGGGCAAAGGGCTATGTACCCCACTACATGAGATAGACAGCAATGCCAGAAGATGGTGCTCTGGGATGGTGAGTGGCAACAATGCCATGAGGGGGTGTTCTGGGATGGTGAAGTCCATTACTGTCAGCGGCAGCTCCAGGCACCAGCGTTCCAAGCTTGCCTGGGGCGGCAAGCCACAGGGGGCGCCCTGCCGGTCCCTGCGAGGGCAGCATGCCTGCGGGAGGTCCGCCGGTCCCATGGATTCGGCGGCAATTCGGTGGCAGGTACGCTGAAGCCGCAGGACTGGCGGACCTCCCGCAGGCAGGCCGCCGAAGGCAGCCTTCCTGCCGTGCTTGGGGCAGCAAAAAAGCTAGAGCCACCCCTGATTACAGCTCCCCAGAAGCATTTTTGAAAATTCTAGCATCTGATGCCATCTGGGCCATTCCAAAAGCAACAACATTACTTTCAAGACCCGGGATAAGTCACTATTCACCCACTATTGATCAATTCAGTCCATAGTTTATGAGAACTCCTGGATTCCTCACTGACACTAAGCTCTCACAAAGCAGTGTCCTCAAAAAAAAGCTTTTTACCATTTCAAGTTGGCTAGGAAATGCCATCCCACTCTGATGGATAATGATCCGACCTGGCCTCAGTTATACACCTCTCACTCTCTCTCTCTCTCTCTCTCTCTCTCTCTCACACACACTCACACACACAGACTACAACAAGGCACTACACCTGGGCACGAAACCATCAGCCCTCAGCCCTAGTACAAAAAGCCATAGCACATTTCCTCAGCAAACAGGCTATCGCAAACACATCAAATCTGTCCTCTGCTCTCTACTCTGGCTTCCCACAGAATATTGAGCCATATTCAAGGTCATGGTTCTTATCTTCAAGGTGCTGAAATGGCGTGGGCCCAGGATACCTAAAAGGTTGCCTAAAGTTTTGGAACAAGAGCTCTAGTCAATAATTCATCTCCTCAGGAACACTGGAACTGCCACATCTGTACAGCAGAAAAAGCAGATATACAAGTATGGAATGAACTCTGACAGGAACTAAGAACCACCAGACATTATCATCTCCTATTCCAAATGCAAGATGCACGTCTTTAACCCTGCCTTCTTTAATGTAAACACACAGAACAGTGTACGTATAACTTTTATGATACCCACCAAAACAGAACACCATACTACTCAGATAATTTTCCTTTTGTAAAGAATATGAACTGAATTTGGCGGTGAAATTTTAACAAGGAAATCCCGGGAGCCTGTAAAAGCCCCCGTCCAGCATGTCACTGGTTGTAAGCTATTTTACAAATCAGTATAAAGATCCTGACTCTGCAGTAACATGATTATAACAAGGTTTATTCCACCTACACATACAATACAATATGTTTTTGTAAGACATCATCATGACAGAACCGTTTTGTTAATGTAGATGGTCCCAGTAGGTTTCTTTATATTGGCCAGGACAACCATGTTAGCACCTTAATTTCAAGAATGTCCAAGCATGGTTTAACCTTAAGTGTAGAAAGGATCTAAAGAGAGAATGCCTCTTTCTGTATGCCATAATGCTACAGTTGAGATCAGAAGAGCCACTCAAACTGCAGCTCAATTGGTATAAACAGGAAGGAGCTACTGGCACGGTGTTCTTGGAGAGAGCCTTATGGGCCTTTGAAACTCACTCCCTGTTTTGGTCTGAAATAGCTCAAATATGATGACCTTCATGGCACATTGCAAAGCTCATCTTTATGTTCCTAGGGGAATTGTAAGGGTGGGGTATTGCTGGAGAGGAAGAGGAAAATGAGTTTTTAAATTGCCTGGCTTATTGGCAGCTGTTTGTTTTAAATTGCACTACTACACTTAAAAATACATCACAAATAATACCCTAAGTGATGTTAAGGGTGCCTAGGCCATGTATATGGGAGCCCTATTTTTAGCATTTGCATAAATCTAAATATATAAAATAAAGGGCATGAACACTTTAAAGAATGGAAATTGCACATTGAGGAAAATAAACTGTACTTTCACTTGGCAATTTATTTTCATCATAATGTGCAATTTCCATTCTTTAAAGTCCACCTATCTCCAAATAAAATAACCTTGTCTTTACTCTTTTCAGTAGTCCCTTCCCACTTATATACACACTCACCTCTTTGCTAGGCACTGTTTCACTCTCCCCAAAACAAGTTACTATAGTAGTCTTTGATAATTGCAGGCCATAAGTGCATCTTGTCATCACTTTTTTTTTAATGGAAGCTTCCCACTGACAAATGAGAGTTCTATTTGTGAAATTATGGCACGACATTGCCCAGTGTTACATTACTATATCTGGCAAACAAAAATACACCATGAGAGTATGAGTGAGGAAGGAAAATATTAAAGGAGGAGAAGAAAAGAAAGCTAGGAATTAAGAAGCGACGTTTTAAACTAGCAGCAATAATTAATCTTTTCACTGCTAATAGTGACAGAAAAGTGGAAGAAAAAGAACAAGAGCAGAGATAGAGTAAATTCATTAAGAACATGCAGTAACTATCATTTGATGAGGCTTACATTTTTGGTAATGAAAAACATCATAGAATGTAAACATACATCATACTTCTAGCAGAAAGTCCTCTGCATTTCAGAAATCATGATTCAGTTTTCCTTTGGGGAAGCTCTCCAATGGCAGCATTTCAGGTTCTTGAAATGCCCTTCCCTAATGCAGACTTTGGAAATATCATCATAAACAAAAGGGTTATGTTAGACTGGCAAATGCTTCCATGGGAAAACGGTCAGCTGTAACTTGGCCCTGTCGCAGAAAAGGCTGATGCATTGCCTTGTTTTATACCATTATATCAGTGAATTACGTGGTGAACTCTGAAAAGAAACTTAGAATATTCTGACAACAAGAAACACACACCCTGCGAGTGACACAAGTTAAAAAAGCATAAGACATTTTTGCTAATTTTAATGTCTGCATAAACATTAAGAAAGTTACTGTCTATATCACATACATAAAAAGGAAATTTGACTATACAATCATGATCAAAGTTATTAGGAAAAGGAGAAAGATATGTTGTTCCTCTATGATACCATAACTAATTAAAGAACAGTAGCAACAGTATTCAGACTAAGCTTTTTTTGCATTCATTTTGTAGAAATTAATGATGCTTCAAGAACAGAGTACATTTCATTATTTTCATATTGCAGTTAAAAATGATCTGTTTTTCTGTAGATTTATACTCTGACGCATCTTGTAAAATTGCATGTCAGAATGGAAATCATACCTTCATGTGTGAAGATAAAAGATGAGAAAAGAAGTTCCACATGCATTGT
Source organism: Terrapene triunguis (assembly GCF_002925995.2). Classification (NCBI taxonomy): domain Eukaryota; kingdom Metazoa; phylum Chordata; order Testudines; family Emydidae; genus Terrapene; species Terrapene triunguis. Next base: position 57,925,588 of record NW_020664447.1, read on the forward strand.
ATTACTATTACATTTTTTTAAAACTAAATGAGTCTTGGGCTTTTTTTTTTTTTTTTTTTTTTTAAACAGGAATAAATTATGGAAGCAACTAATTCACATTGGGAGAGACAAAGAATGCTAATAACTTTTATTCATTAAAATACTATAAAATTGATTCTATCACATTTCCAGTTTTAAAAAATTAAGAGATGAAGGAGGTTTCTCAAGAACATTTGCAAATGATCTGGTTTACATTAAAAAATTCAAAAAATTATTTCCATTTTTTTTTTAACAATTGTGTCTTAGAGACAAAATTTTATTTCTCAGATGAACCCAAACACACTGGCCCAAAATTCATTACCAGTGGATGGCTCAGACATGGCCTATGTGATACAAATTGGGTGTCTCTAGCAAATCCTAGCCAACCGATGTCCATGTCATGTATTTATTAAGGCCACAATCAGAGATCAGAGCCCCATGGTGCTAGACACTGTACACACAAAATGAAAAGATGGCCCCAAACAGCTTACCATATAACTAAAATACATGACTGCATGAACTGGTAGGCCATGAAGGCACTTTCATTAAAGAGGCACAGGACTGAATGGATATAGAGATTTGGGAAGGGATAACTAAATTGGGTTCAGGTCATATTTTTATTTAGAGAGCCTATTTATTTGTTTATTTGAGAATATCTGACTTCAAAAAAATATAGAATCAAAATAATGGGGTAAAACATGAACAATGCTGGGTAGGGCAATGAAGTCAGCAGACACATCACAAGAGTCATCCTGAGGGGAGAGACAAACTGAGATTTCAAATATATATTATAGTTTTCTGTATCTTTCATGAGATAGTCATGGCAGCAGTGAGAGAGAAGTAGGGTGACCGGATGTCCCGATTTTATAGGGACAGTTCCGATTTTTAGGTCTTTTTCTTATACAGGCTCCTATTACCCCTCCACCCCCGTCCCGATTTTTCGCACTTGCTGTCTGGTCACCCTAGAGAGAAGAGAAAAAGGCAGATTTAAAAGGAAAGTAAGATGAGCATCAGCAGCAAAAAAGCAGACCAAGATTTTAGTTTTTTCTTTTAATGATCCAAGCATTACACTGTCAATTATGTGACCAGGCATGATGCAACATCCATCCCAAAGATATATATCAAAACACCATTGGTAATGGCAAATACAATGCACAGCTGCACTGGCTCCCAGGGAACTAAATAGTCTCAGATCCTGGAGCCTAGTGTTACAATGTGTCTGCCACATGTCATTCTGCTGGGGGGCTCTGTTATGACAGATTTTTATTTATTGAAATATTTTATTAACTTTTGTAGGCCTCAATTCTTTATTTTCCTACATAAGAAGTAGGAATTATAAGATAAAGAGTATAGGAAAGTTGAAATTGTACGAGTTACTGTATATGGAACCAAATTTTCAAACTGTGGATTCTGTGCATCATAAACATGTACGTGCATCTATGTGTGAATGCAAATTTGATTTTTGCACTTATGGCAATTAAGTGTGCAAATGCACCAACTGTGCATGCAAAAATTGCCCATGCAAAATTAGAGGCCCAGTTACAGGTCAGCAGATTAAAAGGCAGAAGAATTTTGTCTTATAATTAAAGACATATGACCCTCTGGACTAAACCTAATAAAAGAGTCCCTTTCTGCAACCTCAGGGTCTAAAACAATAACTTGTAAACTAAGCCAAGCAGACTAATAGAGCAGCTGAACTTCACCCAACTCTCAAAAGAGCAACCACCAAAACCCGGAGAGCAAGATGCAGAGATTCCTGGCATGTAGGTGTAGTGCCGTCTAAAGTTTTTGTATCTGTCTAGCTAGTGCTAATACTGCCCACCAGTGCACTAGCACTACTGCCAGCAACAGAGACTGAGAAAGTGTCCTCTTTCCTCAAATCCTCATCCTGTGCTATACAAAAAACAAAAACCCAAGAATGTTTTATAATATTCCTCCTCCCACACAATAAAGGGGCATGTGGAAGTTTGAGAGACAGTGAGGTTTTTTTCTCTCTGCTTCCACCTTCCAGACATGCCAGCATCCAAAATGAGTGAGAAATGACTGGAAAATGGCTGTTCTACATGATGATACATACTACATCTAGCTACTAACTAGACAGAATATACTTGAATGTAAGACTTGAAAGTTTCCCGTTAACCCTTATTGCTAGTTGAATGAACATGCTCCCAAATATCTGTTTGCTATCTGGAAACACTTGCCTCACGAAACAGGTATAATTCTTGCCATTTGGCAAATTTATTATTCAGTTGGCCCCTTCTTTATGGAATCACATAAACAGTGCTAAGTGCCAATGCCGTGACTGCCTTTGTTATGCTTGCTCTGGGGAGATAGTCCAAAACCTGATATTCTATCACTTCATAAGCATTTAATTCACATAACACCTTTTCAGGATGCATTTTAGAACCTCTCACATATAGATCATCATCAGTTTATATATTTATTAAGGACTTATATTTGTTGAAAGTAAAGTATAACACTAGAAAAGATTATCAAGGCTGTAAAAAAAAAATCTCTATTTTAAAAGCCTTTAGAAAACCAACATTTTAGAATAATTATTTACAGGTTTAAAATGAATTTTCTGGAGCAATGCAAAGTCACTTTACTTTGAGGTAATATAAAAAAATTAGGTTTAATTTTTACATTCTGAAAACATACAAAATATTTAAGCTGTTTAAAATTAATCTCAAAAGGTCTAATCAGATAGGCTTTTGAAGGATTCAGACACTGTGTGTCCTTCAGCATTGTGTTTGCAAAGAGATACAGTTGGTTGTTTAGCCACACAGATATCATTTAGTCTATAACTTAAACAAACATTGATAAAGTTTTTTACAAAAAGATGCTATCAATAAAACAAACAGGGTATTTTGTATTACTTCAAAGCTTATTTATAATGTGTTTAGGAAAATTCAATGGAAACAGGAAAATAATGTCTTGATTTTCTAAACTTTTCAACATCTGCTTTTACTTACTTGAAGCATTGTAAAGTTCTCTACATTTTGAATGGATAACTTTTTTCTTTTGTCTACTCCTGTATTTGAATATCTTCACATTATATTACTCATAAGATCATGTGTATGCAACCACAGGAAAATCTCTGATGCTTTTTAGCAATGGTGACCACTAGTTAGCATAAATGTTTTAAGCAAGCACACTAGAAACATAATAAAAGTTATTTTCCTCAGAAGGCTAAAGTTACTAAATCCTTATATTTTCCGCATGCACATATGTAACATTAGCACAGATATTTTTAAGCTAAATATTGGACTGTTTACACATATTCCCTTTCCCAAGTATGTATAACCCATATCAATTTCTATTAGAGGAAGCATCCTTTTCTACAAATGGACTTCTTTTTAGTGTTCGCCATTACCCAAGCCAAGCTAAAGTTCCAAAGCCATGAATTTCTTTCTTTAAGGTTTTTCCCTTCCACAGTAATTTCCAGGTTGCTGCATGATTAGTCTACCCATAATCAACTTCTATTTTTGATTACAAATACTAGAAACTTAAATGCTATGTAATCTTAGGAAATTAACACAAATAGAAAGCAACAAATTCATGTGCGTATCACTATTCAAACAGGTAACTATGAACAGTTTGAATACTTAACTATAAACATATTACAGTATATATCAGAGAACAAAATCTATTTAAGTTAAAAGGTTAAATGTGTGTGTCCAAAGAGACTTTAAACCAGAATAACAGAGTGAGAAATCAGGTCCAAAGTCTTTAATTACAAGATAACATACTATTTGATAAATACATTGTAACATCATATGCTCTTTCCCTCTACAAGCTTAGATGCTGGGATACAAGAGTATCAGTATCCACTGTTGCTGTGTATGCCTGACGGCCCAAGACAGTGAAGGAGGCAAAGTTTCCTGTGGAGCTCTTGAATATGCAAAATCATATTTTATACTCAATCTCTTAAATAAATGTACAAATGAACAGCTTGATGTATCTGAATACATATCTCCCTTCCTTTAACTTTTTATTTCCATATTGTAAATTTTTAATTTTAACTGTAACATTCCTCTTAATATTCTTCATAGGTATATGTGGAATAGACTATGAAGTGTATTGTTTTATATGGTTTTCAGTAAGGCGTATAGATATAATTGGAATAGGTGACTTATGTGTTGAAAGGAGAAATGAGGTGGAACCAAACTTCTGGACTGGACCCCCTCAGCCTGAATGTGTGTGAGAAAGCAGATTTTTCATCCAAATTCAGATTCATATCCAAAGTTCTCCCTTCAGTCCATCACTTTTAATTGTAGCTGAATGAACATACTGGGCTCATGACCCCTAAAATTTTGAAAAGGAGTGGACCTCTTCTGACTCATGGCTAGCTAAAAGTGAAAGGGTTTTTTGTTTGTTTCTTTTAAATGACTTAGTATAACTCAATCCATAGAATGATAGGTTTGTTGATATCTGTAACTTGGCGGATTGAATTAAGAAGACTGGGAATATCTAACATGAATTTTCACACATTTAGATGTTTGAGAGAATGTTTAATATTCTTGGCATGTAGTTTTCAATGATTAGGTTACTTGCAAACTAAAAGTTTAAGCTGAGTGTCAGGGAATTTCCTATTTTTTGTTAATGTATTATTGTTATGGAGCTGGGCCAGCAGTTAAGGTTGTATTGGAAGTTGCACTGTAATGGGAAGTTCCGGTGCTCTTACAGTGGATCACACAGGTATGTTGAAGAAAATGAAACATGGAGTCTCTTGTGATCTGAGACCCAGATCCTCAAAGGTATTTAGGCTCCTAACTTCCATTGATTTCACTGGAAATTAGGAGCCTAAGTACCTTTGAGGATCTGGGCCTGAATGCTTTATTTTTTTGAGGGCAGTAACACTTCCACAGGAGTTAGAAAGTATCCGTTCTTTGAAGAGAGAAACAACAGAATGTGCTGGAATTCAGCATCTAATCTCAGCTGCTGCAGAAAGTATGTGACAGGGGCCTATTTTGTGGAGTGAGCGTGTGTGGGGGCTCCTCTGATCCTCCACTGTGTATCTAATCCCCTATAATGCATTTCCCCTCTCCTTGTCCCTCAAATGACTGACGGACTCTAAGCCTCCCTGGGCAAGTGGATTGTATTGCAGGATTGGACCTGGATGGAATGGAGTTCTACAGTAGTTTGGGGTTGTGGGGGCATAAGCCAGGAAGTTCTAACGTCACTGGAGAGGCTACAGTTAGGACAGCCCAGGTCTGGTATACATCAAAGGCTCCCCTAGTGCCATGCACAGGCTCAGAATTGTCCAGCTGCAGTCTCCACAAAGATCTCTGGATCCCTCATCTCAGGCATCCCACCATCCACAGAGCCCTGTTCCCTCTCATTCCAGATCCCCACTTGTCCTTCAGAACCAGCCTACAACCCCTGCTTTATGAGGATGAGGGCTGAAGGAATGGGGGTTCAGAGATGAGAATGCTGAGGGAAGCTGAGGCAGGAACTGGGAGTCTACAGAACATATGGGGGACAAAAGGAAAAGAACAGATGTGGAAAGAAGGGGAGAAGAGGGGTGTGAAAAGGTAGGGCAGATGAAGTATGAGAAGTGGAGTACCAATTATCTCTGCTCTGATGAACCAATGGTGGTTCATAAAAGAACAGAGAACAGATGTACCCATGAAAAGGTCATCTGACGGACCATCTGTGTGAAACATTTTCTCTGACTCATCAATCCTCAGATCCTCACACATGAGCCTTGAAAGGTTTATCAGAGTGGAAATAAACTATCAGCCAGTTCTTGCACTCCAAGAGCCTTTAATAAGCCCCACTTCCTCAGATCTTCCTTACAACTCACCATACTACTGGCCCTCCATGCACTCCGGCTGCCACAGAGAAAGGCAATGGCAAAGCTGGGAATAGAATCCAGAATTCCTGACTTCCAGTCCTGCGCTTTGACCACTAGATGGGTCTCCCATGCTAAATAAACAAATTCAACTTTTTAAACTTAATTCTGCTTGTTTCCTTTCTTTTTAGTTCACTTTCCTACATGTCCAATGGAACAGAAGCCCAGAGAAGCCAAATTAGCTCAGTTTACAACTTCCATTTATACAATGTACCAGCATCATCAACAATGTCATCAGACATGTCCACAGTCCTTGGAGTAGAGTTTGTTACTTAACTGTTTGTGGCTGAGTGGAAAAGCAGTTAACATATTTGTTTTCTTACTCTCGCATAAAAATAGCGTCTATTTTAAAAAAATAATTTCTCAGGTAATGTGGCAATACCTATATCTCTGACTCATCCCCCAGGAGTGCAGGGTTTAAAAGGGGCAGCCCTGGGCCTGAAGCCTCCCTTTTTCACAGAGCAGTCTGAAGCAGGACCCATCCTCCCTCCCCTTTAAGTGGTAAAATACTAGGTTTGGTCTAGACCTGCTGTGGGCATTACGCTAGCCGCCCATTTTTTAGGGGGGCTGGGAAGGAATTTTTCCCTTACAACCATATTGGCCAAGGTACAGTTGGGATTTTACTGCCTTCCCCACAGCAGGTTCAGCAAGGGCTCTGTTCATGCATGGCATGACGGGTGGTAGGCTATAAGTCGCAACTCATTATTTAAGTGTAGGGTGGATGTCCAGTGCAGGTACTCCATAGGAAAGGTATACAGTGACTGGATAAATGGCTTGGAAAAGGACTTAAAAAGAGGTGTTTGTTAAAGGAATGAACAGGGAGTGGTTGGGGACTCCTATGATTGGTATGGCAGGGAGCCAACCCCCCATTCTTATAGCCCATCTTAACCCTCCTATGAGGGGGCGTGGATAAGTTCCCGGCAATGGATTTGCTGGAGGGTCCTGGATGGAAAAAGAGGGGGGCTGATAGAAGCCCCCTGGATAATTACAGAATAAAAATGGGGGTTACCGACACTGTACACTTTTAACTGCCGAGTAGTCCAAGACATCTAATAATAAAGTTGTGGAATGATTAAACCGATGTCAAAAGTCTCCTGTCCTTCTTTCGGTATAGCCGGACAATATATTATTGGTTTATCCTAATTCTATTACCTCATTATTCATGTACTTGGGGGAAGTCATGCAGAAATGCCAAAGCACATGGCTTGCAGCCCATTATATGCCCCCGAATCTTCAATATTTTCTACTGAAGTAAAAAGAACAAGGAGTACTTGTGGCACCTTAGAGACTAACAAATCTATTTGAGCATAAGCTTTCGTGGGCTAAAACCCACTTTATTAGATGCATGCAGTGGAAGATACAGTAGGAAAATATATATACACTAAAAACATGAAAAAATGGGTGTTGCCATATCAACTGTGACGAGGGTAATTAAGGTGAGCGATTATCAGCAGAAGAAAAAAACCTTATGTAGTGATAATCAGGATGGCCCATTTCCAATCGTTGACAAGAAGGTGTGAGTAACAGTGGGGGGAAAAATTAGCATGGGAAAACAGTTAGTACAATTAGAATACATTTTTTTCCAGCTGAGTTGCAGACTTTGGGCATGGGGAGGGGCATATCTGTCCACTTCTGTCACCAGATTGCAACACTGCTTAACGTTGGTCAGATTCGGGGCATTAGCTATTTGATAGCACCCCTTTGGAATACAACATGCTCACTGAACAGCAAGTACTTTTGGTTCTGGGTTCTTACAGTTTATTTTATTATATAACAACACTGAAAACTTTAACCTAGGAGGATGTATGGAATAAATAACTCATAGTTTACTTTCCCTTGCAAAAGTTAGACAGTATGAATTCACACAAAGGTCTTTGTCAAAGTTAAAATCAAGAACAAAAGATCTTTAACACTGGAACATATGGGTAAACATACTCCGGCCAAATCCGTTCTTCCCCATCCACCGCTACTTCTGGGCAAGGATCACAGTGAGTTCACTCCTACATTAACTGAATCAAATTATTAGAGTTGGTTAGTGTCATTTTCTACACCTTTTAATATTATTTATAAACATTCATGTGAACAGAATTATGTTTGGTGAACATGGCTGTTCTTCATGTAAATACCAATATCCCCACACAAAGAGTATTTGCCATTTGTTTGTCACCATTCTCCTTTAAGACATCTCAGTCATCGAGTTAGGAGCAGAAACATCTAATTAGAAGCAAAAACAATACCACATGCCTGAGGTGACCAGTCACACAGTAGGAATACTGAAGAGTCAAAGTAATCATCTTAAGCAATCCAAAGGCTGAAAATTATTCACAAATTGTTTAAACAGTTATGAAGAGAAAATACATTTATTAAGAAAAAAAATCAATCTGTTTGTAAACATTTCATTGACAAAAGTGTTGCATTGGTCAGATAATTTATTTGCAACAAATAATTTGATCAGCATTACTCACAAACAGACATCATATGGAATCAGATAGCTAACATGCAAGCAACAAAGGCTATAATCCTGAAAACTCTTAACACATACTTAACTTCATTCCATTGACTTCAGTAAAGTTACTCAAATGAGTAAAGTTAAGCATTGTAATCATTTGCAAGATTGGGACCAAAATAATATTTTTTCTTTGTGATGGATCCAAACAGAAATTTCAGATCCAAGCAAACCTTTCTGAATTACGGGGAATAAAGATCCAAATTTTGTGGTTGTGCAACTGACTGAGTGAAACCACAAATCTGAACAATCCTGAATGTTTTCAAAATTGTGACCCATTTTTGTATTTTAATGTAGTTGTTTCTACAGTTGCGTGTGTCTTATGAAAAGCAACTTGTAACACAATATATTAGGCCCTTGTCTAAAAAGTATCATAAAAACACAACATTCAACTATTGGCAAAATAATTTGATCCACATATATGTTCAATATTCAAGAACATTAATTAATACAAAAGCCAAACCAGAATGTAGATCATATAAAACTGATAACACAAGTTCTTAAAAATAGCATTTTTCTTGCTCCAATTGATTGTTATAAAGCATCGATAAATGTAACTCCACAAAGAGCATTCAATATGCTGAATTTTCCAATTATTTTTCATATTAAAGCTTGAGATTTTACTTTGTGCAACAGAGGAGCCATGGATTGGTCCACTGTTATTCTCAAGAGCATATTTTATTTATTTTTTTGAAACATCCATTTATCATTTTAATGCAAAACAGATAATTATGCACCTCAGCCTGAGATTCTTAATGCAGAAAACTTCTATTTCTTTTATATGCTTTTCTCTGTGTGTCAAAACAAAAAATGCTTATGGGACTATAAAGGCTGTTAACCAGAAAACATTTAAAAATCCATATAATTTTTTTTTAACCATTTTACCAATAATGTTGTAGCTAATTATCTTAACTACTGTATTCCAAATATATTACAAGAGAGGCTACTAAGTCAGCACTAAAGAAACTGCTAATGTGCCTCAGACATCCAAATTAAGATTTGCTGAATGCTCATTTTATATCAACCTGCTGTGAAAATATTACTATACCTGCTGATTTTATGAGGCTGTTTTGGTTTTGTTTTGTTTGTTTTTTTAAAAGGAAGCTTAGGTACAAGGAAGTTAATGCTATAATTTTAAGATATTTAGCAAGTGGCTTAACATTTCAAAGGCAACTAATTAAGCTGGCATCTAATTAAGGTCATATTACAATTTATAATTTTAAAACTTTTGAGTTCACAGTTCATCTATTTTTTCTGCTACATGCTTTTCTTTCCCTCAAAATTAGAAATACCAGTACTTGACTAAAACTCTGCTAAGTCTCTTGAAACCTATGGTTCAAAAATCTTAATTATCAGGAGATAAATAAAGAGCATGTTGAAGCAGACCAGAGTTCTAATGAGTTAATGTAAAAAAAAAAAACAAAAAAAACCCACACCTCATGCAAAAGCAATCCGCATCAAAGCTAGCAGGCTATAACCTGACAGTCATCCATCAAACCAAAAGTCTCCTTAATAAATGCCAATTATAGGGCAAATATGCACAAACGTGGATAGCATAAGCCATGGGATCATTTCCTTCCGAGAAAATTAGTGACCAGCAAAACACCCATGCAGTGTAAACTACCAGACTGCCCTACAGCAAGGCTCACTCCTGATCTGAATACTAACTACTATTATCATTTCATTCCTTTTTATTTTACTTTATTTTGTGCTGTTGTAAGAGTTCAGAACCACACAGAATTTTGTTTGGGGTTATACAAATTCTTTCACAATTTGTATAGAAGTCTAACATAACTTTTTAAAAGCCATGACATGCCTATAATGTATACAGAGTCTCTGACTTCCGCCGTAAGCGAGCCTTTTTCCTAACTTAATCATACTCAAATTTCACCCCTTTTAAAGATCCTGATTCAAAAATGTTCACTCATTCTCCACAGTCCACAAATTTATACCATCTCTTCCTGTGGTATAATATGTGCATAAATTAAAAAAGAATGGTATTAAATAAAGCCTAAAAACTTGACATTGGTAGGTTTTTCTAAATTTAGATTTAGTTTACTAGGGAAAGTACTCAATTATATGTTCTTATAAAATTATCTGTTTATGTATGTAAAGGATGTTCTGAATTTGAGCTGAAAAAGTTATGTTTCCCAAATCTAAAACAAAGGGTAATATTGATACATAGTACAATATGTAGAAAATAAACACACTGAGCAGTATTAAATGGTTCTTCATTATTAACTATGCCAGACAACTGATTATTTTCAGGCCCTTTTGCAAACATCTCCTGCAAATCACACTTGACCATACCATGCTTTAGTTTTCCCAACAGCAGATTTGTTAACTTTATTGTAACTGATAAACAGTATACTGAAAAGTAGCAAGTTGTCTCACAGGTCCACATTGTGGCATTATAGTTAAGCTCCAAAAACAAAGAAACATCATGTTAATAAGAAAAAAACAGCTTTCCAAGTAGTAATATTGTATACTAGTGTAATGACAGAGAGAATAAATTTCTTAGATGAAAATGCTCATGTTTGCTATATTTATACAAAATGGATTAGAAAATACTGCATCAGTCCCCGGTTGATGTCTTACCTAATTGACCTCTAAAGTGACATCTTCCATTGCACAGGCTGGCCCGTGCTATATTCATTTATTTCCTTCTTGCCTGAAATTATGATGAATGGTCTGAGCTCCATTCAATTATTGAAAATGTGCAAAGAAACAGAAACAATGAAACTGGCAAAGTTCTCTGCATTCTTAGGAACAATTTAGGCTAATTAGCATCAACTTCTCTCCCATTCATCATACCCCTTTAGAAATATAAACAAACTGTCAGCTCTAACCTAACAAACAGATCACTGAGCTACTTAACACAAATTATTCTTACATGAAAAGCTCCTTCTCAGGCAATATTCTCCTCTAGGGCATCTGGGAAGCTGAGCTATTAAAATTGAAGACATATGTTTTAGTCAAACTTAACTCCCAGATTGTAGTGATCACTGTTGTGACAGTTTTCAGTCAGCATACTGGCTGCTGGCAATGTACTACATATTTAAATTAAATGATGCAACAATAGATCTAAATGATGCATGCTCATTTACTGTAGTACTGAAACTAGGTAATTAACATTCTGCATCTATAAATGCAAGTATTGATTTTTTCGGTAGAGCTCAAATTTTGGATTTTTTGGGTTATAAATTTCATGTTCTGTTTTCTGCTTAATATAAAGATAGTTTTAGCACTCATTTCATAGGCAACGGGCCTAAGACACTAGCCTGTCAATTTGGATCAAGCAGAAACAGAGGCAATGCTCTGAAGGGGCCAGACAAGGGAGCAGCTTTGGCTCTCCTGCATTCTAGCTAGACTTCTCCATATGTGCTAGCTTTTCAGGAGGAAGAGCAAAAGAGGAATCTTAACACTTAGAATTCTTCCTAACTGTTAAAAAAATCCCAGCGCTACCTCCAAACTTAAAAGGATACTGAAAATATTTTTTTTAATTTATTCAAGTGCATGAGTAATTAAATGTGGATTCCTCCTCCATCTGACTACAAGCCTTTATATTCAATCCTTTAACTAAGAAATTCTTCATTATTTCAGTAAAGAAAATGGTTCCAAATCCTGCAGAAGGAAGAATGAAATGACCTTTTTTCTACCTCAGAATGCTAGGATTGTGTGTAAAGGCAGTGTAATAGTTCTTTTCAAATCCAGTAACAGTTTATGTGGAGAGAGGCTTTACTGGGAACAGCATTAACTGTTACATGCATGAGAGCAAGCATAGAAAGGGGGAACTTCCAATATCACCTTAAATATGTAATAGCTACAGGCGCTATTTTCAACAGGGTTGTTTTTGTTTGTTTCTTTTTCGTACTGGAAGTCTTTTCTTCTGCTGTATCCTTCTTTCCTGGGGTGGTTATATATGCAACTGGAAAACTGAGAATTAAGAGGAGAGACTCTTCCATCACTTCTCCTTTGAACTTCCTGCTTTGCTACTTCTTCATGGGACTAACTCTGTTTTGTTCTGAATTGTTCCAGTGAATTGCTGGACGGTCTGCTTTGGTGGGAGTGTCTTGGAGAAGGGTTTTGATAGAGGTACAGGAAAGCTGGTAGTTAAAGGGGAAGAAAAGGATACAAACACTCCCTCTGCCACCATACTCCCCCTTCCATAATGAAAACCTGGGACACATTACTGTAAACAGGATGGAAGAAAATAGTTACTTTTTCCTCCAAACCAAAGCCCCTCCCACTCACTCTCCCCCTTCCAATGTAACTCTTACGTTCCTTTTTCCTCCTTACCTATATATACCACCAAAATTCATGAACACGCACAGCCCATTCTACCAACACCCCCCCCCCACACACACACATTCACCTACAGTTAACTCTGCCAACCCAACCCAACTCAAACCCTCCAACCCCAACCCCCTCCTCCCAGCAGGTTCAGAATACCTTCAACTCCCCTTCCCACCCAATGTTCAGCATCTACTGACAGCTCATGGTTGCTATTTGTAGGGTCCCTGGGTTGGGACCTGGAGAAGTGGACAGGCCTGGGTCCCCCCACTAACAGAATGGCCAAAACCCTGAGAAGGGGAAGAGTGTTGTTTAGAAGCCCAAGAAAGGTGCTAGAATTTAAAGGGGTTCAAGGACAGGGCTGAAGACCATGCAGAGGGCAAACCATTTGTTGAAGGGGACTGAACTTGAAGGAGTGACCTGGCTGGAGAGCTGGGGTAATAAGAATTGATGAAGGCAAGGAGTCCACAGGGAGAAAGCCCTAGGGGCACTGCTCTGTATCAGGGCAGGCATGGACTTAAAGCTAGCCCAGAAGAGACTAAGGACTGAGCCCAGAGACAAGGCTAAAGACATTACCAAGGGCACAGGGCCAGGCCCTGTTGGACCTTTTACCCCGGAAGGGGTTCGTTCATGCATTTGACTGTGTGACTTAGCTGGAGGCCTGCACCACTGAAGACCCGCCTAACAAGGGCAACAGTCGACAGGAGGTGAGCGTGCACCGTCACACATGATTTTGGCCATCAGTTTCTGTGGGTACATCTGGCTTTGGAAACAGTGGTATGGTTTGTACTACATGGGCACAATCAATTAGCCAAAAAGCACGTTTCACGATTCACTTTTTAGTATTTATTTCACAGTGTGATGGGGTATATAAACCCCACACTGGAACTGAAGGGGTTCAAAGGAGAAATTCTGGGTCAAGGCCAACCCTCCCATCCACACCTGCAGAAAATGCTCGAGCTGTAGGTCAAGCTTAAAGGGAATCAGCTAGGGCACAGAAAGAGAGAGACCTCCCTGCGAGATTCTGCCTGCTGAGCCCAGAGGGGCTGAAGGTTCAGTTATTCTTTTTCTTTACTACTTTCTTTACTACTTTGTATCAAACTGTAAGACTTTGGCAGGAGAGTGGGTAGTAGAAAGTGTCCAAGGGAAGCAGCCTTAAGACATTCCTGGGTGCTGGGCATTGTTGCCTCTTACAGGGTCCTGGACTGGAGCCCAGTAGAGTGGGAGGGCCTAGGCTACCCTACCAACCCCCCTAGTTATGAAGAACCTGAAACCCCTCACTTCCAGACTTCTCCTTGGTGAAGCAAGGGCAGGGTAAAGATTTTGAAAACTGTGTGGCTGGGACTGGACATCTGCAGGGGTCAATAGATGGACTGATAGTTCCCCTCTCCCACAGGGCCGGCTCCAGGCACCAGCGGAGGAAGCATTCCTAAGGGGCGGCATTCTGGCCATTCTTGGGGCGGCACAGTCCGAGCAGCTATTTAAAAATTTTTTTTTGCTTTGTCAGTTTGGGCGGCAGTCCGAGCAGCTTTTTTTTTTTTTTTTTTCCTGGGTGCGGCAAAAATGGTAGAGCCGGCCCGGCCCTGCCCTCCCCCCCCTCTCCCCCCCCATGGTCAGGGTGTGGGACTCCATATGTTCCTGGGGATTCTGTTACTCCAGAGAGGATTAAGGATAACTGATTACCTGATCAGAGGATTGAGTCAATACCCACCAAAAGGCAGGCTGCCACAGTGTTACAGTGGCCAGTGAGAGACATTGGAGGTGGGACAAGTAGAGACCTACTAGCCTAATAATTAGGTGATGCTGCCAGTGAGTACTGCCCATCACACACCAGTATCAGCATTTTAGGCAGTGGACCCTGTCCAGAGGGTTAATTTCCCTTCAAAGGGATAGAATTATTGTGGATGCCTACTGGAATCTCAGAACATGCAAAGGTCAACTGCTGAGGGTATCACCCTTTCCTGAAAATTAGGCACCAATGTACCTTGTGTGTCAAAAGGATGTTGGATTTGCAAGGCCAGAGCCTTTGTAACACGTTTTTGGGACGTTGTTGTCTAGTGTCTTATGTGGACTGAATAGAGATTTAAGTTTAAGTTAGCTGGTTAATCCTGGAACATGTTAAAATACTCTGGATTCAATCAAAGAAAAGATGGGTTAAAGTGGGAGAGGCCAGTGATAGCCCAGAGATGCTGTGGCTGCCCCTTCATTCATGCCAGGACAGATTTATGACATCAAAACAACTCCTAAAGGCAGTTTTAATAAGACATGGCCACTGAGCCACAAGTTCTAATGTTTGTTCCTCATTGGCTCCCTTCCATTTGCAAAATATGTTTATCTTAAAATTCAGTTCTGTTCTTTCACTGGTCTCTGGATTGTGCACTATCAGCATTGTTTAAAGTTTTCCTACTTTTTTTTTTTTTTTTTAAATGACTGTGGTTCTTCTCTGTATTTTTTTTTTAAACCTCTGCAGATGCCCAGCACAGAATAGGGTAGGTTGCCCCTATGCATCTCATGTGATTAGACAGATACCTGATATGAATCCAGGTTGGCTGCCTTAGCTACACGCAGCAAGATGATGCTTATGACTTCGTTCCGTATGTACAACTGCACTGCTACTAGGTTTCTTATACACAAATACTCACATAACTAACCTGTCAAGGGATCTGGATCGGAGACCATTATACCAGCACAATCCTATGAAACAGTTCATACTAAGAATACTAGAGGGTTGCATGCTTTGTTGATTCTGTAGGCCAAGTACATTGCATACCAGGAGCTCATTGCATTCCTTCATTCCACCTCCTCCCCCACAGCACTCTGCATACCACCCTCTCATCCCCCTCTATTTCCGGGACTCCCTCCAACTCCAGCATTCCCTCAATCATGCCAGGGATTCTGTGTGCCCCCCATCCTTCCCATCATTCTCATTTCTTCTCTGTCTGGGAGAGAAGTCTTTCAGGGTGTCAACATCTTAAAACTGTATTGGAAGGATGGGCACAGCTGAGATATGGATATTTTTACCCTGAAGGTGTTAATGACTCCAATAAGTTGTTCTTTGATCTATACAAAATTACACAGGCAGATGGAATTGCTGGCTCTGGTAACCAGATGTCAGGGGCTACGTGTCCTCCAAATCCCTCTTTTCATTTTTGTCCATCAATCAGTAGGGTTCTGCCCACTGGTGCCTAGAACATTCCTTTAAATTTGGTAGTTGATCTTATATGGCATGCAAGTTATTGCATTACAGAAGAACGGACAGAGAAATCCCATTGAGTTGAGTGTTAGATATTGCTTTGCTCTGCCAACCAGTTGATGAAACAAGATTAAATTGAAACTCTTCCAAATTAACTGAATATTTGCTCAAAAAATGTTTTCTTTAATGAAATATGTTAGTAGTCTTTTATGATGCCTTGAATGAAAAGGTATTATTTGTAAAAATCAAAAGACTGCAAGTCTGTATATAACATACTATACTGCCGGGGTTCTCAAACTGTTGTATGCGAACCTCTGGGGGTACATAAGACATCTCCAGGGGGCTACATGGGAGAAATTATGTAATGGTGGATTTATTAAAAATTTTATTTATTGCATTTTCATAATAGGCTCAGTGGTAATTTTTATATAAAATATGGTAGTTAATTTACTTTTGGATGGACCAATGAGCACACAGATTCTGACGTACAGCACCCTCACGTCCAATCACTATACAGCTCAGGTTCAGTTACCCAGCAATTGTCCAGTCTAAATGAGCTCAGAACTTAGGGGTCTTTTTTTGGTTGTACACTTCGCACTATATCTTTACATAACAGTGAAATATGGACTAAAGACAGGTAGTGTTAAGAACACACAAAGTATCAGTGATGAGAAGCGAAGTGATGAAATTTGTCTTGTCAATGCCAGTGCACTTGCTGAAATCGCTGGTGAAACAGACTATTGACTCAACATGCGGCTCTTAGCCTATGAAGTGAAACGTTGACACCAGGGACAAAACAGGATCTATATCAAAGAGACATAAATATAATGAAAAGTACAACAAAAATTCTATGCAGACACTTGGGAAAAAAAACATGAACCCCACAAGGACAAACCACCAGAATTTTTCAAGCAGATGTAGGTGCAGATAATGGTGAGCAAGGAAGTTTTGTGTTCTATTGCTGACAATATTAAGGCCCTTGAAGCATCATACTTAGTGAGTTACAGAGTTGGAAAGTCAGGAAAACCTCCCACCATAGCAGAGGAACTAACACTACCTGTGGCTGCAGACATAGTAAGCACTATGCTTGGAGACAAGGCCCAAAAATTAATTCAGTCATTATCAAACAACACAGTGTCACATCAAATTGATGACCTGGCCAATGATGTCCTAACTCAGTTAGTGAACCATGTCACTAGCAGCCAGTACTTTTCTCTGCAGCTGGACGAATCCATGGACATGGCTGGCTTAGCTCACCTTCTGGTGTACGTTCAGTACATTTACGAAGGTACAATACAGGAAGACACTTTTTGTTTTGCCAGTCACTGCCTACCAGAACAACAGCTGAGGTCATCTGGTCATGATGTATTGGCATCTGCACAAATGGAGTAAAGCCAATGACTGGTAGGAATAGTGGAGTAGTGACACATATCAGAGCAGTCACTCCCAACGCGATGTGGGTGCACTGCAGTATACATAGGGAAGCACTTGCTGCCAAAAGCATGCCCACCAACTTGAAGGTGTTGGACAATGCTGTGAATATGGTAAGCTTTATTAAAGCTCAACTCTTGAATTCCAGAATCTTTTCCACTCTATGTAATGAGATGGGAATGCTCCACACAGAGGTTCAATGGCTGTCACCTAGGACTGGAAGTGACTAGAATTTTTTGTGATCTTTCTTGTATGGCAACCAACTAGCAATACGTTCAGCTTGCCTGGGTGGCAAGATAGTCCCCATGGGCGTTCCAGTCTGTCTGTGACTCCATGGTAAGACTTTTATAGTGCTTCAGGAGGTCACATTTGTTACCAGGTTGGTGAAATCTAATTATAGAACACACAACCAGTTTGAGGTATCTGCCCTGCCTTTTGACAATCTGCCCTGAGGTTTGCACTCACAGTTGTGAACCACTCCAGACACTGACAACTGGCGTAGTTGGGAGGATTCACATGCCACGGGTCAACTGGGTTTATAGATTATAACCCCAGCACTGTTAAAAGTTTAAATTATATATTGAGAGTTTTTAAAGGTTAAAGATTAGCCACAATGAGTGAACCACTCCAGACAGCACGACAGAAGCAGAAGTTTCTGAAAAACCATTGGAGTTACTCCAGTCTCACAGTAAGGATACTACCCTGCAGTAGTTAATTAGTGGGCATGTCCTAGAAAGGGAAAGTCATACAACAGAAGATAAAAAGCCAAAGGCATAATTTTCCAAGATGGGGATGGATCATGTATTTTTAGTAGGGTGGACTATTGTAGTCAAAGCATCATTTCAATTTATTTTCACTGGAAGCAAGGAAGATTTTCCTTCCTGCTTAATATTTAGAACAATTATTAGATTAAATTGTAAAAAAAAAAAAAAAATCATAGTTTTAAAATCAACTTATTCGTTGACCAGGATTATTTTTGCAACAAGACCAGAAGCATTTGATAATGAAACATTTGCACTGCAATAGCTTTTGACTTCTCATTACTCTAATCCTAACATGTCTAGTTTGACCATCATTTGGTACCATTTAATAATTTGATTTGGAGTAACAGTACCATTCATTAGTAGGAAGCTAAGCAAAAAATACTCCAAGTTGGAAAGCCTGGCTAAATGTAAGTAACAACTTCCTAACAGTTAAATCTATAGTCTGTGAAATAGGCTCACAAGGAAGTGGTGAAAGCCTCACTACTTGGGACATTTAAAAAACACATTTTAGAAAATGTACTAAAAGGAACAATCCTGCATGGGCAGGGATATGGACTAATAGGTCATTTCCATCTCTATCTTCTATGACTGAATAGTACTATTAAAAAGTTCACTACCACTCTTTTTAATAAGGGTTTTTTAACATTAGTCACAGTCACACACCAAGACATCAAATCATCAGCTAAAGTCGAATAGAGAAGCATACAAAGTACTTTTGTTTTAAATCACTTGGACACTGAAAGAACAAAACATACGGACTAGAGAAGTTCTTCTTGGAGCATAAGGAAGGCAAATGGTCCATTGGGCTACCTATGCCACAAGAAGAAAATATCAAATGGATTATAAATTGCATTAGAAAAAAAGCACTAGAGTTTTCCAGTATGGTGCTGACGCAAGACAAAGAATAGGTCAATAGTAGTCTTCACGTACCAGGAGGGGAGCAGAGCTATCAGAAACTTTCCTAGGGTTATCTAGCTTTCACAAGGGCAGCAATACACTACAGTCTGCATGTAGTCTCTTCTACCTCCTGCTCCCTTCTGGTGGAGGGATCTCCTGTGTAATATCTCTCTTCCACTTATTGGGACAAATAGTTAAACAAAATAATTTAAAATTATTTGTATCATCATCATACAAGAGGCTGTAATTACAAAGCTCAATATACAGACTATCCAGCCAGTTAAAGACACTTACTATTGCTGTGTAAAGGGTAATTGTTGTGTGACGTATTAATCTTCATGATTATGAAAATATGAATAAAGCTTTTGGACAACCTTTTCCTATTTTCTGTATCTTTTAACAAAGAGAATATGAAGCTTTGTCTCTGGATTATGGAAAAATACTTTACATGACATAGTTTATAGAAGCCAGCTTTACTATTGTAAGACCTAAGGAGCTTTTAGAGCATTCAAAGCCTTCTACTGGAGGTAGGCTTGAGCTGGAAAATTCACATCTAGTTTGGGGTTCAGTCTTTTATTATCCTCAATGTTAGCATACTCAGATTTGGATTCCTGGCCACGGCCATACAAGCACATATAGCTCTAGTAGAGCTCTCTTTGGCTGAACACTCCCCAAACTATTGTATTAGGGGTCCCCCTCACTGGGCCCCAAGTGCTATTTAAGCCTTTTGTGTCAGAACAGGGTCCTAGTGGCTGGGGTCTCTAGGCAAACTTTTGAGGTGCAGATCTTCTATATATCACCCCCCCAGAGAGCTGGGACCCCATGGTGCAACTGCCTATCCCTTCAACCAGTTTTAACCCCAGACTTCCCCATAGCATAAACACACCCTCTCCCAGAATTGTAGACACTCTTGGTTTGCACTTTATCTTCAGGACCACATCATAGAGAGCCAACAAAACAGACTTTTACAAGATTCTAAATCATCATTACTCTTTACTTAGTTAACAAGAGATACACCCATACGTATTTTCCTGTCTTAGGTTCCTCACCAATCTGGAGGATCTTTGGGCTTGGGCAGATCCCACTGGTGTGTCCTGGATCCTTCCCCTGCAGTTTCAGCTTCTCCTCGCAATGATGGAGACTTTTCTAGGTCTGCTAGTTTTCTCTGATCTTGGCTAGTCATGCAGTTAAACTGAACGCCCTTGCTACAAGAGTATGCCTGCCTCTTCCTTGTTCCTGTTCAAAGCTTCCTGTCCCTCCAAAAGCCTTCCTCATTGTTCCTTCGGAGTCCTTTTTAACCCCCTGATTTCCCACCTCTGTCCTGGGACTGTTCCACTCTCCAATTCTCCCTCTCTGAAGACAAGTTGGAGGAACTCCAACTCCAGCTCCAGCTAACCGCCTTAGCATATTCATTGTTTGGTCACAGGACAGTCATTAAGGTTAACGACTCTCCATTGTCCCTGGTCTGGGACATATGTGCTACTGCCCCTCTGAGCAAATGGTGGAATCTGTGATACAATAATTTCACAATGACTTCATAACATCAATGAGAATTCGTAAGTTGTACATAGTCAAATTTCACAAGTGGTCACAACTCCATCTCTACCCCATACAGTTTCAAATTTTTATAATTTATACAATAAAAACCATAAGTAGTATTTCTACTATGAAGTTTTCTTAAATGCATGGAAAAAATACAACTCTAACCTAATTGCACCATAAAATAGTCTGTTCCAATACATTTATTGTATGTCCTTGCCAATGGAAACAAACATACATTATAAATTACACTCTAGTAGACACAATGTACTATGCTGGATCTATTTCCGCCCCGTCTGACTTCAAATAATCTATTTTACAGCTCTAAAGATAAAATTCTTGTTGTAAAATCACATTGACTAGAATTTTATTTAGAACCATCAAAATAAAGTAAGTATTCCATTTTTCACATAATATGGAAAAGAAAAACTAGTAGTGTTCTATAATTATATATACACCTTTCACTAAAGAAAATAAAAAATGTACACAAAACAAGTTTCTCAAGAAGATATACTTGCAAATGTTAATGGCTCAGACTATCAATAACTATAATAACCCAGTCTAATGCTAGTATATATTTTTAAGATCATATTCAGGGAAAACAGCAGAGAAGCAAAAGGCAGAGAAGGAAAGAATAAAAATTATGTTTTTAAAAGCTGTGAATCAAATTCTGCCCCTACAATAGGACTGCCCAAGTGTAACTGAGAGCAGAGGGCCAAATCCTTTTTACTTAATAAAGCAGCCCCCTGAAGTAAACTGGACTACTTGCATAAGAAATAGAGTGGGATTTGTCCCAAAATTTGTCTCATAGTGTCTTTAGGACTCAATCTGTAATCCTTTAGTCAGTTGAGTAAGGGGTTGCAGGATAAGAGTCCTTTGTTTATAAGTGTACTCCAAAGATAGGTGGAGGATTGTAAAGTTATTTTTGAAGAATTTAAACAAAAACCAATTGTGATAGGGCTTTAAGAATGTAATAATTGATTTAATTTATTATGCTTCTTTATTGTGTGTATCATGATTATTTCTTGAATTACGTCTGATTTAATGTTAGACCATGTTTTCTAAATCTCTTCAATAACTATGTTTTTCCCAAGTAAAAATCCCATATTGTTATATAAGAGCCTTTTTGTGGGAACATCAGGTTACTTCTTCAGACTTGTTTAATCATCCTCTAGAGAGCAACAACACATTTCCTGTCTACTCCTATTACTTGATGCTGTGTCCTAAGAAAGCACTGCAATGAGGCAAAAAGCAACTTCTGAACTACAAAAAACATTTAAAAATGCAAAGAAAAAATGGAAGCAACAGAAACGTGAAGGAACAACTCACACTGAAAACTAGAAACTTAGCCTTGAGCATTACAAGTTTATTCTATATGCATTTAGCAATAAAAAATAACGTATCTTAATGTTTTCCTGTTTAATATATAGAATGATAAAAATCTCACATGTAAGGAATTTACATATAGGTAATTTTTAGTTAGTCTTAAAAGCTGTTAGTATCACCATAGTTTTACAAGACTGTTTAAAATTAGTCATATTTTCAGCTGGAGATACAGCAAGTAAAACCACACACACACACACACACACACACACACACACACACACACCTACTGCGCACACAGAATTGCATGTTTAAATGTGCACCTAACTGACCATATGCATGCAGGAATCTTTACATGTGCAAAGGAGTGGTTTCACACAAATACATGTATAGGAATTTTCATAGTCCTGTTGCACTATCAATCCACAAAAACTCAACGGAAAGAGATGTCTCACTACAAAACTATAGGTTTCCCATTCCTCCATATGAATCTAGAAATGCTAATTAGAGTATTAAAGGGATTGTTCTCCTGTTTACATCCCCATATTTGATATAATTTAAAAAAAATGTATAATCTTACGTGAAGAAGTTTATCCAGGATTTAAGGCACATCATACAGCAGAGATACAGTTAAGCTTGGAAGGATTAGATTTTTACTGGCAAGTGTTGATTTCACAGTACACATGAACCTAGGAAAAAATATTTCCATCTATGATAATCAAAATTTATAGATAGGCAAAGTAAGAAAAATGCTACTTGAGAACTTATTAGAATTTGATTTAAGGATATTTATTTTGTCTTTTAACGATTATAAAGCTTTAATTTTTTGAATTATTGAATGTCTGCTGTCATTCAATAATTAGTCTGCCCCCTCCCCAATTTCCCACAACTGTGAAAATTTAAATTGATAAAATTTAAAAATGAAAATCAATATTATCCATCAAAATTATAAAAAAATAAAAACTGAATTCTGCCAAGTCTACAGTTAGTTGATAGCTCCCTCTCAGACAGAAAGTTTAGATTTGAACTTCCTGAAAGTTTGAGGATGTTTGGATCTATGGGGTTTAGATTTTGCCCATCGCTAACAAATGACATTATATGCAGACACACAAAAAAGATATTTTAAATCCTTCACTCATATAAATATTTAAAACAGTAACCAGCTGCTGCTATTTTGCAATAATCATACTAAAACATCATGGATCTGAATCTGATGTCACTTACACAGGAATAATCTTCAGTAATACCAAGGAAATTACACTGAAACAAGTGTAACTGAGATCAGCAACAGACTCAATGTGTATCTCGTATGAGCTCTTCCTAGCGTTCAAACACATTAGTATGTCCACAAGCAAAGAAGCAGCAATTTCTGGAGTGCAAGGCAGTTTGCTATCACAATTAAATTTCCAGAATTTTTATTTAAGACTGCCCAAAAGTGTCACAATAATAGTTGAGAAACAGAAGTCATGAAAGGCAGCCACTTTGGCTATGGCAGCATTAGAACTGCAGCAAAACAAAATGTTTTCCTAGTAGGGAGAAGAAAAAAACTGTTAGGGAAATAAATGCAAAGTTTCAAAGGAGATATGTGTGAATGTTGGACAGCAAAAACAAACATGCCTGCACAAAAGAAGGAAACTTCTTTATTTTTAATTTTAAATATTAAAGTTCTGGGGAAAGAGCATAGTATATTTGATGCAACTGTACAGAAGTATGCTTTGCTCCCTCAAGATTAAGTTTACATTTATCTCTTGGCAATTCTTCTTAGCTGCTGAAGGACATGGACCACGATCTGTGCAAATTTATACATATTCTTTCCTAGGGAACTTTAAAGGCAACATGAAATAGATCTTTATCTAGGTTTTCCCTCCATCTTTTCTTTGGCCTGGCTGAGTCCAGAGCTTCTCACTACCATAACAACAACAAAATACAAACTAGACATAAGTTTCTTCAAAGTTTAAAAGTAATGTTCAAAATTGTTCTATTCCTCAAATTAGTGACCTGATCCAGAACTAAATATCCATGCCTTCCAGGCTGCACAGGCCTCAGAAGACAACAGATGCAAGCTTTATAGCTAACAGAAGCTCTAGGGGAAAGCCCAAAAACTGCTAAAGTATTCCTGCTCCTTGGTCAGGAGCTGTGCAGTTCTCAAAAGCAGGGGGCAGAGATGGAAAATGACAGCTTATGCAAATACCTCCCATGCTATGAAAGTCATGATTCCCAGGGCAGGCCATTTCCTCACTTGGGGTTACACAGCCTGAGCAAGCATAATACCTCTGAAAAGCCATGACTGGGGAGACATGTTCTGGGTCAGCTTCTGGACAGAGATTGCTTTTATTTGTCTTTTAAAAAAACAAAACAAAATACCCATCACTTGGGATAAGTGCAGGGAAGATGGGTTCAAGCCATGGCATGTTTACAATTCCATCCCAGCTGACAGATGTTTCTTGAACCAGGGAAAATACCACTCATGCACTGAAGAGCTGATCTAACCTCCACTAAAGTGAATGGAAGGCTTCCCATTTGCTTTAATGAATGCTGGATCAGGCCTGAACATGTCAGGATCTCAATGAACATTATTCCCAAATTTACAATTCCCATATTAACAACTATTTGCTTAGTGTCTAAAGCTTGCCAGGTATGTAGAAGAGGACACAGCCCCAGCTCTGAGGGTCTTACAATTCAAGCCCCCAATCCTGCAATTAGATTTGTGCAGTCAGACTCTTGCATCCATAAGCAGCGTCATTCACTTCAGTGGGACTTATCTGGACATAAGCGTATGCCCATGTAATTGCAGGTTTCCGCAGGGACTGCAGGATCAGGGCCTACATTAGATCCAGACCATACCCTGCAAGACACAAGGTTAAAACTTGCTCACCTTCCTCTCACAAGACTCCCACTGAAGCTAACGGGAATTGTGCAAGTGAGGCCAACAAGATTGTGTGTCCAGAATCTCAAAAATACAAGACAGATGGATTGAGATTAGTATAGTAAGAGAAAGGCTTTTTCAGCAGAGGTGATTGGCCTGGGAAAAGTGTGACTATAAAATGTCTTCTCTGGCATTCTGTGGGTGCTAGAGGTGAGGGGCTTACCTTTTAAAATAGAACAATGGCCTGCATGGCTGGCAAGCACAGGAAGTTCTTGGAGTTTCTGTTGACCACCAGTCAACATGGTGGAGCCTTTCAGTTGAATCAAGCCAGAACTTCTCTGCACTGACTTACATGTTGTGACTATTTGGGAATCTGTCTGTACAATGTATGAATTCTGTGTGAGATTATTAATTCTATGTATTTTTACCAAGCTTCAAACTCCATTCTGAATGCGCAGCCTTTTGCTTTCTTTATGGTCTGTTTTCCTCCACGTTGGGTTGAGATCCAAAGGCTGGCGGCAAAAGAATAACAAAAGAGTCATTGACTTAAAATGCTTTGACTATTGAAATGTCACTGCTCTAGACAACAGACTGGCTCCCAACCAGGGGAACAGGTTTAGCAGGGGAGAGGTCGCCTTGGCAACAAAGTCACCTGGCAGGGGTCATACAGGTAGGTGGCAAGGATATCACCTGACAGAAGTGGCTAAAAGGTTTTCAAAGGACAGAAACTGTTCTGCTCCAGGGCCATTTTTGCCAATCCATGAAGGAGAAACCACCCAGCATGTAGCATCTCATGAGGCAGGCGAGCCTGCCTTCATGCCTTGTCCCAGATGGTCTTACAAGGAAAGGGTGAGCTAGTGAGGTACAATGCTGTTAGATGTTTATTGTTTTGTATCATCTGTACTCTTGAGCTTTATATGATTAAGTAAAACAGCATTAAGATGTTGGACTCTGCAAAGTGCCTTTCTCCCTCTCTGTTAAGTACTTCACATCTGCTGCATGTGTCTGGAGAAAGTTAAATTGTAACCACAAGCTTCATACCTTGGGGTAGAGTTCTGGGACAGGGTGCATTTAAGCAACGGGGGTGTCTTTGGGTTCACCATCGGTCCTAGGAGCTTAAGGTACATGGGCTGCAGGACTCTGTTTCCATGACAGGGTTGCAGACAGAGTCAGTGCGTAAGAAATATGCCAGAGAAGCCAAGGAAAGAAAGAGCCTGCAGCCTGCTGATGCTCCACAAACTTAACACACCCAGGAATCCAGGGAACACAGAAGCTTGGATTCCTTTCAGAGCAGTCCAGTGAGTGGCTAGAAAGGAGTGCCTGTCCAGATCTGTGACACATGTATCCAAAGCAGTAGGTTCTAGATAGCTAGTGTACACCAGAAAAATATCCATCACCATCCAGTAAAACATCTAACATGTCTGGAGAGGAGAAAACCATTTTTTCTCCTACCTCTCCTGACCTCCCACCAAACACACAAGTATCTAGAAATATTTTAAGAAATCTTGACTATTAACCAGGGGAAATCTAATAGTCACTCTAGGTAAACTTTCCACACAGATTCATTTTAAGTGCCTGGACATGCTGATAGAAGCTATCACTATAGTCATGAAAGTGTCTTCTAAAAACCCTCCTCCTTCCAGGATGCTTATCTGAAATGAATTTCATAGTTTTAAAAGTTAAAACAAAATAAAATTTGTGTGCATGTTTTTAAATTTTAATGGAACCCCATCACAATGTATATCTGCCAATGCCACCCTGGCTAAACAACAAAGTAAAAGAAGCAATGAGAGACAAAAAGGCATCCTTTAAAAAGTGGAAGTTAAATTCTAGTGAGGAAAATAGAAAGGAGAATAAACTCTGGCAAATGAAATGTAAAAATATAATTAGGAAGGCCAAAAAAGAATGCGAAGAACAGCTCGCCAAAGACTCAAAAAGTAATAGCAAAAATTTTTTTAAGTACATCAGAAGCAGGAAGCCTGCTACAACCAGTGGGGCCTCTGGACAATCAAGATGCTAAAGGAGCACTCGAGGATGATAAAGCCATTGTGGAGAAACTAAATGAATTATTTGCATTCTTTGACTTCTTTATGGCTGAGGATGTGAGGGAGATTCCCAAACCTGAGCCATTCTTTTTAGGTGACAAATCTGAGGAACTGTCGCAAATTGAGGTATCATTAGAGGTTGTTTTGGAACGAATTGATAAGCTAAACAGTAATAAGTCACCAGGACCAGATGGTATTCACCTCTACACCCACAAGTTCTTTTTTCAATTTATCTTATCCCACTTTAATTTGCTTTGGAAGTGACATAAATATTCCTGAATAGTTATACAGTATGAAGTTCTAGTGGACACATCTCTATTTCAGACTAACTATGCTGCTTCTGGCAGTCTTCTCACTATTATCCAACAGTACATTGCTTCACTTCTGGATTGGCCTGCATGCCCTCTACTGATCCAGGGTTATCCTGAGCAAATGTCACCTCCCCCATTTAACTGCTGGCATACAGACAAATGTGTACATTTGCAATTCCAGTTTGTGGCAAGGTCCCAAACCCGGAGTAGCATACAGATTATAGCAGCCATGCCCTGTGCTTCTGTGTGATCCCATCAGGAGGTCCTTAACTTCTTTTTCCTCTGAGGAAAGGAGCCCGTCCAGTCCCATGTGAACAACAGTCACCAGAATGTCAAGATCTACAAGTGGATTGCAGAGCTAGTGAAGAAGGGATATTTCCAGGAAATGGCACAGTGCTATGTCAAAGCAAAGGAGCTTTGGCAGAGCTACAAGGGACAAGGATAGAACCTCTGGTAATGGTCCCAGCTACCAGCTGAACTGGATTTTTGCACAAGAGGCCACCAACCAAACTCCGGCCTTAACTATGAGCAGTCATGACTTGCAACCACTACCAAATGATCTGCAAATTATCTCAACACCCATATCTTCTAAGTAGCAGTTGGGTCATCAATTCTGATGCATGCATAGCATCCATTAGTCACTACCTGTGATTCAAGAGTCTTCTGCTTCACTGGTTCTCATTTTCTTCAAGAATTGACACCATGGTCAACTGAAGTGGCTCCAATTTCACTATTCTCCAGGCTCACACCACTGTCAAAGAATTAGTTGAAAATGCCCATTGGAAGCAAAGTGGGGGAGGTAATATGTTTTATTGGAACAGCTTCTGTTGGTGAGAGACAAGCTTTTGAGCTTACACAGACTTCTTCTTCAGTCTGGGAAATGTACTCAGAGTGGCACAGCTAAATGCAAGGTGGAACAGATGGTTTAGCATCTGAAATTAACACATTTTGCAAGAGAGTCTATTCAAGGTGAAATGGGCAGTTAGTATCTCTGCAGTCAAAGGTTGGGGGTGGGGAGAGAGGGGAGTAGAAGAAAAAAAAAGCCAGGGGAATGGAGATATAGTGGGTTATAGTTTGTCGTAATAAGCCATAAATCCAGTGTGACTATTCAGTCCATGATTTTTAGTGTCTAGGCAAATTATGAATTTAAGCTCCCAGGCTCATCTTTAGAAGGTGTTGTTTAGGTTTCCTTTGTGGATGAGTAGAGGTCACCTCACCACTCTCCTCTAGCCCTTCTCTTTTCACTTAACCCTCCATGTCTTCTCTTCCTCCAGTATCAGACATGGAGGTATATTGCCCTACCTAGATAGAATTGTCATGTTCTAAGCAGATATACTCAGATATCAGTGGTTCAGGTGCCAAATTAGTGATCAGCATTACCCAAAAGAGCCACAGTAGTGTGAATTCATTGTTTCATTTACTATATATATATTATTATTCTCATAGCAAAATGACTGGCCAAGTATTATTATTTTATCAACTATAATTGGTTAATAACATAGTAAAAGCATCCTGATTTGTTAATAATGAAATCACACAGTGTTTTAATATCACGTGCTGCAAGGAGCTGCAGGAGAAACACTAAAGAGTCACTTGTGGCTCTCGCGACCCTCAGTCTGAGTATCACTATTTTGCTTTCTAGGGTAGGCTCTAGAACAAAGTCAAAGACACCAAAGTGCTTCTAAATTGGAGTTTCAATTGTCTTATCTGAATATTGCTGGGAGAGAGTTTGGAGTTCTTTATTTTGTACACTGATTTTCCTCTGATTTTTATTATTATTTAAGGAGGATGCAATTACTACTACCCCATCCCCCATGGAAGGGCTTTAATTCTCTCCCTCCTCCCCCTTCCAAAAGCCCAGAACTATTGTTAATTTACTTTTGTTTCAGCAGTATTTTCATATTTATGTTAAAACATATTTTAAACAAAGTCTTTTTGCAGATGTGTATCTTCCAAATCCAGGCAGGTAAGTGTTAAAGGCAGTGCAAAAAAAATCGAAGGTTGTACAACTATGTGATGCAATAATTATGCTTAGCATGCCCTGACACTCCAATGTATCCCCCCTCAGACATTTAATTGTTTGCTTTTCCTCCTACATACAATAAGGAAATGAACTACAATCAAAGTGTGATGACAAATGGTCCCAGGGTTTGCATTCTTCTGAATATATTGGCATTTGTAAACTGAAAAAAAAAAAAAAGAAAAAAAAAAAAGATGTAATCAACCACCCTCATACAAAAGTAGGATCTGGGGGAATATTCTGGCAAAATCTTCAAACCACATTAAGCACTAATTTGAAACTATGTTTGAAAGGAAGAAAGCACTGCATCTAATACCAGTTTATTTGTCTAACAACAACTAAAAACTGAACTTGCTAGACATATTTTGAAAGATGGAAACAATTAAAATACATTAGTGATCTAAACAGGCACAGTATCTTAAAACGGAAAGAACTTTAAACAACCAAGGTTACGCATACCACATTATGTGCGCTAATCCCACACCTTTCCTTGATCTGCTAATAACTCAGTAGTTTACTAATATTATATGAAAATGTTGCATCTTTGTTTACAACACAAAACCATTCAAACAAGAATGTCACTCTGTGTCACTCAAAAGCCTAAAATATCTGTAGAGTCAGGCTATGTCTACACTACCGTGGTAAGTCGACCTACACTATGCAACTCCAGCTACATGAATAATGTAGCTGGAGTCAACATACCTTAGGTCGAGTTACCATGGGGTCTACACCATGGAGAGTCAACAGGAGAAAATCTCCCGTTGACTTACCTTACTTTTCTCATCGGGGGTAGAGTACAGGGGTCGACTGGAGAGCGATCTGCAGTTGATTTGGTGGGTTTTTACTAAACCCGCTAAATCGACCACGAGTGGATTGATCTCAGAGCGTCGATCCTGGCTGTAGTATAGACCTACCCTCAGCGTGAAGTGACAGAAGCAGCTAGAAGCATGGTTGAGAGCTCTTTTTGTTCAGACTATCCCAGGATCAACCATCATTGGCTTTTGTGGTCTATTACTATCCATTTTTTAAATATTAAGTGACTTTACAAATTACACCCAGGGAGCATACTGCTAAAGTAAGGCATAGATCTATGCCATGCTATCAGAGGTAACTCAACCAATCACCACCCTTACTCTACAGGTAATTTGCATGCACCAGTTTAATTGGTTGTATGAGAGAGAGAGCACCGGTGGTGGATACTTGGCCCAACTGCCACATCCATGCACCTCATTGCCACCTACACAAATCAAGAGAACCAGCACAACCCCCCCTAAAACTGTGCACACAACCCAAAACTCACACAGACCTTCATCACAGATCACACCCCACACTAATCAACAACTCTCCCAGCACAACACACACATTTGTCTTTCTCACACAATCATATTGTCTGTGAGAACCAGAAGAAATGTTGGAGTCCAAAGGCTCTGTGGCAGTTTGAATCATAGAAATGCAGGGCTGGAAGGCAGCTTGAGAGGTCATCAAGTCCATCCCCTTTTGCAGAGGCAGGACCAAGTAAACCTACACCATACCGGACTATATTTGTCTAACTTATTCTACGGGGGGGGGGGGGGGGAAGGGGAGGGAGAACAAAAACAAAAAAACCTCCAG
Organism: Terrapene triunguis; assembly: GCF_002925995.2. NCBI lineage: Eukaryota > Metazoa > Chordata > Testudines > Emydidae > Terrapene > Terrapene triunguis. The sequence goes on from NW_020664447.1 coordinate 57,956,259, forward strand.
TGATGGGGATTCCACAGCCTTCCTTGAAAGCCTGTTCCAGTACTTAACTATCCTGGTAGTTAGAGAGTTTTTCCTAATATGTAACCTAAATCTCCCTTACTGCAGATTAAGCCTTTACTTCTTGTTCTGCCCCCAGTGAACATGGAGAACAATTGAGCGTCATCCTCTTTATAACAGCCCTTAACATATTTTAAGACTGTTATCAGGTCCTCCTCAGTCTTCTGTTCTCAAGACTAAACATGCCTAGATTTTATCATGCTTTCCTCATATGTCAGGTTTTCTAAACCATTTATCATTTTTGTTGTTCTCCTCTGAACTCTCTAGTTTATTCACATCTTTCCTAAAGCATGATAATGCCCAGAATTGGACACAGAACTCAAGGTGAGGCCTTACCAGTGCTGAGTAGAGTGGGACAGTTGCCTCCCATATCTTATATATGAAACTCCTATTAACATACCCCAGAATGTTATTAGCCTTTTGTGCAACTACGTCAAGTTGACTCATTCAATTTGTGATTCACTATAAACCACAGATCTTTTTCAGAAGAACTACTGCCTAGTTAGTTATTCCCCATTTTGCAGTTGTGCATTTGATTTTTTTCCCCTTCCTAAGTGTAGTACTCTGCACTTGTCTTTATTGACTTTCAACTTATTGGTTTCATACACTTCTCTAATTTGTCAAGGTTGTTTTGAATTCTAATCCTGTCCTCCAAAGTGCTTGCAACCCCACCTAGCTTGGTGTCATCCACAAATTTTATAAGCACACTGTCCACTTCATTATCGAAGTCACTAATGAAAATATTGAATAGTACCAGACCTAGGATTGACCCTTGCTGGACCCCACTAGATACATCTTTCCAGTTTGACAGAGATTCATTGATAAATACCCTTTGGGTATGGTCTTTCAACCAAATGTGTACTCACCTTATAGTAATTTCATCTAGACCACATTTCCCTAGTTTGCTTATGAGAATGTCATGTGGGACTATGTCAAAAGCCTTACTGAAATCAAGGTATATCACATCTGCAGCTTCTCTCCTATCCAGTAACGCTGTCAAAGAAGGAAATTAGGTTGGTTTGGCATAATTTGTTCTTGAAAGATACATGTTGGCTATTCCTTATAACCCTATTATATTCTAGGTGCTTACAAATGGATTGTTTAATAATTTGTTCCAGTTATGACAGTTGATCAGAGATGGTGAGAGTAACACCTATGTGGGGTAACAATTAGGTGGTTGTGCCTCCAACAAAGGGACAGCTCTGTTCACAAACTCTGGGAAACATATACTTTTATGTTCTCAGCTATTTTGACTTTATAAATTACAGCCATGTAGTGTACAGCTACAGTTAGTCCTGCATCTATGCAATTCCAAGAGTCCTAGGAAGACCATTGTGATATTAGAGGTAACTCAACCAATCACAACCCTTACTCTACCATTAATTTGCGTGCAGTAATTTCATTGGTTGGATGAGGGAGACTGAACAGATTGTGGATTACTTACCCCAACTGCCACAGCCGTGCAACCGCGTATATACTAAAGGTGGACTTCTCACCCAGGGAACAGTACACCAATTCAGCTGAAGAGTAGCAATTGTTCTTGGCAGTCTGAGATGAAAACATTAACATACTGGTCCAAACACTGGGGCATGGCCATCCTGCATATATCATCAACCCAACCGCTAAATATTGTATCAAGCCTACTACCAAACCAAACAGGCAATGTGTGCTGTAGGGACCAGCTGATCTCACACAGATTCTTGAATTCTTTTCTTCCTTGGAAACATCCTGACCAGGAGAGGAGGCTCAGAATACATAACGAGTTGTGAGTCTAGACAAGCAGTGCTGCTAAAGGTTCCCATGATGCATGGCTTCAGAGTGTGTGTCCTTTCTTATAGTATTCCTCCTCCTAGTTACTACAGTGCTACAGAGAAATCTGGCAATGCATACTGAATGAACAAAAAGCTCAAGCAAAAGCCAGCAGAGAGCACAGTTAAGCACTGCTTAAGTCCGAGGCACAGGAAAGGCAGAAAGGAGAGAAAGCCAGCTAATTTTTACCTCATAATAACAGCTTCTCAAGAGTAAAATTATTGACTATTGTGTAGATATCGCAGCCCTGAAAATCTATAGATTAGGCCAAATTCAGAAATTTAAGTCAATGGAGTTGCAACTGCTGACACTAGGTCAGACTATGACCCAATATCCCTAAGGATCGAGGTGTTCATGTTGTGAAAATAATGATGAAGTATTTCCCAAACTTGTGAAAGTTGAGAATCCATTTAGAAGAACAAAACTAGTCATGCCATCCTGAAATCCCCGCATATATTGTTAAAGGCCTAACCATCTTATTTTAGACATCTTCCCACCTCCCCTCTAGCAAGTCCTTTAAGACAACCCGCCCCCCACGTGCTCCCTCCCTCTACCCCAACACACTTTAGGAAATGCTGGTGTAGATCTTCATAATATGATACTTCCTCTCCTTTCTTACATGCTTTGATGAGCAGCAAAATAGTTAACATTTAAAGTATTAACATTGACATACGAGTCAGCACTTATTGAAATGAATGGGCAGTTCACAACCCAGAGCAAGTTTCCAGTTCTCTGCAAACTCAGGCAGACATCACTGCACTGGCTATAATCACTTCAGATTTTTGCATCCATAACAACTAGAGACTGACTTTTATTTTTCTTTAAGAAGAAAGAAAAGTTGAGGTTTGTCCATACCTCCCTGGTCAGTCCTTTGGCCCCTACACTTTAGGAACCCCCTGTTCTGATTCATTAGATTTGGAGGGGAACATTTTCCAGCTGTTTCAACAACAAGGAAATGCAAATATTTCTAAAGGCCATGTTTAAAAATGTATGAATTATACCCATAAGCAGCTGTTGCAACTATAATAACCTGAAAAAAAATAGTATTTCTGGTTTTAAAATTAATATATTCTTTGCAACCAACACATATGATTTTTTTTAAAAAGCAGAACTAATGTTGTCATGACAGTAAGATAACTTCAATTTAAGAAAATAAATAGCAAAGAAAACTGTCAGTTATTTCAGTTGTAATAGAAAGTTCTAGTAATTGTTAAAATCTTAAAATGCTGATAACATCAGATTACTTACTTCCACCTGTATAGACTAGACTATCATAAGGATATCATCTAATCTGAAAGAAAAGCAAACAGTCTCATTGGAATATATTTCACATTATTTATGTTTTGAAAATAGTGCTACATCTTGTTTCCTAATTGGCTGAAGCCAGTTGTCAGGAAATTCCTGCTTCAGCAGAAGAGAATGGAAAAAAGTAAAACAGAGCTTGAATAGGTTACAAAGAATCAGGACTAAAAAATCTGAATGATGTCACCCCTTAAATACCAACCAAATTTATTGAGGTACATTAACTGCAGACAGACCTGCCCTTGTAAATACAGTTACAGCCATTAAAGAAACGAATAGTATATACAGAACATAAATGTATCATACTCAAGCCTTTCCAACTCTTCTCACGTATTTCTGGATCTTCAAATGTCTAAGTATCAAAGACTTCACTTGTAAGATAAAATAGGTCAGTTTTGGCAGTAGTACAAACCCTGCCTGTGTATATTAAGGGTTACGCTCTTGCAACTACCATTTATGTCAATGGCAGATTCAAGAGGAATAGATAGTTCTAAAAATGCACGCACCACTACTGATATACAATACATTAATCTTGCATACTGTATGCATATCATACTATTTGTAAAATATTTGATGTTGTTATGTTACGCATGGTCTAACATGACTTTCAAAGTCATGCACTTGTTATTGAAGTCTTTTAATGGATACCTTTCAAAGTCACTAGACTATATCCTTTCAATAATAATTATAAATAAACCCACAAAGTTAAAAGAGTAATACCTACAATGAAAGAATCCAGCTGAGAATAAATTTTCTTATGGGTTAAAAACAATCATTAAATATATCCCAAAACAACTTGAAATGAAGATGTCATTACCACTACCATATGAGAGAATTCAAACAGCGTTGCCTATTAGCTGCATTAATTATTGGTCATATGTAGCAACAATTTAACAGCTCATCAAATCTGATGTAGAGAAAAAGCCCTACTTTCAAAAACTGCAAAACTAAACAAATATAGTACTTCTACCATATGATTTGTTAGCCTTTAATTTCAGAGGCAGTCATAATCAATAGCATTAAAAAGCCAATTGAGGCTCCACGTAAGCAGACCCCTAGTTCAGACCCCCCTCTTGTCAATGGGACTCCAGGTGGGTGCAGGGGTCAGCAGGTGCAGAGCACATTGCAAGACTGTGGTCTGATATATTTCAATATGGGAGGTCAACATTTCAAATGACAATTACTATTAACGTGGTTCTATAAAGTTTCACTTAAGACAAAGAGTTGTATGAATAACTGATTTTTCAGTTTGCTGGCAGTTTCAAAAATTAAAAAAGAAGCAAAAAATCACTTTGTTTGTAGGCTGTTCTGAAATTTATATATATTTTTTTAATTTTCAGCAAACCAAAAAAGTTAAAAATTTTCATTTCAGGTCAAACAAAATGTTTTGTCCAACCCAAAATGAAATGTTATTTTGAGCCTTTTTAAGGTTAATTTTTTAAATAATATGGAAGGAAACTTCAAACCAAGTCATTTAAAATTGAAAAATCAAAAACCATTTCAAAACAGTCAAAATGTAATGGTTCAATTTTTTCCAATATTATTATTTTACCCACCCCCCACCGCCCTGAAATAAACAATTTGGTGAAACTGCCACAAAGTCACTAAACTTTTTGGCATCCCCAAATCTGTATTTTTTGCCCCAAAAAAGTTTTGGACAAAATTTCCCCCCAGCTCTATTTAAGACAGGCTGTATTTTCAGCTTGGGTCTCCCATAGTTGGCTCAGAATTTAATATAGTAGATATTCAAGTTGTTTTTTGCACTGATCACCCACATTAATCATAAGGGGAAACTTTTTTTAAAAAAGACAACTAAAACTATTATAGACACTTTAGGTTACTAGGCTATGAATACGTTGAAACCCAGAGCTTTCCTGTGTGTTTAGAACTACCAAAAAGAAAATTTATATGGAATAAAATTAATACTAAGTCTTCTTGAAATATTTTAAATTATTATACATGTAATATAAACAGATCTCAAAAGATTTTTTATAAAGGAAAGAAAGTTAACCTTTCTTGACAAATCCTTACAGAAACCATTTCAATTAATGAATTATTCTCCTTCCACACCCGGGCCGCAGAGTGGTGTTAACTTTTAAAGAACTATTTTCACACTTGTAATAATTTAATAATTTTACATTTATTGCCAGAAAATTAAATGATACTCAATATATTTTATAGCATAGACTACCTATAGCATCCATCTCCAAGTGTTGAAGCTTCTGTTTGCACACATGAATTCAGCAACAGCAGTTGCCAAAGACAGTCCCAAGAGGTAAGACAGATCTTTAGCCAACTGGTATGTTACTTGCCTTTACGTCTCAGGAAAACACAAAGATAGTGAACAGACAACACTGCCATCTCCATTTTAAATGCTGAAGTACAAGTATCATAGCATAAAAAGAATAGTGAATATTTTAAGTTGGAATGTTCTGGCAACACAAAGCACCTTCAGAATGCTAACTTTTCTTGTATGCATCATTTAAGGTAAAAATAGCAATGGCAGGTAAAAACAGTTTAATCAAAAAATTTTTTGAAAGTGTTTGAATTGAATGCTCTTGACAAATGCCAGATTAACAGACCAGAAGACTGGGGTTAACAGAGTAGGTTCAATACAGGCAACTCAAATCTCCTCACACTCCCAACTGCCCTGGAGAAAATGGGGTCAGTAAGGAAGAGGAGTGTTCAGTCTCAGTGTGCTTTTCTTCCTTGGCTTCTCTGCTGATATTGCAGATTAGTGCTGACTGTGATGGTGGCTTTTGTGATACAGATGCTTATGCATTGCGAAGCAAGATGAAACCACCAACACATTCCACAATGTCAGCAACTAGATGGCAAATGATTGCTAAATATTTTCAGTTTCCCACCCCATTGCATAAATTAATGAGCCAACCTATACTTCGCGGCTGTCTGTGTTAAGCTTCACTGAGGTTCAGAATCTGGGGAAGTACTCCTACCACTCAGACCTTTATATGGAGTTACCCAGCTGAAAAGGGACTGTTGAACTTTGGCATTTTCTTTTCCTCTAATTTATGCTGGTCCAAAACCAAAGCATTAGCTTCTGACACTATGTCACGTGGCCATGGTAAAGGGGCATTTTCTTCTAATTCTGAACAAGAAACTTCTTTAGATTAAAAAAACCCAGTATTATTCTAAACCTGAAATTTCTCCCTCACACATATATACACACTGTTGTTCTTGCTTTCTGTCTGCTTCACTTTATAGGTTTTGCCTAGAACTTTTTCCCATCCGCTCCAGTCCCTCTTCCTGCTACAGATTTAAAGAAACAGTACACATTCTCACATAAGATTTCTAAGACAATGTCTTCAGAGGCTAATTATTTCACCACAGAAATATAAATTAGATATGTAATAAATAGATCAATTTTAAAATGGAAAGTAAATTACTGCAAATTTATGGTATGTGGGAAAGCTGACTTCAAGAAATTTACTTTGGGGAGAAATTCATGGAATTTTTATTATTTATTGTCGAGCATTTGCCGACAAATTTTGCCTTATCTGCATATATACATGGAGATGCCATTAAACAGGCAAAGTGGTAACGGTATACAAATAACTTGAAAGAAAAATCCTAGTAAACAATGTCAGAGGTCATGGATAATTTATTAAACACTGAAATAGCCATTTCCAATATAATTTTTTTCCCCTTAGCTCATGTTTCATGGCATTTTATATATTGATGTGCTGATAACATTTTCCAGTCATTTTCTATCTTTGAACACTGTATTCACAGTTACAAAGCAAAGTTTTGGGGAGAAAGCTATATATTTGAGTTTTAAAGAACTGTAATCCATAAACAGTTTTTTCCCTTTTAATGTGTTTTCTAAAACTAGGCATTTTAAAGGCAATAAACATGGCATGTGTGGCAGGGTATCAGAATAACATGATGATATTTTTAACATGATGTCCTATGGTCCCCAGCTGTGTTTTTGGGGCTCAAGGTCAGAGTCTTGGGAGCAAAACTGTTGGCACTTCCTTTAATGATCTGGAGAATCATCTTGCTATGTTAGAGACTGTTATGACAGTGCTCTATAAAAGAGATGTCTATATATGCAATTAGTTAATAGATAATGTGACTGTACATGGTGCCCAAGAATATGCAACTTTGTTCCTGGATTTTGTAGGTCCAGTAAAGCTGTTTGTTGTTGTGCTAGGGTTGCCAACTTCCTAACTGCAGAAAACCAAATACCCTTGCCCCACCCCTGCCCCGAAGCCTCACCCCTGTTCACTCCATCCCCCCTCCCTCTGTCGCTAGCTCTGCCCCACCCTCGCTCATTTTCACCAGGCTGGGGCAGGTGGTTGAGGGCTCCGGCTGGGGATGTGGATTCTGGGGTGGGGCCAGGGATGAGGGTTTTGGGGTGCAGAGGGGGCTCCGGGCTGGGGGGTTCAGAGTGTGGGAGGGGGCTCTGGGAGGGGACTGATAGGTCAGACAAAAAGTGATCGCTCTGTGAAGTGTTCACCAAGAGGTGATAAAAAGGTGTTTTTGTCTTATTTTCCCATGTGAGTTCAATCAAGAGCATAGTGATTGGGGCATTTAGTGCACTGGATGAGCTATACCACAGTTTTCATTTTAAAAAGTTATTTTGTGAACACACACACACACACACACACACACACACTTTGTAATCTGAGGGTATACATAGGGACATGAACTACTTACAAAAATGTTTATTCCCTTGTCCCCATTCTCTTCTCTCTGAAATGTCACCTCACCATGTGACATTAAAACCAATAATGACATACAATCACCAGATTTGGAGAGCTCCTCCAATTTTTATTAGGGCTGTCAAGCAATTAAAAAATTTGCAATTAATTGCAGGACTAAAAAATTAATCGTGATTAATCACACTGTTAAACAATACTAGAATACCATTTATTTAAATATTTTTGGATGTTTTCAACATTTTCCAATACATTGATTTCAATTACAACACAGAATACAAAGTATACAGTACTCACTTTCTGTTTATTTCGGATTACAAATATTTGCATTGTAAAAAACAAAAGAAATAGTATTTTTCAATTCACCTAATACAAGTACTGTAGTGCAATCGCTTTATCGTGAAAGTTGAACTTACAAATATAGAATTATGTACAAAAAAACTACATTAAAAATAAAACAATGTAAAACTTTTGAGCCTACAAGTCCACTCAGTCTACTTCTTGTTCTGACAATCGACAAGACAAACAAGTTTGTTTACATTTGCAGGAGATAATGCTGCTCGCTTCTTGTTCACAATGTCACCTGAAAGTGAGAACTAGCATTCGCATGGCACTGTTGTAGCCAGCGTTGCAAGAGATTTACATGCCAGATGCTCTAAAGATTCATATGTCCCTTGATGCTTCAACCACAATTCCAGAGGATGTGTGTCCATGCTGATGATGGGTTCTGCTTGATAATCCAAAGCAGTGCGGACCGATGCATGTTCATTTTCATCCTCTGAGTCAGATGCCACCAGCAGAAGGCTGATTTTCTTTTTTGGTGGTTTGGGTTCTGTAGTTTCCGGATCAGAGAGTTGCTCTTTTAAGATTTCTGAAAGTATGCTCCACACCTCATCCCTCTCCGATTTTGGAAGGCACTTCAGATTCTTAAATGTTGGGTCGAGCGCTGTAGCGATCTTTAGAAATCTCATATTGGTATCTTCGTTGCATTTTGTCAAATCTGCAGCAAAAGTATTCTTAAAAAGAGCATGTGCTGAGTCATCATCTGAGACTACTATAACATGAAATATATGGCAGAATGCAGTAAAACAGAGCTGGAGACATACAATTCTCCCCCAAGGAGTTCATTCACAAATTTAATTAACGCATTATTTTTTTTAAATGAACGTCATCAGCATGGAAGCATGTCCTGTGGAATGGTGGCCGAAGCATGAAGGGGCATATGAATGTTTAGCATATCTGGCATGTAAATACCTTGCAATGCTGGCTAGAAAAGTCCCATGCGAATGCCTGCTCTCACTTTCTGGTGACGTTGTAAATAAGAAGTGGGCAGCGTTATCTCCCATAAATGTAAACAAACTTGTTTGTCTTGTCGATTGGATGAACAAGAAGTAGGACTGAGTGGACTTGTAGGCTCTAAAGTTTTGCATTGTTTTGTTTTGAGTGCAGTTACATAACAAATAAAATCTACATTTGTAAGTTGCACTTTCACGATAAAGAGATTGCACTACAGTACTTGTATGAGTACCAGCTTTTGCGAACAGGGGCTGCTAACAGGGAGTTTCGCAAGGGAGTTCTCCAGGTGAAG
>NW_020664447.1:57965706-57968732 GCF_002925995.2 Terrapene triunguis
AAGGGAGTTCTCCAGGTGAAGGAGGAGCAATACAGCACCCTTTTGGGCGGACAGGGGGTTGCAGACGGGAGTTTGACAGAGGGAGGCTTACGATGGTTAGGAAGACCCGCAACACCTGTGCCAGCACTGCTTCTGTCTCCTCCACCTGCGCCTGTAGCCAGACAGAGCGCCTGAGCATGGATGCTTCTACCCAGATCCTGGTGTGGTTTTGCAGAGACTGTAACTTGCAATTTCCACTTACTGATATCCAGGCTGGGGGGCATCCAATGTGAAAGGTGCCTGCTGGTGGAATCTCTCAGGCAGCAGGTGGGAGAGCTACAGGAGGAGGTGGCTAGGTTGAGAAGCATCCAAATCCACGAGCAATTCCTGGACAGTGTCCATGTGGAGACAGCTGAGGTAGCTGTCCCAGTACACAGGACTGCTGATACACCACTGGTGGAGGAGGAGATGGCTCAGGGTGGACACTGGCAGCTGGTTACTTCTGGCAGCAGGCAGTGCTCCACCCCTGCTCCGAACCCTCCCGCTGTGGTAATAGGTAACCGTTATGCTCTTCTTGATACAGGAAAGAAGGCATCACCCCCTACAGTAAAGGAGGAGAAGCCTCATACCCCTAAGGCTGGGAGGTCTGCTGCCACCACTGCGAATAGGAAACGTAGGGTAGTGGTGGTCGAAGACTCTCTGCTGAGGGGGACGGAGGCGCCCATCTGTCGCCCTGACATTTCATCTCGGGAGGTATGCTGCCTGCCGGGAGCCCGTATCCGTGACGTTACGGAGGCATTGTCGAGGATTATCCAGCCCTCTGACTACTACCCCATGCTACTCATCCATGTGGGCACAAATGATACTGCGCGGTGTGACACTGAGCGGATCAAGAGTGACTACAGGGCTCTGGGAGTACGGGTGAAGGAGTTTGGAGCGCAGGTGGTATTCTCTTCGATTCTTCCTGTCAAGGGTAGGGGCCCGGGCAGAGACAGATGCATCATGGAGGTGAATGCCTGGCTGCGAAGATGGTGTCGCCAGGAGGGCTTTGGCTTCCTAGCCCACGGGATGCTATTTGAGGAAGGACTGCTAGGCAGAGATGGCGTTCACCTTTCGAGGAGGGGAAAGACCCTATTTGGACACAGACTGGCTAACCTAGTGAGGAGGGCTTTAAACTAGGTTCGACGGGGACAGGTGAGCAAAGCCCGCAGGTAAGTGGGGAACATGGAGACCTGGGAGATGGGTCGGAAACGAGAGGGAGTGTGGGCTATATTGGCAGAGAGAAAGGAGGGTCAGGACAAAACTGGGAGGAAAGATCAAACCAGTATCTTAGATGCCTATATACAAATGCGAGAAGTATGGGTAATAAGCAGGAAGAACTGGAAGTGCTAATAAATAAATACAACTATGACATTGTTGGCATCACTGAAACTTGGTGGGATAATACACATGATTGGAATGTTGGTGTGGATGGATACAGCTTGCTCAGGAAGGATAGACAGGGGAGAAAGGGAGGAGGTGTTGCCTTATATATTAAAAATGTACACACTTGGACTGAGGTAGAGATGGACATAGGAGATGGAAGTGTTGAGAGTCTCTGGGTTAGGCTAAAAGGGGCAAAAAACAAGGGTGATGTCATGCTAGGAGTCTACTACAGGCCACCTAACCAGGTGGAAGAGGTGGATGAGGCTTTTCTTAAACAAGTAACAAAATCATCCAAAGCCCAAGATTTGGTGGTGATGGGGGACTTCAACTATCCGGATATATGTTGGGAAAATAACACAGCGGGGCACAGACTATCCAACAAATTCTTGGACTGCATTGCAGACAACTTTTTATTTCAGAAGGTTGAAAAAGCTACTAGGGGGGAAGCTGTTCTAGACTTGATTTTAACAAATAGGGAGGAACTCGTTGAGAATTTGAAAGTAGAAGGCAGCTTGGGTGAAAGTGATCATGAAATCATAGAGTTTGCAATTCTAAGGAAGGGTAGAAGGGAGAACAGCAAAATAGAGACAATGGATTTCAGGAAGGCAGATTTTGATAAGCTCAGAGAGCTGATAGGTAAGGTCCCATGGGAATCAAGACTGAGGGGAAAAACAACTGAGGAGAGTTGGCAGTTTTTCAAAGGGACACTATTAAGGGCCCAAAAGCAAGCTATTCCGCTGGTTAGGAAAGATAGAAAATGTGGCAAAAGACCACCTTGGCTTAACCACGAGATCTTGCATGATCTAAAAAATAAAAAGGAGTCATATAAATAATGGAAACTAGGACAGATTACAAAGGATGAATATAGGCAAACAACACAGGAATGCAGGGGCAAGATTAGAAAGGCAAAGGCACAAAATGAGCTCAAACTAGCTAAGGGAATAAAGGGGAACAAGAAGACTTTTTATCAATACATTAGAAGCAAGAGGAAGACCAAAGACAGGGTAGGCCCACTGCTTAGTGAAGAGGGAGAAACAGTAACAGGAAACTTGGAAATGGCAGAGATGCTTAATGACTTCTTTGTTTCGGTCTTCACCGAGAAGTCTGAAGGAATGCCTAACCTAGTGAATGCTAATGGGAAGGGGGTAGGTTTAGCAGATAAAATAAAAAAAGAACAAGTTAAAAATCACTTAGAAAAGTTAGATGCCTGCAAGTCACCAGGGCCTGATGAAATGCATCCTAGAATACTCAAGGAGCTAATAGAGGAGGTATCTGAGCCTCTAGCTATTATCTTTGGAAAATCATGGGAGACGGGAGAGATTCCAGAAGACTGGAAAAGGGCAAATATAGTGCCCATCTATAAAAAGGGAAATAAAAACAACCCAGGAAACTACAGACCAGTTAGTTTAACTTCTGTGCCAGGGAAGATAATGGAGCAAGTAATTAAGGAAATCATCTGCAAACGCTTGGAAGGTGGTAAGGTGATAGGGAACAGCCAGCATGGATTTGTAAAGAACAAATCATGTCAAACCAATCTGATAGCTTTCTTCGATAGGATAACGAGTCTTGTGGATAAGGGAGAAGCTGTGGATGTGGTATACCTAGACTTTAGTAAGGCATTT
>NW_020664447.1:57968742-58002147 GCF_002925995.2 Terrapene triunguis
TTAGATGGGGCTACTATAAGGTGGGTGCATAACTGGCTGGATAACCGTACTCAGAGAGTTGTTATTAATGGTTCCCAATCCTGCTGGAAAGGCATAACGAGTGGGGTTCCGCAGGGGTCTGTTTTGGGACCGGCTCTGTTCAATATCTTCATTAATGACTTAGATATTGGCATAGAAAGTACGCTTATTAAGTTTGCGGATGATACCAAACTGGGAGGGATAGCAACTGCTTTGGAGGACAGGGTCATAATTCAAAATGATCTGGACAAATTGGAGAAATGGTCTGAGTTAAACAGGATGAAGTTTAACAAAGACAAATGCAAAGTGCTCCACTTAGGAAGGAAAAATCAGTTTCACACATACAGAATGGGAAGAGACTGTCTAGGAAGGAGTACGGCAGAAAGGGATCTAGGGGTTATAGTGGACCACAAGCTAAATATGACTCAACAGTGTGATGCTGTTGCAAAAAAAGCAAACATGATTCTGGGATGTATTAACAGATGTGTTGTGAGCAAGACACGAGAAGTCATTCTTCCGCTCTACTCTGCTCTGGTTAGGCCTCAGCTGGAGTATTGTGTCCAGTTCTGGGCACCGCATTTCAAGATAGATGTGGAGAAATTGGAAAGGGTCCAGAGAAGAGCAACAAGAATGATTAAAGGTCTTGAGAACATGACCTATGAAGGAAGGCTGAAAGAATTGGGTTTGTTTAGTTTGGAAAAGAGAAGACTGAGAGGGGACATGATAGCAGTTTTCAGGTATCTAAAAGGGTGTCATAAGGAGGAGGGAGAAAACTTGTTCACCTTAGCCTCTGAGGATAGAACAAGAAGCAATGGGCTTAAACTGCAGCAAGGGAGGTCTAGGTTGGACATTAGGAAAAAGTTCCTAACTGTCAGGGTGGTTAAACACTGGAATAAATTGCCTAGGGAGGTTGTGGAATCTCCATCTCTGGAGATATTTAAGAGTAGGTTAGATAAATGTCTATCAGGGATGGTCTAGACAGTATTTGGTCCTGCCATGCGGGCAGGGGACTGGACTCGATGACCTCTCGAGGTCCCTTCCAGTCCTAGAATCTATGAATCTATGAATCTATGAGTTGAATTGAAAAATATTATTTCTTTTATCATTTTTAGAGTGCAAATATTTGTAATCAAAAATAATAATATAAAGTGAGCAGTGTACACTTTGTATTCTGTGTTGTAATTGAAATCAATATATTTGAAAATGTAGAAAACATCCAAAAATATTTAATAAATTTCAATTGGTATTCTATTGTTTAACAGTGCAATTAATCTCAGTTAACTCACGCGATTAACTCAAAAAAATTAATTGCGATTAAAAAAATTGTGATCACAGTTTTAATTGACAGCCCTAATTTTTGTGTGTTTTAATCACTGAGTAAGCCTAAGAGAATCTTCAGTCTAATGAACCACCATCAGCGCAACCAACACCACCCTTTCTTTTGTCCTCAACTACAAAGCTGATTATTTGTATTTTTCTCATTCTTTTTCTGTCCCTGGCAGTTGAGCCTGGTCAGAGAGCGTGCCACCACTGCTTCCCAGCCAGACCGTCAGGCAGAAGCGGCTCCATCCTGGTCCCCACTTGGCTGTCGGGGAAAGTGGCCAAACATATAGTGGGGAGGGAGAGGGACAGAGCACCCCCACACACAACAGGTAACGTGGGGTGGGGAGAGGACGGAGGCCTTGGGCTGGACACAGGATGGGGAGGTCACTGGGCAGAGTAGACATGTGGGGTGGTCATGTGTCCTCCCTTTTAGATTGTGCCCCACCCAGCATGGGGAGGCATGAGATGTCTGTGGGATGGACAGAACCACACACTAGCTTCTCCCTCCCCCAATTTCTTTATCTGCAGTTTCCTGCATGATTCCAACTCCTGATAACCAGATGTAGCAATAGATTTCTGCTACCGGAGCAGAGGGAGAAGAGAGATTCTCACAAAACAAACAAAACAAACAAAGTCAAGTGAGCAATGTAATACATTGTCTACAGTACAGAACAGTACAACCTGGGGCTAGCAGCTGAGGTTGGTTATTCATGTCATTCACCACTTGGTACTTCCCATGGCACCATTCCTCTGAGATAGCTTTTAGGCTCATTTTGTGAGGGGAAGGAAACCACAGAAGATAGTGATGGTGTGTGTGTGTGTAAATTTCTGGCTCACAGGCATGGGCCCCATGCATTCAGCAGGGATGCCTACCACACAGTGATTTTGGAGAGATGTGTAGCCTGGGTGCTATAAGTAATCCATGGCTATGCACCTGAGCCTGTGCTTAGGAGAGAAATGAGAATTCAGGTTAGAAGCCCCGAGCTCAGTGTCTATCCTCTGTTTTAAGCCACTCTTGAAACTTTCAAACTTGGGAATCTAAACATAGGCACTTAAATCCATTTATATAAAAGCTGTCTATTTTCATAAATGTCAGGCACCTACAACTCCTATGGACTTCAGTAAGGGTTGTGGGTGAAAATCAAACTTCATACTTAAATATCTAAATACGGCTTTAGGGGCCTAACTTTAAACCCCAAATCTGAAAGTTTTGACTTACTTAGTCAGAACATCTTATATTACAAGTTTAAATACTGAAATATTTACAAAACCAATTAGCAAATACATAAATAGTAAAAAAAATTAAAAAAAAAATCAAATTATACAAATAGTTCCAACCAAACTATAAAATCCAATAAAGTCAACAAAAATGATTTGTTATTCTGTCTGAATTTAGTTTCCTAATCAAATAGTCTGTAGGCAAGATATAGACAAAGCAAGCCCACAACCACTAGCCATCTGTGCTGAAGAAAATTTTTGCAAAATGGAGAATTACTACACATTTACATAAACTTCTTCTATAAATGTTCCTCGGTAGAAACTTACAGAACTTCAAAGAGTAGTTATCAAGAACTGTATTGTGGTGCAATTCAATAAGCTATATTTATGTTTGTGCTCACATTATTCTTATGGTAACTTTTGCAAGTCTATTATGTCCAGTATTAGTCTGGGTTCTTCCGGATGTAACGCTTCTGCCAGATGTTGTCACCAACAAAAAGGGCCAGGTTCAATTTCCTAGGAGTTCCTCCTGAAAACTTAAACACCAGTTTGAACCCCTACCCAGAAACGTGGCAAACGATATACAATACCATAGGCACCCTTGATAAGCGATATTTCCCCACTTGCAGCACCAGGTCCAGGTGTTTAAAACAAAGAATTTTACTTGAGGGGAAGAAAAGGAGGAACAGAGACAACAGAATGAACTTGGGAAAGCCAACAATTAATAAATTAACATTATCTATTAGGTAAAACTCCTCCCTCCCGCATCTTATCATTAGTAGTCCCAAACTCAGTGCACTGGCCTCCTCTTGCAGTTGTGAGTGGCTAATGTGTTCTAGGCCCTTCCTGCCACCCCAGCTCCCCACTCAGTCTGTTGTCCAGGGTTCTTGCAGTCCATCTCCTGCCCTTGAGGAGTGCTGCCTGGGCTGCTCCAGGAGCCCCAGGACTTGACCCAGCTAAAGTGATTTCAGCTTTGATTCCTGGATAGGGAGGCCCAAACTCAAGTTCAGCTTGTAGGCTACTGCTCTTCATAGCTTCAGCCCAAGCCACGCAGGACCACTTCTGTGTTGTGTGCTATCTCACAGCCAGCTCAGCCCACTGACTTAGTTACTCCAAAGCTACCGCAGCTCAGGCTGCTGCCGTAATGCCATCCACTACCTTGAAGCGGCTGCTATGCTGACTCTTTCTATAAAGAGTCCTTACAGCATCCTCACCAGCAGCAGATCACTCCCAGAAGATAGTGGGAAGCCGTTTCCCCTCTGTCCACTGGTATCGCTACCCAACTATGCCAAACTGTTGTTTTGGTCAGGGTGAACCCTCACCCCAGGTACATTTGGTGTAGTTCTCTTGTCAGTTCATTTCTCAACAGGGGCAATAGCATTTGATTGCTCCCAAACTCAAAACTGCCCCAAATGGTCATATAACTTAAATGCAAATGGCCCATTCAGTCATTTCCCCTTGCTCATCAACAAATGTTGGCATGGAGCTCCCTCCTCTATGGAGCCTCTGTCCATCTGGAGTTCTCAAACAGCTCTGGGCTGCACTTTTCACTATTCACCAACAGGTGCCAAGAGTGACTTCCCTAGTATCCAGGGCTTCAGGGCTTACATGGATATTAAAAATAAATAAACAGTGTTCAACTTTGTGGAGACTTACTGTAATACCATCCCAGTGAAATGATTTTGCTGTTTCATAACAAGCTGCACAGCTCTTATAGTTGAGAAGTGTGCGACACTGTGGTTCAAGAGCTTACCATCCCCTCTTTAAAATAACTTATTTTCAAAAGATTGTAACTTTTATGAGTTGGAAAGTAATCTAGTCCGACTCTAAAGTAAATTGCCAAATGAAATTCCATCAGAAATGCAAAGCCACAAAGGAAGCAGAGCTTGGGCAGCCAGTCAAAGCTCTGTATATGGAAATTAAGCATTACAAGTACTTAAGAAGTCCCTAATTTGCGGAAATAGTGCAGAGAATCTAAAGGACATCTCTTTTGTTCAGTTTCACTGTACACAGAGACCGCTTAGTAAATCTTTTCTTTCCAATAAAAAAATACCCTGGGAGTCCTGGAAGAGCTCTTCCAGAGCTTAAGTTTACATTCTTCAAAGTGAATTTCATATAATCATTGATGCTTCTGTCCCTTAATCTGGAAGAAAGTGATTCTTAGTGCAAACACAGTAGTAGTTTATACATTACAGATGCAAAAAGGTGCTTTAGCAGAGCAGCAAATTCCTGTGAAAAAGGAATATGAAGAGTGAATGAAATACTATCAGTTCTCAGACTCACTGGACTGTCTCATGCAATCAGAGGGGATGGGAAAGAATTTCAAGTTACACTGAGGTCACCTTAATTCAAAGAGTGGAATTAAGTATAGAATTTTTTCTTTTAACTGCACTGCTTTTGAAATATAGTTTCATACCATGAATAGTAGTCAATTGTAAATTATTTTGTTCCTCCATTGCAACAGTAGACAGAGAAATTTAGCTGTTCAGGCTAAAGGAACAAACATCGGTATTTACTAGCGCATACTCCCCTCCAGAATTTAGAATAGAATCCAGGAATAAATCTCAACATGTCTCTGCTGTCCAGCAAATAGCTGTGAAATCCACTGACAAAGTATGGGTCTCTTTCCCCTCAATTGGTTGGCCACACAGTGGATAACAGCCTATTACTGCTGCTAAGTTTCTCCATTATCTCGGTAGGTATAGGGTTGTACTGTAAATCTAAAGGTTCCAATCAGGATAATAAGCCGGGTGGGGGGAGGCGAGAGAGGAGGAGGAAGAGGGAGAAATCCATACAGTTCTTCATTATGGAATTTCTTTTTTTCAGTCTCTTTTATAAATTTCAAGATTTTAGAAAAAGCAGAGAGGGAGACTGAGGGAGCCCCAGATGAGAATATCCCATAGCTGAGTGGTTAGAGCACCCACCTGAGAGGTGTGGGATACCCTTGTTCAAATCCTTTCTCCCCATCTGGCAGAGGCGGGGAATTGAACCTTGATCCCATCCCATCCCAGGAGAGTACTCTAAACAATGAGATAAAAGTTAAGGCAGGCACTACTAATACGTCCTGAAAGGGACCTGATCTGCTAGGCGGCCTCTGACCATGCCTACTGGATTGGGCCCCCTGGGTGAGATATACATTCCCCCGCCTATCTTCCCCGGGTTTGTGGAGTGAATTTAGGCACCTACCGGGTAAGGCAATGTCTGAGCAGGGATTTTGTGGATCACAGTGGAGCCTAACACTGGGAATTAGGCACCTAAGTATGAGTTTTAGGCACTTAAGTACAGTAACTCCTTGCTTAACGTGGTAGTTATTCCTGAAAAATCCAACTTTAAGAGAAACGATGTTAAGTGAATCCAATTTCCCCATACGAATTAATGTAAATAGAGGGGGTTAGGTTCCAGGGAAATTTTTTTCACCAGACAAAAACTATATATTATATAGATATACACACAGTATACTTTTTAAACAAACAATTTAATACTGTTCACAGCTATGATGATTGTGAAGCTTGGTTGAGGTGGTGAAGTTAGAAGGTGGGATATTTCCCAGGGAATGCCTTACTGCTAAATGATGAACTAGCACTCGGCTGAGCCCTCAAGGGTTAACACGTTGTTAATGTAGCCTCTCACACAAGGCAGCACGAACACGAGGGAGGGGAGACAGCATAGCAGACAGAGACAGACACACACCTTGTGTGTGTGTGTGTGTGTGTATATGTGTGAGAGAGAGAGAAATGCACACTGCCCCTTTAAGTAAGCTGACCCACTCTTAAATGCATTGTCTTTTTAAATGGATCAGGAAGTTGAGACAGCAGCTGCTGCCCCGAGCTCTCGGTCTCTCTCCGTCCGTGTCCCCTCCCTGCTCTATATGGAGAAGGGGTAAGTGGGGTGAAGGAGTAGGGGGGAGGGGGACACCCTGACATTAGCCCCTTGTGGTGGGATGGCTGCCCCACCACCATGCTAGAGGGGGCTGCAGCAGGCCAGTGGGACTGCGCAGACGAACAGCCAATAGAAAGAGGGCTTATTGGGAGCCAATCAGGGCCCAGATTGGAGACAGCCAATCAGGGCCAGGCTCAGCCCTATGAGAAGGCTGCTCAGGGAGAGAGCAGTCAGTCTGTCCTAGACCTTCATGGGGGAAGGTCTGTCTCCAGAGCAGGAGACCAGCACCTTGGACAGAGCAGTGCTGGGCAGGCTCAGGGGGAGCTCAGTAGGGCTCCGGCCCAAAACCTGCCAGACTGCGGGCCCTGAGAGAAAGAGCCTAGTGGGTGTGAGGGGCCAGAGGGGAAGTGGCCCAGGGACAGTTGGACAAGGGGAGAGAAGGAGGACAGGGCGGCTGCCACTAGAGGGTCCCTGGGTCGGGACCCAGAATAGTGGGTGGGCCTGGGTCCCCCCCTTCCCCTTTGTACTGCACCTAGCCATGCAGTAGGGTGGCTGAGACAAACTGCAACCGGCCCTTGAGACAAGGGACTAGATTTTGGAGGTTGTGGTTGGCCACTGAGGCCAATGCAAGGACTGCTGAACAACGCTCCCCAGAAGGGGGGTGAGGATGGACTGGGGACACTGCCAGAGGGCAGTGTCCTGAAGAGGACGCTGCCGAGCAGGGAGCAACACGGATCCAGACCACAACTGTGGAGCAGAGGACGGACGGGACACCACCAGCAGAGGGCACTCCCCATGGACCGAGCTAATTCCTGGAACAACCAGTGGGAGGCGCCACGGTGGTGAGTCCCAACCCTGTCACACACACCCTTCCCTTCCTGCACAACAAGCACGAGTCTCTGGGAGCAGCTCCAAGGCAGAGGGCAGGAGCAGCACATGGCAGTGGGGGGAGGGACAGCTGAACTGCCGATTGATAGCCTGCTGGGCGGCTGCAGCACAGGGAACTTAAAGGAGCGGGGAGCTGATAGGGGGACTGCCGGTTCACCCAGGTTACAAGCCCCCACCAGCTAGCTGCAAAGGGCTGCTCTTTCTGCAAACATAGGACAAAGCAGGCAGCTGCCAAACGACGTTAGAAGGGAGCATTGCACAACTTTAAATGAGTATGTTCCCTAATTGATCAGCAATGTAACAATGAAACAAGTTCTAATTAGGGTTGCTAATCTTGGTTGGATGTATTCCGGGAGATTTCATCACATGACAATCTTTAATTAAAGATTACTCTTTAATTCCTGGAGACTCCAGGCCAATCCTGGAGGGCTGGCAACCCTAAACTTTATAGAAAAATACATGAGAAAGTTAATAATCTTTGTTCAGTGCAGGGTTTGAAAGGTGTGCAGTAAAGATGACACCGAGCTAAATATTGAATGACAAGGATAAAAACTGTTGACTAGCTAGCCATTTAGTGGGCATGATCAATCCTGTGCACCAAATGAGGCAAGTGTGCTGCGGAAGAAGTAGTCTGTGAAAATGTAATAAAGAATGTACCATAATACATACACACAAGAAGGCAGAATTAAAGTTAGGGCATCTTCAATTCTGGCATTTCCTAACTTTTGAATGCTTGACTTTGCAACCGTAAGATTATTTTAGTGCAGTGTTCCAAGTTGGGGGTTGTTGTTCACAAGCCCTGAAAAAAGTTGAGCAGAAAAAAGCCAGTACTATCCATTAAAATTAACCACTTTCGATAAACAGCAAAACAATGAGCAGCCCAATTTAAAGAGTCATAGCAATTTATCAATATTTTGCTGTACTGTAACTGTCAGATATTTCTGAATGTAAATCTATCTGGATGTTAATATTTAGATTCTACTGATTCCTCAAGATTGGGTGTCAATATAATCTAATTTCTCTGTATTGAAGTTTGTTCCTCGTGGTAACAATCCTGATAAGTGACTCGTTAAAATATTTTTATTGTGTGTTTTTTGAAAGTGTGGCTGTTACTTTAAGTTATGAATGCTTCTCTGAAGACTTTGGAAGATAAAATTCTGCTGAAACAGAATTTAACTAACTTCTTTGTCCTTTTATTTCTGATGAATTTCCATGAAAAAAATAAAACTAACTTTTGTTTAGTTTGTGTGCTCCTGTTGCTTATTTCTCACCTGAAGTTACATTTGTAATATGTTAGTTGCTAGATGTCAGCAAAGATTATGGAACAAATTCAGAGGAGACTCTAAACTGGTGTTATTTATACCTTTTTCCAAATCAAGACATGCATCTTAAACTTCCTTACACTTACTAATATAAGAGTCAAATTTAGACACTGTATTTGGCTCTATACTTTTTATGGGAAAAGCAGGAACAGATGAACTCTTAGGACACTACAGATCCTGATTTCCATGCAAAGCTATTAATAAGAAATTAGAGTAAATATTAGTAAATTATTTGTAAACAGAATGTTTGCCAATATTTTTCAGCAGGTATCAGCATCTAAGTCCCAACTCTTGATTCCCACAGGAATAGGGTGACCAGATGTCCCGATTTTATAGGGACAGTCCCGATTTTTGGGTCTTTGGCTCCTATTACCCCCCACACACACCCAGATTTTTTTATATTTGCTGTCTGGTCACCCTACACAGGAAAAGCCTGAGCAAAATCTCTTTGCCCACAGAAACAACAGGTAGACACTACATTCACACACCCCCTCCAAACACCACATGGATCCATGTTATGGAGAAACCTACTGGCCATATTTGATGCACCTATATTTCACACACCTGTAGTGAGCCACAGAAACATGATGTACAGAGGGTGCAAATTCCCTCTGGTTTGGGTTTCTGGTGCAACAGACATACAGCTTTTATGCTGTTTTAGACCCAAATATGCCTTTAAGTGAAAGAGGGGGTTTAGCCCCAAGAATTGTAACATCACTAATGTTTTCAGGTAATTTTTTTTAGCTTACAGAGGAAAAAAACCTGAATGGTTTTATTATTCCAGTAAAATATTAATTTGTTTTACAGTTAATAGTGACAAGGATAGCTATACAGTAACTTCAGTTACAACTGCAAATGGCTGCATGCCATTTATTAAATAACTTCTCTTTATCTAACAAAACACATTAAAGGCAAAGTGTTGCCTAATGCAAGTAGTAAGTCACTTCAATCTTTTGAATATTACTGTTTTATCAATTAATACACGTCCATATATTTTCAATGGGCCAATTTTGATTATTCTTTGTTGAAATACTGGGGATTTTATTATGGGCCACTGAACTGCCTCCCATGTAGAACAATCACACTTACCTAGTATTATCTTGATTGTAACCAGGTAGACAACATTGTTCAAAGAAAGCAAATGATAAAATATTTGCTCTCATTAAGGTTTACAAAGCAGTCTTCAAGTGATATTACATTATAAATCCTGTTGCAGGCTTTTACCAGCTTTTTAGGGAAGGTATAAATGACATGGTAAATTTGCATTTAAATTCATGGAACTTTAAAAATCTGTTTCAGATTTAGCCCTCCAGCCAGAAACAATATTTTCATTTGTAAACAAGCTGTTTCATAATGAGATCTTTTGTAGCATATAGACTCCTGGAAAAAACCCTCTGTTTTAAAGAAATATAGTAGTATCTTTCCAATATAAATTATTGATTACTTTGTGCATCCCAAATCACTCGAACATATAAGGAAAGATTTTAAGCAAAATTTAATCTGCTGTCCAAATACAACATTACTTTAAACATGAGGTCATCTAAACATCTGTCTCCAATATATCCCAAGGGATTTAAATCAAAAGTCTGCTAAACATGTACAATCATTTTGAAAATAAATAACAGAACAAATTTAGTCTTGATTATGATTATCATGCATTTTAAGAGGAAACATTTATTCTAATAAGAAAAGTCTGAACCAATTTAAATGTATTGACATTACGGTAAAATAGTTTCATACCCTAAAGAAGACATTTTTTTCCATTTACTCTGATCTTTAGTAATATTCAATGTGTAATATTTGGAGAAAAAAAGCCTTGTGCCTGTTTCCTCAAATACCATTCTTCTCCTCCCCTTTATAGATATGTAGTGAACAGCTGCTCAGAGACTAGAGAAATATTAAAATTGTCTATCACAAATACTGTGTGCTGGCCCAGCTACTTGCTTACAAGCTCCCTCTGAGTTTTCCTTCCCTTTGGGCAACTGCTACACGAAAGAAAAAGAAAAAATTCTTTGTCAACACTACAGAGATCTCAAATTTAGTTATCCATCTCCATTTTCTTCCTCTGGGAAAGAAGTGAAGACGCAGGGGGTGGAGTAGAGTGGGTATTACCTTAACCATTCACAAAGAAACAAAATATTGTAAAGGTTGTCTCAACGAAGGACCATCTCATATCCCCATTTACATCCCAACTTTGATATATGATCATTTTAAGAACAGATAGGAGTTAAATAAGTTGCTGTTTGTTCCTCACTCACTTGCAGCCCTGCTTTCATCCATGAGCAAGGACGCAGGGAAGGAAGTGATCGCCTCTGCAACATACTCCCCCAATCCCACAAAGTCTCCCTGCATGGTTCAGGCTTTACAAACTAAGCAATGAGAGGGGGGAATTGGGACAATGAAAAGTAGATGAGTTCCTCTGAGTCTTCTAAAACCCTTTCCCTCTCTGCACAAATAAATACGAGGCTAACTTGTACTACTTCCCTCTCCAGGTTGCCTCTTTGGTAGGGGACTGTATCAAAAGGCAGATGTAATCAGGGTAGGTAGCATAGCTCAGAGGAGTTTCTGGTACCCAGAGCATGCTACCAGATATTTAAGAGACTAAATTATCCCAACACTAACGCATATATCTACCCAGTTTAAGTATTGTATTTCACATTCTCATTGCCACATTTAATAAATTAGTAATTAGCACTATTTTGTGTATTTTAAAATATACTTTTTTCATTTTTGTGCCAGTATTTGTCAGATTTCACAGTGAAGTAGCATCTTGTGTACCAGACACTTGGGAACAGGGGTGGCTCCAGGCACCAAGGCACCAAGCGCGTGCCTGGGGCGGCAGCCTGCCGGTCCCAATGGGGATGGCAGTCAGGCTGCCTTCGGGAGGTCCGCCGGTCCCGTGGCTTTGGTGGCAATTCGGTGGCGGGTATGCCGAAGGCGCGGGACCGGCGGACATCCCGCAGGCATGCCGCCGAAAGCCGCCTGACTGCTGTGCTTGGGGCAGCAAAATACATAGAGCCGCCCCTGCTTGGGAATCGTTTCAATAAGCAATAGGATGGTTATTTCACAAGGGCTCTATTGGCCTCCATGAGACAGTTATTTCCTTTATAGTGTATCTGTATTTCCACTAGCTCCAAGCCAGCATTCTAAGCTTTGCCGGTAGATTACATCTTCATAGCGGCTGCTAATTAAGGCCATAAAATATTACCAACCCAACCAGTCAAAAATCATGACTGTCACACACACACACACACACAGTGGGGTGTGTGGTTTTTTGTATCAGACTGACTTAATTGAGATTTTTAATAAATAGATAAATAAATGTTGGGATTCTATTTGTCTTTTGGTTTTTGAGACTTTAGGGTGCACACTTTCAAGCTTTTGTCCACAGCCATGAGGACTAAAAATTTAGCTTTTTTTTTTTTTTTAAGATAAGATTACATAGTCACATGACTCTAGCAGCTGAGGAAAACACCAAATACCATGAAACTCATGATAAAAATCACCAAAGTCAGGAACACTGCCACTGTGGAGGGAGGGATAGCTCAGTGGTTTGAGCATTGGCCTGCTAAATCCAGGGTTGTGAGTTCAATCCTTGAGGGGGCCCTTTAAGGATCTGGGGCAAAAATCTGTCTGGGGATTGGTCCTGCTTTGAGCAGGGGGTTGGACTAGATGACCTCCTGAGGTCCCTTCCAACCCTGATATTCTATGATTCTATACTGTGGTAGTAGAACCAGAACAGGTGTAATAAGCATTCTCTCATGCAAGATCAGTCAACCAAGGATGGTACCTGATGTCAACTGAAAGACGAAAGTCAAGCTACTCTTCAGTTTTATGAGTATCTTACAAATACTTACATTTGCAAAATGTATATGTAACATTACATGCATTTTAACAAACAAAAGTTAAGATTTGCATTCAAAGTTGTGTTTATAAAAGAACAGGGAAGTTTCCCAGTTCTGTGATAATATTTACAGAATTAGCATTTGAGTACAAGTTAAATATGAAGACTTTTAAAAAAAAAAAAAGTTTGAGCACTAGGAAAGCATTACATTTTGTTTTTGTCTGGGGGGTCCTGGAGGAAATCAGTCATCAACACATTTCAGTGTAACACAAACAACGTAATGCCCAGGAAACCATGAAAAGCATGTCCTAACTGGGAAATGATCTATTAACCGAAGGATGAAAAGTGACCTGTAAATTAAATTTCCTACCAAAATTAAAATTGAGAGTCTAGAGAACAAAAACAAAAATAGCAGCAACCATGTAGTCTAATGGATTGAACACAAGTCTAAGAGCCAAGAACATCTGAATTCTAATCCTACAAAACAATTTTCAGGCACTCCCAGACAACAACATTTGTCCACCAGGACTACACTACTATACACAGGTTGTCCCTAGGGCTTTGGAATATCAACGATCTTTGGGGGCATCACCTTTCTTAACAGTCTTCAACTGCAGGAAAAAGAAGGCCCCATGCTTGCATTGCAATCTTTGTATAGCTGCCAGCATAAAAAAAAAAAAAAAAAAGTCCAAGGGACAATCCACTAAAACTGGGATGTGCAGGCCACTAGACATTCAGTTATTGGAGAGTCTGGTGTTTACAGTGGTGAAATTTAGCAATTACATTAATGGCATTTTACAGCATGCTAGATGCTTAGAGGAACTGGCTCAGCTATAGGTGCAATCAAAAGCAGACTAAGACCATGTCTACACTACTGGAAGTATAGCAGCATAGCCGTATAGTGCAAACACAGCCTACATCGACAGAAGGGGTTTTTCCCATCACTTTAGGAATTTTACCTCCCTGAGCAATGGTAGCTACATTGACCGAAGCATTCCTTCCATTGACCTAGCTACATTTATACTAGGAGTTATCTCAGCCCAACTACAGCATTCAGGAGTGTGAGTGTGCTGTAGCTATGTTGACCAGGCTTTAGTGGCACTATTGCTCACAAACTGGTCCATGCTTCCCTTCCCCCCGCCCCCCTTTGTTTTTTAAAGCAGATTCAGAAAATCGAGGCATAAAGCATCAGGAACTCAGCTGCCTCTAGGCTCAGTAACCCAGTGAGTTCAGCTTAAGGTTGTCAGGCATCCAATTTTCTACTGGAATGCCTGGTTGATAAGGGACCCTGGCGGCTCCGGTCAGCACCGCTGACAAGGCTGCTAAAAGTCCAGTTGGCAGTGCAGCGGGGCTAAGGCAGGCTCCCTGCCTGTCCTTGCTCCGCGCAGCTCCTGGAAGTAGCCAGCATGTCTGGCTCCTAGGCGCAGGGGCGGCCATGGGAGCGCCGTGCATGGCCCCCACCCCGAGCGCCGGCTCCGCAGCTCCAATTGACCAGGAACCACGGCCAATGGGACCAGCCCCCTGGCCACTCTGCCTAGGAGGGCGACATGCCAGCCGCTTCCAGAAGCCACCTGAGGTAGTTGCTGCCCGGACGGAGCCCACACCCCTACCTCAGTTCTGAGACCCCTCCTGTACCCCAAACCCCTCATCCCCAGAGCCCACCCCCCAGCCGGAGGCCAAACCTCTCGGCCCCAGCCCTGAGCCCCCTCCTGTACTCCAAACCCCTCATCCCTGGCCCCACCCCCGAGCCTGTGGAGCCCTCACCCCCTCCTGCACCCCAACCCTGCCCTAGCTAGGTGAAAGTGAGTGAGGGTGGGGGACAGTGAGTGATGGAGGGAGGTGAGATGGAGTGAGAGGGGGCAGGGCTTCGGGGAAGGGGCGGGGCCTCAGGAAAGGGGCAAGGGTGTTCGGTTTTGTGTGATTAGAAAGTTGGCAACCCTAGTTCAGGTAGGCCCAATAAACCCGCACTAAGTGACTGTGCTCTTGACTGGCCAGAAGAGCCAAGTGACCACCATTTAAGTGGGGGTGCTCAATGGGTTCCAGGCCTGCAGCTGCACCTGATTGCTTCCTGTCCAGCCCTTGCTCCCCACACCCTTGCCTGCTCTGCTCTAGCCCTAGTCCCTGCCAGCCTCAGAACTCCTGATTCTGACTTCTGGCTTGTCTTCTGATCCTACCTTTTGGTCTTGTTCTGACTCCTGACCAACTATTGGCTTGTCTTCTGACCATGCCTCTGGTTTTGGCCTCTGATTCTGCTCTGACCACTGAGTCAGCTTCCTGCTCTGACCACCAGGCTATGCTGCCTATCCATTGGTGGGTGACCTAGAACAGTGGTTCTCAAAAAGGGGTATGTGTACTCCTGGGGGGTAGCAGAGGTCTTCAAGGGGGTAGAGCAACTCATCTAGATATTTGCCTAGTTTTACAACAGGCTACATAAGCACTAGCAAAGTCAGTACAAACTAAAATTTCATACAAAATGACTTGTTTATACTGCTCTATATATTATACACTGAAATGTAGGCACAATATTTATATTCCAATTGATTTTATAATTATGTGGTAAAAATGACAAAGCAATTTTTCTGTAATAGTGTGCTGTGACACTTATATTTTTATGTCTGATTTTGTAAGCAAGTAGTTTTTAAGTGAGTTTAAACTTGGGGTGGTACGCAAGACAAATCAGACTCCTGAAAGGGATACAGTAGTCTGGAAAGGTTGAGGGTCACTGACAGAGAGAGATTAAGTGATTTTTGCATGGTCACATGAAGTCTGTGGCAGAACTGGGTATAGAATCCAAAGATGAAATCCTACTCTGTTGAAGTCAATGCAAAGCAGCCATTGATATCAATGGAACCAGGATTTCACCCCAGGGATCCTGATTTATAACATAGTATATTAATCACAAGACCATCCTCCCCCTTCTGGCCACTTATATATTACCATGTTATGTGATCTTTACTGTAGATTTGTTGTAAAACAGAAAATTTGATGTCACTTATCTTCACAGTATTAACTTTTGAGGGAAAGGAACTGCTGTTCCTTAGACTGTAGAATTCCTAATATAACAGAATGTTTAACTTTATTAAATTAATGTATGCACATATACACAGAAAATTATGTAGTATGTTTGTTTTCAGACCCTATTGATTATGTATATGCATTTTTCCTGTCTCTATCTTTACATTAATTTTTCAAACATTTTTCATCTAGATTGACATATTGAAATTTTGTCTCACCTGCAAAGGCTGAGTATACAACTTAAAGTCTTACACTGCCATCTTGTGGATAACACAGAAAATGAGTGGCAAAAAGTAAAAGCAGTTTTATGTTTTAATATATATCTTAACCCTTTAATTTCAAGATTCCTTTTGCTATATACCCAAGCTTATTGTCTGTTGTTTTTTTTTTTTTAAAGAGAACAATTATCTTCAATATAATTAGAGTCCTTAATTAGGAAGAAACCCCAACCCACTTGAGAGAATCATACTACCTCTCTGATGTTTTAACATGTAGGTCGGACTACAGGTATAAAATTTTAGGGACAAATGCTCCTGCAGATCCTGGCCAAGGAGATGCCCAAGAAATATTGGCATCATTAGCACCGTGGGCATAGTGTTCTGGGCAGCGGGGCTGCGAGCTCCTGGGGTAGCGCAGCTGCAGAGCCTGGCCTGACCCGGTGCTCTGTGCTGCACAGTGCGTGGCTGGCTCCAGGCAGTGCGGTAAGGGGGCAGGGAACGGGGTTGGATAGAGGGCAGGGGAGTGGTCAGGGGCTGTGGGTATGGATAGGGGTGGGAGCGGTCAGAGGGCAGGGAGGCTAAATGGGGGTGGGAGTTCCGGGGGCAGTCAGGGAGAAGGGGTGGTTGCATGGGGTAGGGGTCCCGGGGAGGGTGCAAGTCAGGAAGGAGAGGAGGGGTTGGATGGGGTGGTGGGGGGCAGTCAGGGGCAGGGGGTTCTGGGGATGGTCAGGGAGCAGACAGGGTGGATGGAGCAGGGGTCCCGGGGGGGCTGTCAGGAATGAGGAGGGATTGGATGGGGCAGCAGGGGGCAGTCAGGGGTGGGGGGGAGTTGGGAGGGGGAGGGGGGGGGATGGGGGGGGGGGGGGCGGGGGGCAGGCAGGAAGGAAGGGGGGGGGTGGGAGGGGGTGGTGGGGGGCAGTTCGGGGCACAGGGTCCAATAATAGCTCATCTTAATTAATTAGCCTCTTACAGTTGGTAAGGCTACTTCCACTTTTTCATGTTCTCTGTATGTATATTATCTTCTTACTATGTTCCATTTTATGCATCTGATGAAGTGGGCTGTAGCCCACAAAAGCTTATGCTCAAATCAATTTGTTAGTCTCTAAAGTGCCACAAGTACTCCTGTTCTTTTTGTGGATACAGACTACATGGTTGCTACTCTGAAACCTCTCAAAAGACAGAGGCTGGAATTTCCAAGGGAGCCCAATAGAGCGAGACTCCTAAATTCAATTGAATTTCAGTTAGATTGGGTACCTAACTCCTGTAGCCTCTTTCAAAAAATCTGAGCCAAAAAGTTCAGCCAACCAATAACCATATTATTCTATGAAAAAACAAAGGCAAAAAGGTCACAACTATTTCAGTTTAAAATGAAAGTTTTTAAAAGAAGGATGTTTTATTACATATGAAATTCCAATTTCCAGTATTCTTTTCAAAGACTAGAAGACATGAGTGCTGATTCTAGTACAATACTATTTATTAAACAGGGTAAATAGAAGAAAAAGAAAACCATGAATCACAGCAGAAGGGTATGATCCAATCAGCACATTGGATTTGAAATCCTCCCTTGTATTTATTATTGACAAACAGTAAGTCAACATTTCAGAATTTCAACTTCAAAATATGGTTATAATTCTATTATTGGCACATGTATATGTCCTAAACAAGTGGATATATAAACTCAAAAAGGTAGAAGTTAGGTAGTCACCTCTAATGATTACTTGTGAGTTTACAGTTAGCATCAAGGGTCTGCAGATGGAAAGGTGTCAAGTTACAGTGTTGTAGGAATATTAAGCTGGCAGTTCAGCACACTATTTGACTCAGGCCAGGATGTGATTATGTAAGATGATGTTTATACTCAGTCCGTTAGGAATTGGTTTGGAAGACTGACAATCAGCAAGATACTGAGGCAAGTCTATCTGGGAGTCAGTCAACTCATGGATGGTGATCAACAGAATCCTGCAACTCTTCCTCTACCTTGAGTCAGGTCTGCACTTACTCCGTGGGCAGGGCTACCTCTTGGTCTGGATTCTTTGCAGTGACAGAATAAGCAAAGGGATTTTATGATCCTTTTGAATTGGAGAGCCAATACAGCTGGGCCACTTTATCTTCTATTGGACTATTCAAATAATGGTTTCCAGCCAGCCATCCTTAGATGTATTATGGATGTGCTGATAGCAGCTCCACAGCTGAAGCTGCACTAAGATTTTCTTTTTAATGAAATCTTTGTAATCTATTTTTGTTCTGTTTAACACTAAAGAAAACTCATGTTTTCCTGTTAATTCCAGACATAATATTTCATGCCTTGACTCACTGTTTAGCTATTACAGCACTGAAAAAGAGAGCACACTTCAATTCAGTGTACTGAAAAAATACACTTACTTATGTAATGGTCCAACTTCAGTCATCCAATCCAAACTCCTGCTCATAATTATAACCTGCCCCCACAGGCAATGAACCCAAACTACACATTTTTTAATCCTCTCATTAACCTCCTTTCACCAATTAGCCAGACTGTTCCCCCTTCCTCTTTGCTGACCATCCTCCTAACCTCCACAAGCATCCCAGTCCCTCTCTCAGCTACCAAACTGTTATTCCACTAACAAATATCTACACCCGATTTTTCTCCTAGATGTAAACTCTGTCGACTGCTTATCTGCTCCAGTAACCAATGCCCAGTACTGATTTCCACCTCATCCCCCAGTTGTAAAACCTGCACACAATCCCTCACCTTCTAAATACAGTTCCTAGTCTCCATCCTGTTTTTCACTCCATCACGATATACAAGAGTCACACTTTCCATTTCATACACACTTCCCTCACAGGTATAAACCCGCACCCTCATGTGCCTTTCTAACCAACTGCTCCAGTGCCCAATTGTCAAACTATCCTGTTTTCCTTCTCATTCCTTGGCTCCTTCCCTTGATATGGCTTCTTGGACCACATAATCCACTCACATGGTATGATAGAGCAAAGCTGGCCCTTTAAGAGGGGATCAATTTCCAGCTCTGCCCTATTCCAAGTTTTACCCAGAGCACAGACATTGTGAGGAACAGTTGTTCCCAGGGTACTTGGGAACTGAAGGCTTGATAGCAAGGCACTCTAGGAAGAGAAATGGCATAAAAGCATCCTTCTTTTCCTTATAGATAGACAGGGAGAAGGAATTGCTGTGATACTTTTTCTCTAGTAAGAGAGAAATGTTCAGAAGAAGCAGGAGTTCCTGTGGGCAGCAACCAGAAAAGCTAAAGTGATCTGAACTGGGTAAAGAACCCTGGAAATGAGGGAAGCATTTGGTGGCTCTGAGGAAGCTCAGGGAAAGGTTTCTTGAACAAGTGGTTAAAGGAACTTTTGCTGTCTGTTGGAACTTGATGTGAGGAGCTCGAAGTAGGAGACAGACTGGACACAAGGTGAAGGAAATAATCTTTGGGAAAGTGTGGGCTTGCTGATAATATTTCGTTAGACTGACCTAACACTTGGTAAAGCACCCCCATTCTTTCATGTATTTATACTTGCTCCTGTATTTTTTACTTCATACATCTGATGAAGTGGGTTTTAGCCCACGAAAGCTTATGCCCAAATAAATTTGTTAGTCTCTAAGGTTCCACAAGGACTCCCCGGTTTTTTACTCCCCAATTTGTCACTTGCCAAATTGCATATTTAGTTTAAATCATGTTGTTTTCTTTTCACAATGTTCTGCCCAATTAGATTACATTTTTCAGGTTTGAGGTGTCCACAAAGGAGTCAGGGTTGCCTTCAAGGGGTGGCATAGGGGGGATAGACAGAGGTAGAACAGCTGGAAAAATTATCTAAGGCCTTAGCTGAGCAGGGGGCCTCGGTCCTCAGCCAGTCATTTAGGTTAGATATTTACTCGTGTTTATGGTGGTAAAGTGCATATCATAGCTCTAGGCATGACATGGATTTATTATTTTTCTGCCAAACTATTAATTCTGTCTAAGAATCACTGCATGTATTTATTTTTGCAAATCGAGGATGGTAAATGAGTGTTATCTGCTTGTAGCAAAGATTAAAAGCAAAATTAAACAAAAAAGTGACAGTCAAGAAGAGAAAAACCCATTAGATTTGGATAATGATCTGTGATGGAAAATCTGCTATTCCAGACTAACTAATGTTTGTTGTGTTTATGTGGCTTTGTTTTTGACTCTGTTTGCTTTATTTACCGGTATTTATATTTGTCAGGTTTATACTGTATATTGTGGGATTTGAAATTAAACACATTTATACTCTTTACTGTATCAAGGCCTAATAGACCAGTGGTTTTCCAACTGGGGGTCATGGAATGTAAGGCACTGATAGGGTTACCATATTGCAATAATGGAAAAAGAGGACACTCCAACTCTGCCCCTTCCCCAAAGTCCCCGCCCCCTCCCCTGAGCACCCCACATTCCCCCTCCTCCCCTCCCCTGAACGCTCCACCCCCCTGCTCCTCGCGAATCAAATGTTTGCGGGAAGCCTGAAACAGGCAGGCAGCAGGTAAGCTGGGGTGGCGGCGGCAGGGGGAGGGGGGGTGTGCGTGAGGAGGCGCGGCCCAGTCCGGCCGAGTGGCTCCCTCCGGCGGCCGGCGCCAGCCAAGAGGCTCTGGCTCCGGCCCGGGCCCTGGTTCCAGCCGAGTGCGCCGGCCCCGGCTGAGCGGCTCCGGCCCGGCCCCAGCAGCTCCGGCCCCAGCCCTAGCGACTCCAGCTCGGCTCGGGCCCTGGGGCACTGGCCCCGGCCAAGCGGCTCCGGCCCGGCCCGAGCGGTGCCGGCCAGTGGCCGAGCACCCCCAGCCCCGGTCCCAGCAGCTCCGGCCTGGCTCGGCTCGGGCCCCAGTTTCGGCCGAGCACCCCCGGCCCTAGCGGCTCCAGCCCGGACCTAAGCCCCATGACCCCAGCCGGAGCTCCTGGGCCCCGCTCTTGCTAAAGCCGGCCCTGATCGGGGGAGTTGTTAGTTTTGCTGCAGCCACTCCATTAGCACTCGGGGTCCCCCGAGCGTCTTTTGCCCAAGTGCGAGTGGCTGCAGCAAAACTAACAACCCCCCCGATCTGCGGGGGCAAAGAGGCGGCGGGCAGCATCTGAGCGCGCAGCCGCCTTCTCCCCGGGCTCCGGCTGCTGCTGCACTGGGGAAGTTGCTTCAGCCCCAGTGCATGGTGGAGAGCGGCGGGAGCCGGGAAAGTTGGAGCCCGGGGAGGAGGCGGTCCCCTTACCATGCCTCCCTATTTTCCCGGACATGTCCGGCTTTTTGGAAATTCCTCCTGGATGGGGATTTGAGGACCAAAAAGCCAGATATGTCCGGGAAAATCCAGACGTATGGTAACCCTAGTCACTGAGTTGCGGCGGCTCTGGTTGGCACCGCTGACTGGGCTGTTAAAAGTCCTGCCGGTGGTGCTGCCCGGCTAAGGTAGGCTAATCCCTATCTGTTCTGACACCGTGCTGTGCCCCGGAAGTGGCCAGCAGCAGGTCCGGCTCCTAGGCGGACCAGTGGGGGGAGAAGGGGAGGCACAGGCTCCGCGTGCTGCCCCCACCCCAAGCACCAACTCTGCGCTCCCATTGGCCGGGAACCAACCAATGGGAGCTCTGTGTGTGTGCGCGTGTGCCTGCGGATAAGAGCCACGTGGAACCGCTTGCGCACCTCCACCTAGGAGCCGAACCTGCTACTGGCCGCTTCTGGGGCACAGCGCAGTCCACGGTGCCAGGACAGGCAGGAAGCCTGCCTTAGCAACCCTGCTGTATGACCAGGAGTGGGCTGAGGTAAGCCCGTGCCCCAACCCTGCACCCCAATCCCCTGCCCTGAGCCCCCTCCTGCACCCCAAATCCCTCATCCCTGGCTGCACCCTAGAGCCTATACCCCCAGCTCAGAGCCCTGACCCCCTCCCACACCCCAACCCCCTGCCCCAGCCCTGAGCCCCCCCAAACCCAGAGCCCCCTTCTGCACCCCAAACCCCTCATCCCCAGCTCTGTTGGGTCGCAGGCATCAACAATTTTCTTCAATTGGGTTGCCAGAAAAAAAGTTTGAAAACCATTGTAATAGACTATAGTACCTCAATGACAGACTGAGTGTTAAGTATTTTAAGCCAAAAGAGATACTGTCTACTAGTTTAAGTCTAATAAAAAATATTTTACACCGCCTAGTTAAAATGCTTACATGATTTAAATAATCTAACTAAAAAAGTAATATTTTCTTTAG
This sequence comes from Terrapene triunguis, assembly GCF_002925995.2. NCBI lineage: Eukaryota > Metazoa > Chordata > Testudines > Emydidae > Terrapene > Terrapene triunguis. Next base: position 57,990,645 of record NW_020664447.1, read on the forward strand.
ACATGAGTGCACTCTGCACTACTTGCAACCCAAACACTGAAATATTCTACTACATGACAATCAGAAACTAGAAATACTGTCATTGTCCAAGCTGAATTAAATGCAAAAACTGAATATCATAAATTTGTGATATTTAAAGTTTACAGTTTTAATAATCTAATCAATTAGTGACAGGTACATTTTTTAAAATAATGTCATTGATTATTATAAGTTGATTTTGTTAGTTTAATGCTATATTTATCTTAGAAAAGTGTAAGATGTTAGGTACTTTCATTTCTTCCTGGAGATGCAACAGTATATCTGATTTTAAAGATTACTGCTAAAGTACAAAGAGCAATACAGTGTGCTTCCATTTTAAATAGTTACAGTTTCAATGCAGTGCAATTTTTACTATTAATATTGCAGAATTGTAAACCCTGAATGACATACCTTCAAGTACTATTAACAATTGGACATAATATTCTACATCAGTAATAACAATTCAGCATCTATTTTAACTTAATGATATCAAATGTGCTACATAAAATGTGTTACAAAAATGCTAGATAAGTTTCCAAAGTTTAACACTGCTTTCTATATGGTATGAACACTCCAATAAGGATTTATAGAGGATCATAGTATGCAAATATGGAAAATATATTAAATTAAGTCCATGCTTCTGCAAGGAAAAGATAAAGCAGTCACAGTGGGCCAGTAGCACCATTATTGTTAAACAGTAAACCGATCTAAATCATCGCAGCCTTTAAAAAATAATCACGCTACGCTATATACAAGCTTAGTCCAAAGTACAGCAGAGTCGTCAAAACATCTGAGTGCCAGAAATTGGGACAGGAGGACAGGGGATGGATCACTCCCCAAATTGCCCTGTTCTGTTCATTCCCTCTGAAGCATCGGGCATCAGCCAATGTTGGAAGGCAATGGACCATTGGCCTGAACCAGTATGGCCATTCCTATGTTTTAAATATTTCACCATTATTCCATAATGGCCTAAAATACTGTTGTAACACTATTGTAAACTGTAGCTTTTGGGGCCTCAGAGAGAATACTGTAATTCCTCGCTTAATGTTGTAGTTATGTTCCTGAAAAATGCTACTTTAAACAAAACAATGTTAAGCAAATCCAGTTTCCCCATAAGAATTAATGTAAATGGGGAGGGGAGGTTCCAGGGAAATTGTTTTTGCCAGACAAAAGACTTTAAAACTTGTAATGTGTGTGTGTGTGTGTGTGTATATATATATATATAAACAAACAATTTAATACTGTACACAGCAATGATGATTGTGAAGCTTGGTTGGTGGTGGAATCAGAGGGTGGGATATTTCCCAGAGAATGCCTTGCTGCTAAATGTGAACTGTTAATGTAGCCTCACACTCTACAAGGCAGCACTAATGGAGGGAGGTGACAATAGATGCACAGCAGTGGCTGCAAACATTCCCTGTGGAAACTGAATGTGATGATGAACCCATTCTATCCCACTGGAGTGCACCATTCCCTCCACTTTCCTAAGTGCCTGGGGGATGCATGTGTGTGTGAGACAGAGACATGCACAGCCCCTTTAAGTACGCTGACACTACTCTAAGTACATTGACTTTGTAAGTAGATCAGCAAGTTGAAACAGCAGCTGCTGCCAGCAAGCTTACTCTGAGCCCTGTAGTGTCTCCCCCTGCTCTGGGGAGATGGGGTACAGGAGGAGGAGCAGGGGGAGGGGGACACCCTGACATCAGCACCCCTCTTCCCCCCCCCCCCACTCTCTGCACAGCAAGCAGGAGGCTCCCAGGAACAGCTCCAAGGCAGAGGGCAGGAGCAACACAGGGTGGGGGGGAAGGGACAGCTGAACTGCCCAGCAATTGATAGCCTGCTGGGCGGTTGCTGCACAGGGAACTTAGGGGGGCTGCCGGTCCACCCTGGTTCCAAGCCCCCACCAGCTGACTCCAACTGGCTGGAGTGGACAAAGTGGACAAAGTAGGCAGCTACCTAACCGGGAGGATATTAAGTGAGGAGTTACTGTATTTTATCAGCAACCTATAGTCCACTGCTATATATTGCAACAAACACTGACAGAAGAACTACACATGCTAATTTCTACACCCATTCAGTTTATTTGTAAAATCAAAGGAGGGGAAACCCATTCCGTTCTTCTGGGTTAAGAGAGCTGAATCAAAACGCCAAGGAGGTTGGTTTAAAGTTCCCAGACAGGGGAACTGTTGAAGCAGGGAACCAAAGAGCAGGCTGTCACCTCATCTCCTTTAGTCAGTGCAACTGGCTGAACGCACACACAGGGGGAGGAGCAGCCAACAGCCAGGGAGTGGGACGAGACTGGGCACTTGATCAAGGCTTTTTGGAATCCATGCCCAGGACACATTTGGGGGGAGGGGGCGCAGAGTGGATTTTCACGTGCCCAGGCTCAGCTTCGCAGCGCATTCACCAGGGGAGGTTGTGCCCACGGCCAGCCAAAGTCAGGAAATGTTGGTGAACTGAATCACACTCTCCAATACATAATAATCAGAGAGCAGGCAGCGCAGAGTGCCTGGGAGGAAAATGTCTGACTTACCCGCTGAGCCGCCGGCCGTGATCTGGTGAGAAGCCTCCTGCAAAAAGCCGCCCGGCTTCCTGGACATCTTCAGCTGCGCTGGGAAAGCAGCAGAGCGGTCAGTCCCGAAGTACCCGGCAGAGGCGGCCTTGGGGCAGAACTAGCGCCGGCCCCAGTGAGGGGAAAGAGCCCGAGACAGGGGGGTGGAGACCAGCCCCTGGCAGAGAGTGGCAGCTGGAAGGGCGAAGCGCGAGCGCCCCGCCACCCTGGGACTGTGGCTGGGCGGGAGGAGGAAGAGGCAGAGGGCGTGAGAGCGAAGAAAGAACCCAGCTGCACGTGCAGAGACCTGCCTATTGCGTGCGCTCTCCCCCCCCCCCCACCTTTATACCCAGTGGGCGGGGGGTTGGGGCAGCTACGGGCCAGATCCTGGGCCTAGAGCCGCTGCCCTGCCCCAAAAGGCAGGTCCCCTGTTGCTTTGCAGTCTGTAATTCAGGCCCTGCGGGTAGACTGAGAGGAAGCAAGTTTGGAGAGTGGAAAGGGGGAAGCCCTGTCACAAGGGGCAGGGAAGCAGGAGGTACAGTAACTCCTACTGAATGTGGTCCTGGTTAACTTGTTACATCACTGATCAATTAGAGAACATGCGGGTTTAAAGTTGTGCAATGCTCCCTTATACCGTTGTTTGGCAGCTGCCTGCTTTGTCCACTGCTTGCAGGAAGAGCAGCCCCTTGGAGCGAGCTGGTGGGGGCTGGGAACCAGGGTGGGCCGGCAGCCCTCCTGTCAGCTCCCCTAAGTTTACTGTGGGGCAGCTGCCCAGCAGGCTATCAATTGTGGGGTAGTTCAGGTGTCCCTCTCCCCCCCCCCCCACTGCCCTTTGCTGCTTTTGCCCTCTGCCTTGGAGCTGCTCCTGGGAGCCTTCTGCTTGCTGTGCAGGGGGTGAAGGGGAAGAGGGCAGGGCCGGCTTTAGGCCAATTCCACCAATTCCCCCGAATCGGGCCCCGCACCCAGGGCCAGAGCCGCCCAGAGTGGGGGGCAAGTGGCAGAGAATCCCTTCCCTGGCTAGAGGCGCCTTTTTAATTTTTACTCACCCGGCGGCGCTCCGGGTCTTTGGCGGCACTTTGGCAGCGGGTCCTTCGCTCACTCAGGGTCTTTGGCGGCACTTTGGCGGCGGGTCCTTCACTCGCTCCGGGTCTTTGGCAGCACTTTGGCGGCGGGTCCTTCAGTGCCGCCGAAGACCTGGAGCAAGTGAAGGACCTGCTGTCAAAGACTAGGAGCGCGAACCGGTGAGTACAAGCCCCACGTGTTTTTTTTACGTATTTTTTTTTTTAGTCATCCCTGTCGGGGCCCCATCGAAACTGTTTGAATCGGGCCCCGCACTTCCTAAAGCCGGCCCTGGAAGAGGGGTGCTGATGTCAGGGTGTCCCCCTTCTTCTGCCGTCCTATATCTCATCTCCCCAGAGTGGGCAAACGGACACTATAGGGCTCAGGACAAAGGGAGCTTGCTGGCAGGAGCTGCTGTTTCAACTTGCTGATCTACTTAAAAAGTAGATATACCCGATATAACGCGACTCAATATAACACGAATTCAGATATAATGTGGTAAAGCAGCCCTCGGGGGGGCTGTGCGCTCCAGCGGATCAAAGCAAGTTCGATATAACGCGGTTTCACCTATAACGCGGTAAGATTTTTTGGCTTCCGAGGACAGCGTTATATTGGGGTAGAGGTATATTTAGAGTGGGGTCAGCATACTTAAAGGGGTAATGTGCATATCTCTCTCTCTTTCACACACACACACACACACACACCGGCACTTTGGAAAGTGGAGGGAGTGGTGCGCTCCAGTGGGATAGAATGGGTTCATCATCACTGTTGTTTCCGCTGGGAATGTGTGCAGCCACTGCCATGCATCTATTGTGTCTCCTCCCTTCATTAGTGCTGCCTTGTAGAGTGTGAGGCTACATTAACAACAAGTTAACCCTTGAGGGCTCAGCCGAGTGCTAGTTCATCATTTAGCAGCAAGGCATTCCCTGGAAAATATCACACCCTCTTCCATCCTCTGACTCCATATATAAATGTCTTTTGTCTGGTGAAATTTTTTTCCCTGGAACTTAAACACCCCTCCCGCGCTTTACATTAATTCTTATGGGAAATTGGATTCGCTTAACATTGTTTCGCTTAAAGTAGCATTTTTCAGGAACATAACTACAACGTTAAGCAAGGAGTTACTGTATAGGCAGCAGCCCCAGGGATGGTGATAGGACAGAGCATCCTAGTAGCCAGTGTAGGAGAAAACAGAAAGGGCCTCCAGGTTGCTCATCACTCAAACCCCATCAACTGAGCCAGCTCCCCTGCTCTTCTTACCCATCCCACCCCTTTGTGCCAACTCCCTTGCTATCCCCAGCACCCTCCTCAGATCTCTAATCCCCAAATAACTCCCTGCTCCCTGGCTGCCCCCAACAATCTGCCCACCCACCGACACCCACATCTGGCTGCCTCACCCCCTTTCTCCTCCAGTTGACCCCCATGCTTCTTATAACCCTCCTACAGTTCCCTTATCTTGCCCACATCCCATAGCTCCCCTCTCCTGGGCTAGACATGGACCCCTCAGGCTTTCATACCCACAGAGCCACACAAGCCAACCAACACCTAATTTCCTCCTGATGACCCTTGACCCAATTTCTTATGCACCTTTGACTCTTCAGAAGGGAGAGGCAGTGGCTTTTGTTTTCTGGGAATGTCTGTCTAACCTCCCGTCTCCCACCTTTAGCTAGGTGATACCAAACCTCTTCCTCTAGTCTCTACCAGCTCAGGAGTCAGGCCTGGCAGGGCTCCTATATCCTGTACTTGTTTCAGATACACAAGTTGCACCTTCAGGTAGTTTTAAATGATGTTCAGTTATTTCAGCATACAAGCATCTGCAAGGTCCAAACTGCATATATCCAGTCACTCTCTTCCAAAAAACAGAACAAAAGAAACAAAAAACAAATGTATGATTATCCTTACGGACACTGAGAATTTTCTTTTGCCACATGGAAATTGAGCTGTCTGTCCACCATGATAGGCCTCAGCCCTCTAATTTTTTTAAGGATCAGGAGGTACATATTCATAGACTTGATGCCTTTCTTTTCCAGGAGGGATTGGATTTCCTGAAATTTCTTACTGATTCTGTTGATCTCAAAGGCACTCTTGAACATAGCTCAGATGGTGAATTTGGTGGAATTTCTTTTAATTGAATTCTGTAACCTCCCTTGGTAAAGCTGAGGGACCATTTATCCAAGGTGACTAGGAACCAGGGCCGGCTCTGGCTTTTTTGCCGCCCCAGGCCAGGGGGAGGGCGCCGGGGGGAGGGCGGCCGGAGCCCTGGGAGGAGGGCGGCGAGCCCCGGCCGGGGCTCCACTCTCCCCCCGGCGGCCAGAGCGCCGGGGGCAGGGCGGCGAGAGCGGGCCGGGGCCCCGCCCGGGCTCGCCGCTCGCCCCCTGGCGGCCGGGGGGAGGGTGCCGGGGGGGAGGGCAGCGAGCCCGGCCGTGGTCCCGCTCTCTCCGGCGGCCGGAGCGCCGCGCCGCCCCCCTCCAGGTGCCGCCCCAAGCACAAGCTTGGTGGGCTGGTGCCAGGAGCCAGCACTGCTAGGAACCATCTGGGATAAAAAGCTTCTTATTTTCCTTCCATGAGGGATACCCTCCAAACTGGATACCAACTGGCTATTTATTCTTTACCCTTTAAAAAGCCAGAGGTTTTTGTTTCTTGGAATTAGGGATTTAGGAGGCCCTTTTGGATTATCTGAAAGGGTTGATGAACACTTTAAACATGAGTGTCCTGAATACAGAGGTCTAGGTTGGCTGGTGGCTTCCGGTGAAAGGACTAGATGACAGACATGAGGGAATGAAGGATGGCTTTTGTCTCCTTCACTTTGAAGCTCTTAACTTCTCCCTCAAAAGATGCTCGCCATCATACAACAGGAACCCTAGCTTCTGCTGAACCTCTTGACAACAGAAAATATTTGTAGCCATGTGTGTCTGCATGCTCTTGCATCCCAGCCACCAAAGACCATCTGAACCTTAGTGCCAAGTCATCTCCAAGCCAAAACAGATCATATTTTTAAATTCTGCCTGCTTTCTTTTTGGGTAGAATTCAGTGAATTTGTGAGCTGTTTTCCGTATTCTGAACTGGTATTTACCCTTGTATAACTCAATAGATTGGTGTCAAAGTGGGTGGTACTAATACAGTGTTTCATATACCTCCTGGTGCTCTGATATGTTCATTCAGGTCTTTTGACTTTAAGGCCTTACAAACCAATTTCTTGTCATAATTATGTGACACACTAATAAAAGGGCAAGGGAGCTTTTAGGTGCTTGCCCAGAGATCTGCCAGGCCACAGTGACTTATAGGGTGAAATTCTGTGTGAAGTCAGTGCCATTGATTTCAGTAAGGCCAGTCTTTCATCCAAAGCATTTAGATCCAGTCACTGCAGCCTCCTTTGATACACTGAGCCAAACACTGGTCCTTTTAGCCTGCAGTGAATGTCACCACACATGGGGGAGTTTTTGAAGTCACTGTGATGTTTCTTCTCTTCCTTTTTAGCAGGATTTTGGAAGACATGTCTTATGTATAATTCCTTAGCCAAGTTTTAGGGAAAACTAGATTATTTTAAAGAGAAAACGTTCACATAAGAGGACTAAGGCACCAAAACTTCATTGAGTAAGTGTGAATAAGAAGTGTGTAACAATAAACAATGTAGTCACCCAACAGAAAATAAAGAACTGATGATTGGAGATATTTGGGAGTTGCCATGGGCTGTGGTAGCATGTGACGCTCTTGCAGGAGATAATGACATTAGACTACTTTAAAATGTGAGAGTTAGGATCAGTCTGCTGCTAAGAATATGGGCCCAAGTCTGGGGTTAAATGAAATCTGGTGGCTTTGGAGAAAATAAATAACTTTTCTTCTCCCTTCTTATCTGGAATGATTCTCTGGGTGTACAATCTGATAAATATATTTAAAGTGAAAAGTGTAATATTTTTAATAATGATAACTATTTCTCTACCTCATAGGGGTGTTGTGAGGATGAATACTTTAAAGACTGTGAGGTGCCCAGAAACTGTGGCAATAGGGCAATATAAGTACCTAAACCAGATAGTAAGATTACAGCACAACTTAATTTTGTATGGTATTTTTCCTACTAACAGCACCCCAAAATGTTTTACAGAGTTAATGCCTTCACTGAGTTAAATAATTAGTAACTGAGGAAGTTACTGGAAAGGGAAAATATATTTTGAGCTAGGATTAAAGTGTCACAATAATGGCAAAATGCAATAAAGTTAAAGGAAAGTTGTTTCATGAGGCAGGAGTTGCAGAGAAGGTTCTTACACTAATCATGGAGAGATTGTATGGAAGGACTCTGAAGAGGCTAGTCTTAGATTTACAGAGGGAACAGAAAGGGAAATCAAGTTAGACTATTAAACCATTAGAAACCAAAATTCATCTAATTTTACCATTCCAGCCCATTTATGTGGCAGAAAAAGCAGGTCCTCTACTAGCAAAAGAGCAATAATTTTTAGACAAGTGGCATGTTGAAGAAGATACTTTAGTTGGCTGTAGGTAGTTATTGTGCATGAACTTTTGAGATAAAGCACATTTTCCCCCCAGAAGCAGGTCTTTCTGAGAATTTGTCAAATCTCTCCCAAATGTGTTCTGCTACTTGGAAAATGAATAGCCAGTGTGTTATTACTCAGAAGCCAAGACCTGAAAATATTTTGTTGTTAGAAAGATATTTTCACCAAGCTACAGTACAATTCTGATAAGTTCATTTGCTGAGCCTCTCTTCTTGTGATAAAGTATTACCAGCAAATTCTGCTGACTAAGTAGATATTCCAGTGCTGTAAGAAAATGTAGCTGTTAATTGCTTACAGCAAAGATACTGCAAAACATGTGATTGTCACTATACAGTATATGAACACTGAGAGCATTAATTATATGTAAAAAAATTAATGCAGCATTAAAGCTTGAGATTTTAGTTGTAAAAAATCAGGAAATTCAAAATTATTGTTCCCACAGCAAACATAGTTCGTCCCCCTTGCACATATCAGGAAACAAATAGTAACGTGAATTCTTTAATATATGCATGTTATAAAGACTGAGTAATCATTGTGATGGGAATCTAGAGTAACTCCCCTAAGATAATAAACTTTGTATGTAGTGACCATCAAGTAATTAAAATCTCAACATTAATGTTTCATTAACATTTGCATTAGTTCCCTTGGTTTTTCTCAGAACATTGCTTGATAAATACTGCAGGATCATCAAGCCCCCCCAGTGTTCTAGGTTGTCAAAAAACTACTTGAGCATCACTGCTTATCCAGACATGGAGAATCTACTGTACAAGATCCCCTTTGATACAAAGAACAGAAATAGAATTAGGATGAACCAACTGCAGCAGTTCAGCCTAACACAGTGGTTCCCAAACTTTAACAACCTATGAACCCCTTTCGCTAAAATGTCATCTCGTGAACCCCCTCCTAAAAATGAATATTTCCAGGGATTTTCTCCTTTACCTGAGTATAAATTATAAAAGCAGTGATCTTGGAAATATAAAATTTGTTTTTATGACATGCTTATTACACACTTTATTATTAATTATTATTTATCATTACAGTATTTTTATTACATTATGAAAACAGCAACACTCTTCTAAGATCTCACTTTCGTAGCTTGTATCACTTCGAATAAGCCTGTTATAAGACAAGGCTCCTATGTTTCATCAAGGAATATCAAATGTGAAACAGCATGAAGGTATTTAAGAAGCCAACTCAAAGAGTTCCTCCTACACAAGCATTCAAGTCGTGAGCAGTCCAGGCAAACAACACACATTACAACCAAGCTTAGCTGCCTATTTAATTTTAAAAACAGCAAAATATATCCACCTCCCTTTCCATTTCTTATAAGGAGTCCTTGAAGTTTAAATCTCCTCAGTGTGATAGATATGCTTGCTTTGATCTGCTTAGTTCTTGGAAGTTCAGTGGCTCCGGGCTGCTGGCCCCGTGCTGCCCAGGGTTCCTAGGGACAGCTCTGTCCGTCATTAGGGAATTTTTTCCCGAGAATCCCCTGTAACGTTTCGCAACCCCCCAGGGGTTCACGAACCCCAGTTTGGGAACCACTGGCCTAACAGTATCAGCCGGGGGAGGGTCTACAGTTGATCAGATCTTTGTTCAGCAATAAATACCATTGCAGCAAAACAGGAATTTGTGTATGTCTACAGAATAAAGTTAAACTTCAAAATAAAATAGCCAAGGTGTCTAGGTGTCTAATTAACATTGAGATGTGTCTGTTGTGGATACATATCCCCATAATATCATTCTCTGATATAAAACATTAACTACTACTTTAGGAAACCTTAAAGAGGATCTACAATATTAAAATAAAAACAAATCCATTATCACTGTAGTACTAGGTGTCATATACCCCAAACAAACATGGTTAAACACCCCTGCAGGTTACTTTAACTTATAACATATACCTTTTCTCATTTGGCATCTATCTGCTGACACTCTCAAAATACTAATGGCTGCATCCCCACTGGACAGATTTCCCAAAGCACTACAAGGTTTAATCCTGTGTTCCCCTGAGCCTTTTCTTCTCCTCCCCTTCCCAAACACTGCATCACCTGTGTTTACCTAGAGCACAGCATTCTCCTCTTTAAAAGAACTAGTTAAGTAATATTATTATAAAAATATAGTTTATTTGATGATTTCCACCTTGTAAGGTATCATGGGTGACCATATTTCTCAAAGTTAAAACAGGACACCCAAGCCGCTGGTGTCACCGTTAGCCCAAGCCCAGATTTAAAAATTTTATTAAGATGATGTTAAAAAAAATAGTGAACAGAGTTTGAGCATAGAAGTTTCTGGTTATCAGGGAATAACATACAGATTATCGAGGGTGCAAAGTGCACGGGTGGTGTCTCCTCTTGCTCCCCGCCCACACCCTGTTGGGAGGGGGGCACACTCCACTTTTCTGGCAGAACTGGGCATTTGTCCCATTTGCTTTTGCCAACTGATCATCAAACAGGACAAATGCCCACTTTTGCCAAAAAAAAGTCAAGACGTCTGAGACAGGGTTTAAAAAGGGGACTGTCCCGGCCAAAACACAATGTATGATCACCCTAGGTGTCAAATTATTAGTGAATGATCCCCCCCTCTATACACATACACACACACACACACTTCAACCAACTTTACTCTTGAAACCAGCCACCTGTCAGGGCCTACATTCCTGTTCAGAAACAAGGACATTTTCTCCCATGCCATCAGCAAGAAACACACATCAGATTCCTCAGGTCCCATAACTTTCTTAACAAAACAAACAACATTAGCAACACAACAACAAACACCAAGCAAACAAACACAGGAACTTTGGCCCCTCCCCACACACAAAAACCCCCAGTGTGCTCCAGCCCTTTCCCATTAGCCATCTCTCAGAAATACCTAGCCTTTGCATCCCTTCCCCAAAAATCCCCTGCAGGCCCGCCACCACAGCACTCTCCAAAGCAACAAGCCACCAGCAATCACCCACAGCTCCCAGTAAAAACATCCACTGAAGACCTCAGCCCCTACTTCCTTGTCAGCTTCAGTGAACAGCTGATCGAATCCTACCCTCCTACGCTAGCTCCGCCTTCCATCCCCAGCTGCGCTCCTGCTCCTCTTTCCCTGCTGGGGCTCGCTTTGCGCGCTCCAGAGAGCTGCGTGCCTTCCCCCCCTCCCCATTGGTGTCTCAAGGGCGTGCCTGCTATCCTCCTCTGCCTGCGCTTGGGCTTTGTTAGTTTGTTGGTGGGCTGGGGCTGACGAGCGTGGGGGTGGCAGAGTGGGGCTGTGGGCGCGCATATATTTCACCAGAAAGGAACTACCATCTCCCTGCTGATGAAGCCTCTTCACATGGAGCTTTTTTTTTTTTTTTTTTTTTTTTTTTTTTTTTTTTTTTTTTTTT
>NW_020664447.1:58002547-58085635 GCF_002925995.2 Terrapene triunguis
GGGGGGTTTTTTTTTTTTTTTTTTTTTTGCTGCTCTGCTGCCTAGGGGATAGCAAATGAGATATGATTTTTCTATCACCCAGTGCTTCCCCTTGACATCTAATCAGCTTTCTCTTCCTCATTCACTGTTTCACTTTATTTCTGTTCTGAGTTATTAGCTTGCCATTTTTGGTCCATATTTCTAGCTTCTCTGGGTCTTTGTGCCATTCTCTGTTCTCACTGCTATTTGGTACCCTTCCCAGTTCAGTACTATCTGAAAATTTCACTCTTGTGGTATTTACTCCTTTTTCCCAATCATTAATGAGCATATTAAATCAGATCAATCTTACCATTAATATGATAGTGTATGGCAGGGGTCGACAACCTTTCAGAAGTGGTGTGCCGAGTCTTCATTTATTCTCTCTCATTTAAGGTTTCATGTGCCAGTAATACATTTTAACGTTTTTAGAAGGTCTCTTTTTATAAGTCTATAATATATAACTAAACTATTGTTGTGTGTAAAGTAAATAAGGTTTTTAAAATGTTTAAGAAGCTTCATTTAAAATTAAATTAAAATGCAGAGCCTCCTGGACCGGTGGCCAGGACCCGGGCAGTGTGAGTGCCACTGAAAATCAGCTCACGTGCCGCCTTTGGCACGCATGCCATAGGTTGCCTACCCCTGGTGTAGGCGATGGTGTAGCACACTGTTATTGCCCTAAAGGAGAGTATGTGATGTTGCTTCTATAAGGGTCCAAAAGTCAGCTCTGTTCTTGTGAAGCTCTCAACTGCTCACTCCTCTAATTTGGTGAAAAATTAAAGGAGAAGCTCAGCTTTCCGTTAAATATATTACCTTTTCTTTCCCCTCCCCATGTGCAGATAGCCTTGAAAATGTAAACTGCTTACCAGAGTTGAAAGGAAGGAAGGAAGCTACAGCTGGGCTCAACTTCTGCTGCAGGAGGCTGAGGGCTTAAAGATTTGTCTCACCTGTGTGACCCACAATTTTATGTAAAATGAGTCAATTGCTTTTGAGGTATATCCCCAAGAGTCCTCTGGCTAACCCTTCCCCAAATCATTAGGCCATCCTTGTGCATAGTAGTGTAGGCAGGAATCAGTTACATTTGTGGAAGGCGGCCAGTGGTAAAATATATTTTGCAGGAGCACCCACAAATATAAAAGCATAGCCTGTAACGTGTTAGCTCAAACCTCTCAAATCTGTGCTGCGGCTTCCTTTCACTTGTGTGGATTAGTGAATAGTTTAAAATTTATTTTAAAAACTTGCTCCCAGACTAAAGCTTGTTTTAGTAAATTTCATCTTACAGCAATATTTCAGCAATTAAATACTGTTGAAATGAGGGTTTCTGGTTTTGCCTTTTCCCTTCTCTCTAAAAGTAAACTGTTTGTGAAATGTCATGTAAACATCCCCAGTGGAGATTGAGAAGTTCTGTTTATTCACAGAACAGATACAGCATGGAAAGCATCAGTGTAATCTCCTTCATGCTTCTCCATCAGTATGCCTCAATGCTGCCGTGGGTCTACCAACTCTTAAGCATGAGAGGGCAGTAGCCATGCTGTCGGCTGATACAGTATTCCTTAGCATGTACAATGTATCCACTTTTTGTAGTTAAACCACTTTATAAATACTGATTTGTACAAACTACCACCAATGGTGCCTATCGCTACCAAATTTGATTGTGGTTATTTGTTGTGGACTCCTATGCACTAGGAACTCAACAGGAAAATGGGTGTTTGTAATGGAAATATTAGTAATATCTTCAGTGGACTGACTTAGATATGTTATAGAAATTATATGGCTATAGCTAGATAGCTTAAAATTAGAATGGCAAAAAGAATATTATGAACTTGAAGATGGCAGGAGGTGATATTTGATTATCCGCACTGATATTAATGAGCTAAACAATATTGGTTGAAGTTTTAGTATGTGCTGATTTGTGCAATTCCATAGAACAGAGACAAGTTAACAATTGCTTGAGAGTTTTTTTTACTATAGCTTTTCTGTCTCCCTTGTAGTAAGTGCTATACAAACATTTAAGAAGACATATGGCCACATACACTGAATACCAATGGATATGTATTACAGAGCTGTTTGTGGCTTTCTTTATACTTAGAATGGGAAATAACACTGACGTTGAAGTAAATTTAATTATGGTGGATGGTAAATGTAATTTTTTTAATTGCACCAACTATTTACAACATGATTGAAGGTGTTTTACTCAAAATTTTAAAAAATTACCTTTGACTAGAATAAATGTATTTTTAGTGTATAAGGATAACTTTTAAGAAATGTTATTAGCAACTGAAAACCAGGTATTTGGGATGAAAATGCTTTCATAACCTTAATTATAGTATTGATTGCCACCTGGCAAGACTAATATGTAGGATTTAATTTTAGTCAGCACACAGCAATCTTAGGTCAGCCTTACATTTCCAAATGGTGTGTGTAGCAATAAACAGTATGAGAAAATGTCAACTGCATATACAAATAACTTGCATAATATTGTGTGTCACTGAAGTTGTCTGAATCTCACTGAACAGATTGCCAGATAAAAAATAGTCACAATTAATTGCAATTTTAATCGCACTGTTAAACAATAATAGAATACCAATTTAAATTTATGATAAATGTTTTTGATATTTTTCTACATTTTAAAATATATTGATTTCAATTACAACAGAGAATACAAAGTGTACAGTGCTCACTTTATATTATTTTTATTACAAATATTTGCACTGTAAATCTAGAAGTCGAAGTATGACGGGGCATACAAATGTTTAGCATATCTGGCACATAAATACCTTGCAACGCCGGCTACAACAGTGCTATGCTAATGCCTGTTCTCACTTTCAGGTGACATTGTAAATAAGAAGCAGGCAGCATTATCTCCCGTAAATGTAAACAAACTTGTTTCTCTTAGCAATTGGCTGAACAAGAAATAGGACTGAGTGGACTTGTAGGCTCTAATGTTTTACATTGTTTTGTTTTTGAGTGCAGTTATGTCGAAAAAAATTCTACATTTGTATATTGCACTTTCATAATAAAGAGATTGCACTACAGTACTTGTATGAGGTGAAGTGAAAAATATTATTTCTTTTTTCTTTTTTAGAGTGCAAATATTTGTAATCCAAAATAATAATATAAAGTGAGCACTGTACACTTTGTATTCTGTGTTGTAATTGAAACCAATATATTTGAAAATGTAGAAAAAAATCCAAAAATATTTATCATAAATTTAAATTGGTATTCTATTATTGCTTAACAGTGTGATTAAAACTGCGATTAATCGTGACTATTTTTAAAATCTAGTTAATTTGTTTTGCGTTAATCTCTTGAGTTAACTGCAATTAATTCACACCCCTAAAATCTTCCTTTAGCTCATTCTCATTTCTTCCCTCCAGTATTCAATTTTCATTTCAGAAGGATGGGGGGGAGGGTAATGCACAATTGAATTGATTCTGAGGTTGGAACCAGCTGTACTCTTTCTTTGGTGTGTGTAAATTAATGAAAATATTCTATTTAAAAAAGAAGAGACTTATAGTTTTATTGGCATCAAAAAGGTAATGGTTACATGTAGGGCTTTACTTTTAATGTGTAGTTCATTATCCCGCTTTTAAATCTCTGTTTAAAAGTAGAAGAAAAAGACATGCTGAAAAACAGTATGAGCAGTAATTGCCTTTCTTGTTTCCGGACTTCATTTAAAAAATTCAGTATTGAAAAGGGTCACAGAATTTTGTTGTGACTTTATTTACAGGAGTAGACACAACATTTTAACAATACTTGCTCTCTGGTTTTAGTACAGAATAAATTTACTAGGCTGATATTATAGATCTCGGTTTGATGATTTCTTCCTAGTGAGGAAAACTCCTACATCATAATTTATAGTAATTGAACTAGTCAATTAAGGGCCTGATCTTCTTTTTGAATTCAGTGGCAAAACTCCCATCAATTTTGATATTGTGGGATTGGGTCCTAGGTATGGAAGAAATAATTGGTAATGAGTTAATCTCCTTGCTGTCAGTATGTTTTTAATGATTCAGAATTTACCAAAATTAGCTGAGGAGCTCCACTTAACATCATAATGGCCAAATTCAACCCTTACTTTCATCCTGGGTAACTCCACTGAAGGCAGAATTTTGACTTGGTGTAATATGTTCATTTGAATAGCAATATTGGATTCAAATCTGCAGTAAATTAAATGATATGCATTTCTAACAGGCAAAAAGGCAAAATCTAAATCTCTTCCAGTAGATTCTCTACTGCTAGTACAAAATGTGATGCTTTTGGAATGTAAAGATAATTAATACATTAATAGAATGGGGGGAAAGTTTAATTCCTTGATAATGAATGCCACTTACAAAGTTCAGTACGGAGTAAAAGCACAGGGTTTTTTTGGTGTCTGGTCTGAGTTTGTATCCAAATGTAAGAGAACTTAATAGAAAGCTTCTTCTATGGTCCAGAATTGTGTACTTAAAGTACATTAGCTGAGTTTTTAATAGTATTTAGAAAATATGGAGGTTTTCTGGTGATTTCTACTTGCTCTGTATTTTAATTTTATGAGGAAAAGATGCATTTAGCACTGAAAATCTTATTGATCAAATTTCTGCATGGAATCGATTACTTAAATATTTTACAGATACCAATTTAGCAAGTGGTACCAAACTTAGACTGGCCTGGGAGAAGCAGTATAAGGCTCTTTCAAGCATGCTAGTGGATATGTGTGAATTTCAATTTTTAAAATCTGTCACTGAATTTGTACAACTAAAAAAATTATCGTGTTCCATTCCAATTTTCAATGCATAAATCTTTTCAGGACTGGGGTCTTAATTCGTGTTTTTGTAGTTACATCAGTTTATTTTCTTTAGGAGAATTGAGTTCCACTTCAATTTTCTTGCAGTACTACATTCAGGGGTACATACTAAGTGCAGGATTCAGATTTGAACCCCTTCTTTGGGGGTGCGGGGTAGCTCAGTGGTTTGAGCATTGGCCTACTAAACCCAGGGTTATGAGTTCAATCCTTGAGGGGGCTACTTAGGGATCTGGGGCAAAATCAGTACTTGGTCCTGTTAGTGAAGGCAGGGGGCTGGACTCGATGACCTTTCAAGGTCCCTTCCAGTTCTAGGAGATAGGATATCTCCATTAATTTATTATTTATTTATTTGTATTCCACTCCATCAGCTAGTGAGTAGATTGCTCCATTCTTGGATGTACTAAAAATACTTCTGATATAAGAATAAAATATCTTGGCACATACTTTGTTTTTTTTTTTGACAATTTTCCCCTGTGCATTATAGATTAGCTTAATTTTAAGAGCTTGTTTGATTGGCAGAAATACAAGTTTATATACAGAGAAGTGGCTGTTTCCAGCAGAGTTGGAATGGATTAAAATAACATTGTGGAAGCCTTGCATTCATGTGTTGTTTCACTGGTGCAAGCACACCACTCAGTGGCCTTTCAGTTCATTGCAGCAGGATGCGTATCTAAACATTTCAGAAGTAGGAATTGCTTACCAGCCGCCCTCCATATGTTACATGCAGAAAGTGTTACTTGCTCAAGTAACTTTATTTGGTTTGGAATACATGTTATTATTTTAATTAATTTTATTCTGATTGTGTGGTTGAGCAGTTTGCAACATAAGAATTTACTTAGAGGCATGGGTGATAATATCCTGCTGTACAAAAGTGTATGTGTTGGAAGTCTTATTCCTGAAGATTTAGTTACAACATAGGCCTTTGTCTTGTATCAAATTAGTACTAACGCACTTATCCTACACCTCATCCTGTATGTTTTTTTCTTGCCGCATTTTTAATACAAAAAACTATTTTACAAATGTTTTAGACACTATTTTTAAAGAAATATGGTGTATCTCTTGACCTGTAAAGCTAGCGTGCATACTGTGAATGACATAGGATTTGGAAGAAGATAAAAATAATAATACGAAATATTTGCTCATATCTCTTAGGTACATTACAGTAAAATCATAATGTTCTGATGTTAAAATCCAGGATCTTGTCAGGGCAAGAAACAAGTGCTATAGCCCATAGGAAAGAGGTGAACCAGCTCTCCTATTTGAAATGACTTTCCCATGGATTGTCACTCGGGATTCACCATGAGGCCATCAGCACGAAAAGCACAGGCCTCTACTATTTGAGCAAAAGGAGTAACTCTGTAACAGTACAGTATCTGGTAGCAATAGTAGGTTCTACTCTAGTCACTAGAGGGGGATTGACATGATTAGTCTGCATGTTACATATTGTATATTTATTTCCAGACCAGATGGTTCATAAGGTACTGAATATTAAATCTTTTTCTTACCCAGAACTGGATATCATATTTTTGGGTGGAAAGAAGTAATTTTGTAGTATGTCATTTTCTAAAAAATACATGTATTTTCCTAAATGGTGGTATTTTACCTGAAAACTGTTTAGAAGTTTACAATGTAAGCATGTATGCAACGTGGAATGGTTTATTTTATACATTTTTAAAAAAAGAAAAGAAGAGAGAAAATAGTTCTATCTGAGGTGGATTAGAGGGTAGAGGACAAGCAAGGTGCACGTGGTGATGCCATTTATTGCCTTCATATCAGCACAATGCACAGCTACGGTTGTCCTGGAGTCTCCAGGAATTAAAGATTAATCTTTAATTGAAGATTGTCATGTGATGAAAACTCCGGGAATACATCCAAGCAAAACTGGCAACAGTGTAAATAGCATATGCATGTATTATATTATGGTGGAGCAGTAGCTAGACTATAGGCAACATTACATCAGAGTTTTCAGTTCAATAGGAGTCTTTACCCTTTATATGATGGGTGTACTTTCATATAGATTATATTAATTATTTGAGTGTGTAGATAATGTATGTAACTATAATAAAATTTACTAATGCTGATATGAATGCTGGGCTTCAAAGTAAGTGGCACTAGTTTCCCATAAATACAATTCTTCTTCTCCAAGGTTCTTGATCTGTAGTTGGATTTTTTAGAGTTCAATTCTTCAGGGTACAGAACTGCAACTCACATTCAGGTCAATAGAAATTTTGAGGTTGTTCAGGGCCTTGCAGTATTGGGCGTTCAGCAGTGGTGGACCTACAGAGAAATTGGTTGGCTGGTTTTAGATGCAGTCCCAGTGAGTGAAAGTAGCAATATTTCTCATCCTGTTTATTTTGTATATATGTATTTATCTCCTCTGTTTTGTTTTATTTTTCAGCATTATGTGTATTGCATTTATATCACAATTTTTCCTGGCTTGTTATACATAAATGCCATTCTCTGTTGCAACTAAATATTGGGACATGGTTTCCCTTGAGAGAGAAATCTCTGATACAAACATCATATGAGCTGCTTGCTTTGTGGCAATTTGTATTGTAATTAAGATATTGTGAATGAAGAAAAGAACATAAAATATCAGCAATAATTTCAACATATATTCAATACAATTTGCCTAATTTCGAACCCACTCAAGTATCACAAGTTTGAAACTGAGAACAGAACTTGAACTTTCTGAGGCTTGCATTCTGTTCGGCATTTTGCCAATTCCTGTCTTTTTGCTATCAGTAGCTGCCCTGGGCTAATATGCATGGATTTCTACATCTGCCAGGGCACTAACTTTCATCCCATCACATAGTTAAAAAGGGGAAGAGACACATCTCCATGACCTTTGGGTAGGATGATAGATGAAATGCAACCCTTTCCCCTGCCCTTTGTCAGGAAGAGATGGTGGAGATCCATAACCGCTTTCTATCATTCAAGGGAGCAGGGAGTGAAGTTCTCACAACCCTTGAGATCCATGTCCATCTGCACTCACCCACCCCAAAAGGCTCCAGGTGCCATACCCACTTCCTTACAAATGTTGTTTGATGGGTTGGGTGTGGTTAGCATTTTATGTTCCCCTCTAGCACTTCCTATAGGAGGCAAATTGCTTTACACCCCATTTTCTGTCTTCAAGTAGCCTGGCAAAAAGTCTGCTACACCCCACCATCAAAGGGAGACTGTTCTGGTGAGCAGGGAGGGGAGGAAGACTGGTCGTTCAACACCTCATCTAGCAGCAGCAAAACCAGGGAAAATAATGTAGACCATGTTCCACAGTGCTATGTAAAGCTCCAAGAGACCGAGGCAATTCATAGTGTATGAGAAGCTTAGGGACTTTGGGCATAGGGTTGTGATATATTCTCTCTTCTTTTCTCCAGCATGACTGAGGGTGCAGCGCAGTTCTTCCCTGCCTGATGATGGGGACTATGGGAATGGTTTGAAAGCTTTGGATTTCCAAAAACACAGACTTACTTTGTAAAAAACAGAACTCTTGGAAAAATAGTTGGAAATTTTTACAAGGTTCACTTGTTCCTATTTAGATTTTTTTTGGAAAAGTGTTGATTTTGTTTTTGTACTTTGAAATAAAAAAGAAAACTAAACCCTACAACAGTACAATACTTTGGTGAAGTAACAATGTTAATGCTACAAATGAAAGAAAACTTAGAGTAAATATGTACTTAAATGAAGATGTGCCTTTTTAAAATAACAGTCTTATGGCCTGACCCAAAGTCCATTGAAGTCAGCAGAAAAACTCGCATTGACTTCAGTGGGTTTTGAAATAGGCCCTTTGTGAATTATGCAGTGTAAACCCAGGATTTCTTGCTTTTGTGGGAATAATTCAGACACTCTATGTTATTTAGACATTGTTTGGTAACTAAAGAAGGTCTGTGTACTTAAGTGTGCTATTTTTTGTGTGTGCACACTCTTTCACACCCTATGGGCATATTAATATGTAAATATGTACATTTCAGAAAACACTAATAAACTTGTGTAACTTGTCATTGTGTAATGGTAAAAATGATGGTACACTATGAAGTATACTTTAAATCCTGGTAAAATAATCCTATCAGGTGTATCTATAAACAGGTATTTTCTCAGGTTAAATTGCTTTTGTTCTAACAAATATTATCTTTGTAATAAAGTAATATCCTATTGAATACATTGCTTTATAGTATCAAAGTAAAAGATTCAAATATTTAGCTATTTGATTTTAATCTGTTTTCAAACATGTTAATTCATAGTTGTTTTTTGTTGCTTGTTATGTCAAGATTTCATGAGCTTGTTGACATTCTAAATTAAGATTAGTTAAAAAATAAAATATAAAGATGAAGTTAAACATTTCAGTTTGCATGATTATCTTTAAAGAAAAGCAAACATACAAAATTTTATAAATCTGCATTCTTGGCTCTGTCTCTAAAACTGTTTGTTTTTATTAGACCACAGGAACTTTAAAGTTAAGCTTTTATGTTTGCACCTGACTACATATAGTGAAAAAGGATATAGTTCCACACCTATATCCTTGTCAAGTTGAATCCTTCCTAATTTCACTGTGTTCCTTAAAGGAACAGTACATAAAATAACAACCTTACGATTATTGCTTCTCACATTTTAAAAATACTTTTTAGAACATACTACAGTAATTTAGAAATGCCAACATCAGTGCTGAGATATTTGTTTGTCTTTAACTTAATCCTCCCCCCCAAAAAAACCCCAAAACAAACTGCAAGTTTCGTAACCTGTGATCTGATACTGCTTGTCTACCTCCCACCCCAATTCTCTGATTTACTGTCTGCTTCCAAACAGCAGATTACTAATGTGTTGAGCATAAGCAAGGCGGAGAAAACAAGTGTAGCACACTTTTTACCTGTATATGAGGAAAAATATTAAATTGGGATCATATTTACTGTTCTAAAAGGTAAATGCATGTTATAGAAACATTTACATTTCTGTAAATTTCAAGAAATGAAGTCCATATGTGTCTAGAATAATGCTACTGTGCTAATAATAGTTATCTGGGGTATGTATTTTTCTAGGGCACATTAAACTTTACATGTGCATCAGGAATGAATACTTTATACTGGTTCTCATGTCTTGATTTGAGTACCGGTTAGTCTAATGGTGATAGTTTAGGAGCTTCTTGAAATACATTTTGAGAGTACATTTATTGGAAACAATAAAGGAGATCATACACTAATGAAGATTGTCATTTAACTATTTTCTTTTCGTCAGTAGTTTTTCTGAGGGCCGTGCCCTCATTACCACGTTTGACATGCTGAACTGTTAAAACATCTTTCAGCAAATACAGCTTTTTTGAGAGTTTCTTTAGTATCTTTAAACACTAGATGGAGCTATGTGCCAACAGTGGATCTTTAAAATAACAGGTGAGAATACTGGCTATCCACCCTCCCAAAACCCCCATATATATAATTGAGAGTGATTTCGTGCCTATGATTTTTGTATTACATGTTCAAAAAATGAATGAAGTATTAAAACTTTGTTTGAAATGTATTGTACAAGTCAAGGACACTGATCCTGCACTGAGACACTAAGGCTCTGGTTTCCGTTTAGCCTTTGAGTTTTTCACTAAAAATGCAGAATGCAACTACAGAAAATAGGTCAGCAAAAAACTGCGCACTTTGTTGTGCCTGATGCATATTCATACCCTCAACTTAAAAAATAAGTAGTGTGAATGGGCTCAAATCAATTTGGTTTGTTACCAAATGAAGCTAAATCCATATTGGCCACTCTTAAATTGATTTAAGAGTGTCCACACAAGGGGAAAAAGAACAGGAGTAAGTACTCCTATTCTTTTTGCTGATACAGACTAAAACGGCTGTACTCTGAAACCACACAAGGGGAGTTACACTAATTTAACAAAAAACATTTTGAAACCAATTTAGTTAAAATGGCGCCATTTCTGTGTGTTGACACTAGCTATGAGAATGAAACAGCATCTAAAGAGCAGGATGATGTGATTACAGTAATGCTACAGTTCTGTTATATTTTTACTGTGGGGGGAACCAAGGTTTTCTTGAAATTACTGTCTGAAACAGTGTAAATATATAGTATTGATTGAAAAAAAAAACTGTCAGTCTAAAGATCAGTGTTTGAAACTATTAAATTTGGACTGTTTTGGTGTTGTTTGAAAAGAAATTAAATACAGTGCATCTCTTATTTGATGCTCTTGGTCATTCATATTTGTCTCAGAAAATCTGGAAATTGATTGAGTCCCAACTGTCCTACATCTGAATAATATTATAGTACAATAACACTTTTGTGCAATATCTGATATCCCAAAAATAAGGGATTAATTTATGCCCAAATGTTACAGATTTGGGTTACTACTGTACAGTAATACTGAATTGCAAGCTGAAGTAGTGTCAGAAAGTGAGTCTGCACACTGCTATTTATGCAAGTAAAACAAATACATTCAAGGCATGATGTTACACATGAGACAGTGAAAGGTAATGTTTTGGCATTTGTCAAAAAGAAATTTAACAGAACAAGTTAGTTTCCTCAGAACACCATCTTTGGTTTGTGTTCTTTGATGATTGAAGCACACTTGCTTTTACTCACATATTATGGTTTTGCAGACTAACTTTATGGGATTTTTTTCATAGCACAATTCAATGCTATTGCACAGCAGCATTAGCCAGTCAGCGGGCAAGTGGAAGTGAAAAATGACATTTAACATTTTTCTAGGAGTGACAATACAGAGAAGTTTTTTCTAGAAAGCATTCTGAAAAGCTTTTCAGAACTTAGAAAAATGGTTTTAGAATTTTTTGTTGCATATGCATCTTTGCTTAGAGAGAAGCTTATCTTAGAATGAAAACGAAGTATAAGGGTTTTCTTCCATTATTTCTGGCTTACCTTTGTCATAACATTACTACCTCTGGTTAAATGTTTTTTGTATTTTGTGAAAATAACAAAAGACTCATACCCAGTAATTTGTCACCTAAGTGAGATTTCCTGGTCAAATAGAGTTTGAAGGTTTAACCGGGGCCTTAATTATATTTTTCTAGTTTCCATTGAAGTCACTGGGAGCAAAGTTAGATTGAAAATTCCACCCTACATGCTTATATTCTTAGATAGGAGTTCTCAAACTTTTTATAGCATGGACTTAGATCTTAATAGAGAAAGTGTCTTGTGGACACCTCCCCACCTGTTTGCATAACCTTGTAGTAAACTGTAGCAATTGCTTACTCGGAAAAATATTAGGAAAGTATTTAAGCTTCTTTTAAAATGATTTGGCTGGTGCCCACCAACAGGTGTTTTGTGGAGCAAAATCTGGCAATGGGAGGAGAGAAACACTGTATAGGACCTTTCCAAATGGATATTTCGTCAGTGTCCGGAACTGATGATTGTCTTTTTTTAAGAAAAATGTTTTTAAAAAGGAAAAATTAAAGTAATCAGAGCTATGAAGAAACTGGCCTCCACCCACAGAGTCTTGAGTAGTGGCTGTGTGGCTCAGCAGATGGAACTGTTCACAGACCCATTACCTAACCAAAGCTATGGTGTGGTGACTAGAGGCACTGTGATAGCAGGATGTGCCATCCTTCCGACAAGGTCTAAAACAGAGGTCTTAGTATCTGGCCAGGTTCCTTTCTACCTACACTTTCAACTGGATTAAATAAACTTCACTTCCTGTTTTAAACTGAGGTGTATTGCTGCTGTTGAAAAGTTGCTCTATTTCACCACAGAGGTGGTTGCATCTTAGTGGTAGAATTTTATGTATTTTTTTTTTTATATTTGAGCATTAGGGATTCTTTGAGACTAAGGTATTAAAGAAATGTATGGCAATTAATTATTAAACTGTTAGTTCTAATTATTTTGCCACTTCTGATTGTTTTTATTGTGACTTACATTTAATTATTTTCATGCAGGTGCAAATACTTTTGCAATGTAAGTATGCAGCTCTTCCCCTCAGACATATAGGTATAGATGTATATTGCTAAATATTTAGTGCCATATATCTTAGGGCAAGATTGAGCTTTAAAAATCCCTAATGTAGCATTCATTCTAACAGATTCACTTACCTGATTTAGAACCAAACAGGATTCAAAATGACTGTTTTTCTACTCGCACATACTGCTCTTTTTCCACAATAATATGGTATGAAATTTAAGTCAGCTGTTAATCTACTAACTGTATGCAGAGGGCTGCCCAATAACTAGAGGAAAGAACAATCTGAACCTTATTATGACATCTTCAAGGCTGTAATATATTATTTGACTTTATTGTCCTGAAAGTTGCAAGTGAATTTAATGTTCTTGAAATTGGATTCACTAACTGCGATGGCTTGGCGTAAGCAAATTGCAGAGATGCTGGGCAAGCTTTCCCTCTTAGCTCTGCTAATGTACTTGAGTTCTGACCTATATTGTTGGTGTTACTGCAGTGATCAGTTGTGCCAATTTTCTACATGTGGAAGTTCTGTGATGTAGAGACCCTGGATCAGGCCACAAAACTCATTTTTCATTTGTCTTTAACATTGATCTTGTGTGAAAAGATCACCTAAAATATCATCACCACCTAATTCCTCACGCAATGTACGTACGTACAATCTAATGGGGAAAGGGAGTTCTTACTTAAGGAATTGCCAGCATTTGTAGGCCAGGTATTTTCTGTGCCAAAACTACCTGTGGCTAGG
Organism: Terrapene triunguis; assembly: GCF_002925995.2. Taxonomy (NCBI): domain Eukaryota; kingdom Metazoa; phylum Chordata; order Testudines; family Emydidae; genus Terrapene; species Terrapene triunguis. The sequence goes on from NW_020664447.1 coordinate 58,015,996, forward strand.
CTATAGTTTTTGTAAAGTACTGGTATAAGGCACTGCCCAGAGGCAACTCTAATTAATTATTTATTTTAGATTTATATGCACATCCTAAAAATGAGCATCAATATGTATGCTCTAATCACCCCGGACAAAGGTTAAATTTAAGTCCAAATTTAGTTTAGCCAGGCCAGAGAAATGCAGGTTGATTTCTTGTCTCGTTTATGTTATTACACAATTCCACTCCATGACTTTCTTTAATGAATCTTTCTTAATTTGAAAAGAAAATTGCAGAACCTCTTTTTCACTATCTTTTATGCATAGTCTAACAGTAATACTAAGAACGGGTAGTACCAGATGCATTCCCGCATCAGTTAATACTGTATTTCATTGTTTATAATACTGTCTGATGCAATAATCGGATATTTCAAAATATGGAATCACCTATGTCAGTAGGGCTTGGGTGGGCAAATAAATGATTAAAATAGCTTGTATCTTGTAATTTTTAGAGGTAATTAGAAAATGAGTGTACATTTTTGGTTTGTATGTTTTTGTGGATTGGGTGTGAATTAATCACAAATATACAGTTCTGGTTTGAATGATTATTTAAATTAGCTCAATTCCTGTTTCATTGTTTTATTTAAATAGCAACAGTTTGAGCGGGTCTTTTCTCTTAATAGTCTGAAGTCAGATGTCATTGGAAAAAGCTTTAGTATGTTCAGGGTAATGGAAAAACTGCTTTCAGTACATCCTAGCAAAGATCCTGTTTAAAACGGATGACAGCCCGTCACATTCAGTAACACATCAGTCATCAGATTTATTCTAATTCTTTAAGCTGAACATTTCATTCAAGCTTGTAGCTTGTCTTGTCAAGCAACCAAGAGCTTCATAGCTTTACCATCGAACATAGAGTTGCACCAGCAGTTCTCAAATAAATGCTAAGGTGCAAAAATATTGTTTATTTTTTTAAATCTTTTCTTTAACTATAGTGTTCTTTCATACTATTTCTCTCTCTCCTTGCTGGGTTTACAACTAAGGAATTCAATGGGCTTCTTCCTAACCATGCCTCACTCTGACCCAGGGCCACTTCAGACTCAAGGTCACTCATTCTTGGGAGTGCTGTTTTTATTCAACAGTCTAGACCACCATGGTTATGACATTCCTCCTGCAACCAGGGAGGCAAGGTGAGCAGCTTCCTTTGATACTAATGCAATTACCAATCCACCATTGGTACACAGGTGGCATTTACACAGCCAGCTTCCTTCCTTACTCCCTTCCCTTATCCATTTTAATGCCCTACAGCAGCGGTTCTCAAACATTTTAATGGGGTTGCGAGGGCTGGCTTAGACTTGCTGGGGTTTGGGGCTGAATCCCAAGCCCCACCACCTGGGGTCGAAGCCTGAGGGATTCAGCCCTCAGGTCACAGGCCCCTTGGCTGGGGCTGAAGCCCTGAGGCTTTGGCTTTGACCCTTTCCCTGCCCTGGGCAGTGGGACTCAGGCTTTGGCTTCCCCACCTGGGGTAGTGGGAATCAGGCAAACTCAGGCTTTGGTCCCCCCTCCTGGGGTCGTGTAGTAATTTTTGTTGTCACAAGGGGGTCGCGATGCAATGAAGTTTGAGAACCCCTGCCCTACAGAATGCTGCCTGAGCAATACTTGTCCAGTTTCATGACACACAACATTGCAGCCGAGCCAGATCTGTTCTTCATTTTTATTTACTCAAGATTTTTTTGTGTTTTTGTCCATGCTGTTTGAGGACTTTCTATGACATCAGCACTGTATTTTTGTGTGATCGAAGGGTGTGCCTGAATGGGGTTAAAGATCAAGCTCCTTGCCTTCACTTTTAAGGCTCTACTCAGCTCTGCTTTAGCCTACCTTCCCTCTTTCAATTTTTTCTCCTAACTTCTCCTTTTTGATATCTCCTCCTGCTATGGGTTATGCACTTTCTTTTATGCTAACTTTTATGCCTCAAACTTCCCTTTACGACATACTCACTAAGGACTGGATCCTTCAGGGTGCTGAGAAATCATGTCAGGATTCTGAACACCCCCAGCTTCATCTGAAGTTAGTGGGAATAGAATGTATTTGGCATCTTGAATCAATCGCCAACTGACCCCCCCCCCCTTTCCTCTTTCATATCATTCTTTGAACAATACTTCTTTGGTGAAGCCTTCCAATGGTGGATTTTCCACACTGATCATGCCAATGCCACCCATGTACCTCAAGTGTTAACCACTATTAATACCGGAGCTAAACTGTAAGCTTCCTGGACAAGTACCATGTCTCCTGTGATGAGTGCTGTGTACTTGTAGAGTCCTATATATAATTATGTAATCATAACATGTATATACAGTCATGTAATACAAGTTTGAAAAGGGCCATGATATTTTTGCAAAAACTGGGGGAGGGAGGGGTGGATTAACAAGATTTGTCCTTTTTTTTTTTTTTTGGTAAAAAATTGCCAAGGACATTTTTTACATCATTAAAGGTTCTTTTTACTAGCTTCTGATGAAAATATTTTATTTAGAAATATGTAGAGAAAATGTGGAAGGAATATAAACCCTCATGCTTCAGGACATAAGTCAGCCTCTAACTGAGAGGGAAGAAACTTTTGTTGGCAGCTTATTCCATAGTGCTCTATTTTGGTATTTCATGTATGAGTACCTTCTTCAGAAGCATCTGATACTGGCTGTTGTCAGAGGCAGTATGCTCTAGTGGATAGAGCACTGGACTAGGATTCAGCAGATCTAGGTTCTGCTCCTGGCTCTGGCTCTGCCACTTGCTTGCTGGGTGATATTGGGAAAGTTATTGCCTCACTTTCCTGATCTGTAAAATGTGGATGCATGATTCTCACCTCCCTTTGTAAAGCTCTTTGAGATCTACTGATAAGAGCTAAGTATTGTTATTATATGGAGCACTGGCTAATCTTATGTTCCTAACTGGGGAAACTTCTAAAAGCGAGGAAATCAATCAAAGCCAGTTTCTCTCTTTAATTCAGTTTGCTGTAGGCAGATGTTGAAGTACACACAGTATTCGGATCATTGACATGCAGCACTACAAAGTCTTCTTTACTCTGATTTTTCCTTTACAATGAAGTCCTTTTATTTCTTGATACTGTATATTTTGGTTTGCTAGATTGGAAATGTATTCTTTTAACAGGCTTATTCCCTGAACAGGTATTCTGGAAGAGTACGTTGTACATGGCTAAAAATCAACTGTGGGGTTGAAGCCCTAGATAAAGTAAAGCCTATGTATATAAAAAAAGATTGTTAAAATGTCAAGATAATGAAAAGTCAGAAAATAAATTATAGCTGTTATTAATTTTGAATTGTATTCAAATATAGAAATGTGTAGCATAGACAAAAGCTGATTACAGAGAGATAAAATTCAATTTTACTCTAGGATAATTGTTTTATGTATTTTACATTTATTTATAAGATTAGATAAAGTCTTGGAATTCTCAATATAAATCACAGTATGGTCCCGATGAATGCCAAGGTCAGTAGATAGAAGCACTTTCATTTGCAAAATACATTTGTTTTGTTAGAAATATAAAGTGAATAAAATGAGATTGAAATACATTGCCCTTGTTATTATATACACTCCACATTCATTATAATGTTACAGAGTCAGGTATTTTCAATGTTATAAGGGAGTGGAGATGTATTAATGCCCCTAGTGTCATCCCACATATTATTTGTAGCCAAAAATAAAGTATCTTTATTAAAAAGAGATTAATGTAAATTTTGATGCAGCACTAAGGCTGTGGGGGGACACTTGGCCAGGACCACCTAGAGAAAATCAGATAGGCTACTTGTACAGGGTCAGTCAGGATCAGAAACTGCTGTTGACTGGAACAAATCTAGTATGGGCAAGTGCAACCTCTGATTTAAGAGAGACTGCTGCTGTAAATATATCACAACCTTTCTTACAGAGAGGGTAGCATTGCTAATTACAAGTTTGAGTTTTGGGAGAATATCATCTCTCTCACCATACACCAGATTTGAAGTTGCAATACAACTACTTCTCTTTGGAAATAGTTCAAGTGAACCAAATTCTGCCAAAAAAATAAAACTATAAGCAGTTGATGCCAGAAGACAATAGCATCATGTAGGCTTCCCGAAAACTAAATCTGATCACCTGTAATTTATATATTCCCTTCAATAATAGTTATATACTCATTAATATTTTTTAAGTGTTCCTGTATACTGTACCCCTTTACTAAATCCCTTTTATATATACACCATTGCCACATTCTCAGCCTTCTTTACAAGTTGCCAAATTAACATTACCTGGAGGCAGACGGCTCTGTGAAGTTGTCTATCAGTATAGCTCAATGAACATTATTTTACGAGGAGTGTGATTTCAGGTAACACATGTGGCACGTAAGCACAGGTTCCTGGGAAATGATCCTTTGTCTTTATTTTGTCAAAAATTGGAGAGAGACATGTTGGTTCACATGCTACTTGTAATCCAGCTGCCTACATATTTACATATTTTGCTGGGGTATTTTGGTAAATTACTTTTAACTAAAAAATGAAGTGATGTGTTTCTTTCTTGATAAATATAGAACAACTATTGAGAATGACAAAAGTTTGTGCCATCTTTTTGGTAGAAGCAATGATATGAGAGGATTCACAGGAACTCACAAAGAACCTTTATTAATAGATCTTACCTGTAAGCCTGGTAAAAGAGAATCAGTTGGGTCTGATAGAGAGAGCCTTGAAAACATAAACCAGTGCAAACTGATGGCTAAGATTGAAAAGAATTTGCAGCTCTGCTCTACTTCTGCAGCAGGAAGCTGTGGGGACTAAAGATCCACTCTGCATGTACCATTTTGGTCAAAGAAGGCAATTAAGTTTGAGGTAGATTCCAGAGTCACCTCTCTCACCCTTCACACAGTCCTTGGGTTGGCACTGTGCACAATAGTGTGGCAGTCATGGACTGAAATAGCTTACATTTGTGGGGTAGACAGCAAAAATTGCTTTGCAACCAACCCAGCCTGTGAAAATATAAAACATTTGCTACTTCTGTGACTGCAACAGTTGCTGCAAATGTAACTTGTTTCTTCAATCCCTGTCTGGTACCTCTAGGAATGAATTAAGGATATTCAATCATATAATTCTGCTAGTACTGCCCTTCCACAGCCCCTCTCACATTGCATAGCCAGCAAGAGGAGAGGAGATGGAACAAAGCCTGCACTGCACTAAGTGGATGTGTCCCATAACCACTGCAGCCCACTTTACTTTCCACTGTGCAGGCCCAGCCTGTACTCTTATGACACTGGAAGGATACTTATGATACTGAAGTCCTGTCTTCTCCCCGTCCATACCAGATAGCAGAGACCCTTTCATCTGTCACCACGTGAGCTGGGGTAGTGCCTCAGTAAGTCAGTGGAACCCACTTAACATTTGGCAGTAGGATCCACACATAGTAATGGGGTGGGATGTTCCAGCAATCACGGACAGCTTATCATATACCTTCTCTTTCTCTGCCATACCCCATATCACAGCTATCTCCATATTAATAAAACTCAACCTCAGGGAAAGGATGAGTTTGGATTAAGTAAGTTGGGAAAGGCCACCTACCTGCTTGATTTCTGAGTCTAGTTTACTGTATATTAAGGCTATCAAGCGATTAAAAAAATTAATTGCGATTAGGGCTGTCAAGCAATTAAAAATTAATTGTGATTAATTGCAGAATTAAAAAAATTAATCGTGATTAATCGCACTGTTAAACAATAAGAGAATACCATTTATTTAAATATTTTTGGATGTTTTCTACATTTTCAAATATATTGATTTCAGTTATAGCACAGAATACAAAGTGTACAGTGCTCGCTTTATATTTATTTTTGATTGCAAGTATTTGCACTGTAAAAAAAAACAAAAGAAATAGTATTTTTCAATTCACCTAATACAAGTACTGTAGTGCAATCTCTTTATCATGAAAGTCGAACTTACAAATGTAGAATTATGTACAAAAAAACTGCATTAAAAAAATAAAACAAACAATGTAAAACTTTAGAGCCTACAAGTCCACTCAGTCCTACTTCTTGTTCAGACAATAGCTCAGACAAACAAGTTTGTTTACATTTGCAGGAGATAATGCTGCCTCATTCTTGTTTACAATGTCACCTGAAAGTGAGAACAGGCATTCTCATGGCACTGTTGTAGCCGGTGTTGCAAGATATTTACATGCCAGATGCGCTAAAGATTCATATGTCCCCTCATTCTTCAACCACCATTCCAGGGGCTATGCGTCCATGCTGATGACTGGTTCTGCTCGATAACAATCCAAAGCAGTGCGGACCGACGCATGTTCATTTTCATTATCTGAGTCAGATGCCACCAGCAGAAGGTTGATTTTCCTTTTTGGTGGTTCAGGTTCTGTAGTTTCCGCATCGGAGTTTTGCTCTTTTAAGACTTTCTGAAAGCATGCTCCACACCTTGTCTCTCTCAGATTTTGGAAGGCACTTCAGATTCTTAAACCTCAGATCAGTACTGTAGCTATCTTTAGAAATCTCACATTTGTACCTTCTTTGCATTTTGACAAATCTGCAGTGAAAGTGTTCTTAAAATGAACATGTGCTGAGTCATCATCCAAGACTATGTAACATGAAATATAAATGTATCCAGAGACATACAATTTGTAATAAAAAATAATAATATAAAGTGAGAAGTGGACACTTTGTATTCTGTGTTGTAATTGAAATCAATATATTTGAAAATGTAGAACATCCAAAAATATTTAATAAATTTAAATTGGTATTCTATTGTTTAACAATGTGATTAAAATTGTGATTAATTTTTTTAATCACAATTTTTTTCAGTTAATCGCTTGAGTTAACTGCGATTAATCGACAGCTCTACTGTATATATAATTAATTTGTTTCAATTTAAATACAGAAAAGTCCTCTCCACAGTCCTTTTTGAAAATCACAATACACACAGCAGCATAACAAACACTAGTCAGTAATTTTAAATTTGCACAGTATACTTCATCTCCCTCCAAAGCCCCACCGTGCTCATATGCCCGGGTAGAGCTTTGGCCACTTTACCCTCATCCATGCCCCAGCCCCAACCAGTTCTAGCCCAGGATGCTTGACTGAGTTGTCTGGTTCATGCCTTTGTAAGCTCTCTGGTTCTGCACTTCTAGCTTGCTGGGCTGATGACAAGGCACAGCCCTCTATGATAATTACTGGCTCAGAACCTCTCGTTTTCTGGACTGATGTCAAGGTATGAGCTTCTGTGAGGTCAGTGACTTGCCACATCTAGCTTGCTTGGCAGAAGTCAGGAGATGGTGACTGTGAGACCTGTGGCTCGGCAACTCTAGCATGCAAATCTGATGTCTACACTCAGACCTCTGTGAAGTTTACTAGCAGAGCGGCCACAGCTTGCTGCACTGGGTTAAAGATATAGGCCTTGGTGGGGGTCCACTGGTTCAGCTCTTTTAGGTAGCTGGTCTGATGTCAAGGCAGGAGTAGTCTTGCTGACTTGGGACCTGTAGCTTGTTGGTCTGACATCAGGAGACAGGGTTCTGTGAGCTCTTGGGCTGAGGATCTCTAATTTGCTGGGTAAATTTCAAGGTTTGGGTTTCTTTCTGAGGCAGCTCAACAGCTGTAGATTGTGGTTTGATGTCAATACACGGGCCTCTGTGATGTCACTAGCTCAGGAGTTTTAGCATGCTGGGCTGATGTACAGTTCAGGCCTCTGTGATGTTTGTGGCTCAATAAGTCTCGCTTGCTTAGATGACACAAATGCACAGACTTTTGCGGTGTTGCTGAGCCAGCAACCTCATCACCTTGCTGGATTGTTGGGCAAATGCAGTTCTGTGTGATTACTGGGTCAGCACCAGACTTCCATGGTATAGTGGAATTTACTTCATCATCAGAATCTCAAAAGAGAGTTTCTATGATGGAATACAGTTGCTTTAAGGCCACCCTGGGACAGACTTTATCCACTGCACCAGCCTCTTGATGCCACTGTGGTAGCAAAAAGGGGGATGGAATAGCCCCCTAGAGATTTTTTTCAGTGCAGGGGTTGCCATGGGGGTTTATTGGGATGGAAAAGGGAGTGGAGAGCACTCTGGTTATTCTGGGCTGCAGAGCAGCCAATGGGCAGTTATATAAAGGTGTTGTAAGTTTGTTTGCTGTCCTAGAACTAGGGTAGCACTGAAGTGACTGGAAGCCAATTTCATCTTCCTGCCCACTTCTAGCTGGGGCTCCAACTTCTGTGCTTTGCAGTGGTAGCCAAAGACATTTGTGGAGTGTAACAGTTTTTCTCTCATTGCACTGAAGGTGACTGCTGTGTGGGTGTACTAGGTAACACTAATTAAAATACAGTTTCGCCTTGAAATGTAATTTTGTTCCTCCTCTTTGTTATCCTATGCTAGGCTAATATTTGTCTCTAGACTGTTTTCCAGGATTTGAAGTGGAATTACAGTAAGTGAAGGTTACTAAATATTAGGGGGGGGGGAATTAATTCTGTTCATATTTTGAAAGTATCTATTTCACATTCCAAAAAAAGTTGGTGTGTGTAAAATGTTCCTGGTAAACATTCACTGTTTTTTCATATGTAACTTTAGATGTCGGTTTCACAAATAGACCACAAAATTATGATTGAATATTTAGTAGGAAATTTTACTTGATGCTAAGGGAGCCATCATGACTTTGCCTGCTGGTACTTGTTTTTTGTTTGATATTATACAGTTGGAAATCATATCTTAACTGCTTAAAGAAATGGAAGGATTTATCTATACTTTCACTATTTATATGAAAGTTTTAAAAATTACATGAATTTCTCTCACTAGTATCCAGCAATAATATTACCATCCCACCCATTCAGAGGGTGGAATGAAAGTTAAAGAACTTGTCTACAGAACTGCAGTTTTAAAATTCTACTTGTACTATAGAAAAAGATTGTCTGTTTTACAGGAATTCAAAGCTACACATTGTAATTCACCTTGCATTAAAAAAGGTGGCATTTTTGTAAAGACAGTATAATTGGTTTGGGTGTTAATTGGGCTCCATTCAAACATGCTTTCAATCTTAGCTGTGTGTTAATTAAGTTTTTATTCTTTGTGATCCTCTGAAATGTTTTCAAGCTCATTCATAAAACCAATGCAGCAGTTTTCTTCTAATTGAAAAAATAGGTGTGTGTAATATGTAACTGATGCATCTAGCAGTGGGCATCTGGGAGCAGGTGCCTTTCTCAACCTGCTATAAAACAAAATTCTGACAATGCGTAGTATCAAAAGCTTACTCATTTCCTCTGACTTGGCTGTATTTTTAGTGAATTTCTTTGTTAATAAAATTCAGCTCAAGACTTCTCCCCAGGCTTGGCTATTCCTGGAGTGCCTACATCAGGAATGCTCAGCCCAGGAAAAGATCCTCTTTCTGATAGCCACTCTCCTCTTCCTTACATTTACTTCAGTAATAAGCCACTTGCTTCAGTGAGGAAACTGAGCTCGCTTAACCCTTTTCCAGTAGGATCATCTTCTGACAGGGTGAAGCATTTTAGGCAAAAACTGCCAGCTTGTTACAGTGTCCTCCATTCTCAAGCCAGCCTGCTGAGCAGGTTCACAATCTGGGAGTTCAACAAAGAACACTTTTTTTGTAGATATGCCAATGTCCTTTCTTTGGCTATTTTCTTACAAGGCCAAACCATTTATTAGATGATACTGTCCTCAAAGTCCTGAAGAAATTCAAAGAATGGGGCTAAGATCCATAACAGCTCGGATGGGCTTACACATATCCACAGATCTTCTCTCAGACAACTCAAGTTCCTTTGCTTTAAGGTTTAGTTTTTGATAATCAGATAAGATTTGTGCTAACAGCTTGACAGTTTGGTTCATGGACGTGAAACTTTTTAAAGAAATGTTGACTCCCTGGATAAGTGATTTAAGAATTTATCTCCCTGCCTCCCCTCCTCCAGTTTTATTGTGAACTTAGGGTGTGTGTATTGATCTGGAAGTCTTTCATCATGCTAAGACTTGTCCTCGCATCCATTTGAGACCATTATTGGTGAATGTTGTATATAGTCTCTTGTGCTTCTTCAGGATGGTTGGTAAGATCAAACCTAGAGTCCAGCAGACACTGACAATGCAAAATATCAATATGTTTCTTAAGTATTTGGCCTGTAAGCTATGATTTTCCTTGCATTTCTGTCCTATAAGGTAATATTTCTAGTGCTGTAGGCCTGTTTTTTAGAGATACTGAGCAAAGGGAGTGGTGAATGCACAAAACCTCTGAAAAACAGTCTCCTAATGACTAACAAGGTTCAGCAAGACTACTCACATGGATAAATAATCCTCAGCATGAGTGAGGGTTTCAGAATTCTGAGCGGAGCAAGGATCTATGTGCAGGTGGTGTGACAAAGTTCCTCCTCTATCTTGGTGGGTCCTGCGCTTATTGGCAGATTTTCTTGCCTGAGAGATTCACCATGTGGGTTGGAGAACAGCCTAGAGACCTTCCCCTCTGGAAGAACCCACAGTCCAGGTCAATTGGGAGGTTTGGGGGGGAAATCCGGGCCCGCCCTCTACTCCGAGTTCCAGCCCAGGGCCCTATGTACTGCAGCTGTCTATAGTGCCTCCTGTAACAGCTGCATGACAGCTACAACTCCCTGGGCTACTTCCCCATGGCCTCCTCCAAACACCTTCCTTATTCTCACCACAGGACCTTCCTCCTGGTGTCTGATAATGCTTGTGCTTCTCAGTCCTCCAGCAGCACACCCTCTCAGCTCTTTGCACCTCTTGCTCCCAGCTCCTCACACTTGCACCACAAACTGAAGTGAGCTCCTTTTAAAACCCAGGTGCCCTGATTAGCCTGCCTTAATTGATTCTAGCAGCTTCTTCTTAATTGGCTCCAGGTGTCCTAATTAGCCTGCCTGCCTTAACTGGTTCTAGCAGGTTCCTGATTACTCTAGTGCAGCCCCTGCTCTGGTCACTCAGGGAACAGAAAACTACTCATCCAGTGACCAGTATATTTGCCCTCTACCAGACTCCTGTACCCCACTGGTCTGGGTCTGTCACAGTGGAGAACAAGCAGATGTGCAGCTCTCTCCTCCCCAAGAATGTACTCTTGCTCCCCAAAGAGTAATTGTGTGAAGGTGCTTTGATACTGATTTAGTAGTCCAAATCCTCAATCCATCAATACTTAATTTCTCCCTTTCCCCGTGATACCTAGGGTGCTGCTAGTGAAAACATATTATTGTAGCTTGATGAAAAGGACAATCTCTATTTGTAAACTGGGCTTCTATGATTAATCAATATGCAGCTTGCTAAGCTGACACTATAGTTATAGGAGAGAAGAGATTGTCCAACTTCTCTTTTCTAGGTAAATTTCAAGTAGAGAATCTTGCTGAAACAAGCTAGGTTGTCCATGTCTCAACAAGAAAAATGTTTGCGTACGTTTGATTGTTTGCCATAACATATTGGTAGCAAAAACCTATTTTGTTTGGGTTTGAGGATCTGAACCATAGATAGAAATTTCTCTGGCAATGGTGTAACCCAGGGATTGGCAACCTTTGGCACACGGCCCATCAGGGAAAGCCGCTGGTGGGCCGGGATGGTTTGTTTTCCCGCAGTGTCCACAGGTTCGGCCAATCGCAGCTCCCACTGGCCACGATTCGCTGCTCCAGGCCAATGGGGACCGTGGGATGCGACAGCCAGCACATCCCTCGGCCCGCATCACTTCCCGCAGCCCCCACTGGTCTGGAGCGGCGAACTACGGCCAGTGGGAGCTGCGATTGGCCGAACCTGCGGACGCTGCAGGTAAACAAACTGGCCTGGGCCGCCAGCGGCTTTCCCTGACGGGCCACGTGCCAAAGGTTGCCAATCCCTGGTGTAACCTAAAACTTATCTGTACTCCACCCTCAGGTAAATGACCTCAGAAGAATACTTTAAGGGGTTTTTTATTCATTACGTGTGAATCATGATTTTCTATTCACATTTCTGGCCCGGGAAATATGCTTGTCATGTGTGTGTCATATGCACCATATAAAGGCTTGCAATTGATCTTTATTCAAATTACAATAAAGGAATGTTTTAACAAAGCAGGTCTGTTCAGCTTCTTCATGACCTAGGTTGTATAACTTTATAAATGATGGAAGGATCATGTAACTAGAATGTTCCATTTATTCACACTATGTATTGCAAATAAGATTTAAATAATATAATTTAATTGAGCATAAAAAGAAAATACAGAAATCATTAGATGAATAAATAGTTCTGTGATAGGTGGTGCTGGTAATGTCACCGATAGTTACGGTTGCCCACTGGTTCACATTATAAGACTCTATTTAGTTGCTTATAACTCTGACAAACTTTAACAATTTAGGCTGAAATTTTCCATTCTGGTTGTCTGCCTCCAGTAGATGTTTTTTTTAAAAACCTTCAGCTGAAAAGGTGTATCTTTTTCCAAGTACAAGATTAGGGGAAAATCCATTGTTTTGCACATTTTAAAAAATGATTACACCTATTTCATTGAGAAGTTCTAGCACCTTCATGTTTTTCAGCAGGGGATGAAATTTGGCACAGAGATCACTCTAGTCTTCAGGATGCACCTCTTGCTGTCCCTGTGAAAGTCTTCCTAAATTTGGTCAAGTTATAAGCCTTTGAAAAAAAATCTCAGTTCACACATGCTCAGTAGAGGCTTGTTTGAGTTTCGCAGCTAAATTATCTGAAGATTCCGTCTGCACTGAGCATGCTCCATTTTAGGACTGCAGGGGATGAGCATGGCTTTCCCTGCAATTGCTCCTCTCATCTTCCAGGTACCGGAAATGAGGTAGATTGTCTTTTCTTTGCTCTCTGCTCCCCTTCCTGGTGCCCTGGCAGTGGAGACAAAGAAGAAGACACACTGGAATGCAGAGAGGTGAGAAATGGGTAGAGAATAGGAGATTGTAGAAGCTGAGGGTGTGGGAGCAGCAGAGAAGAGACACGAGTTGGTGGATTGGAGCACAGGAGGTTTGGTGGGGCACTCTAGCTGTAGGGGGGGCAAGAACCAGGGGATGGGGCTTGGATATGAGCAGAAGGAGAAGGGGTTACGGAGCCAAGGGACAGAATGGTCTATAACCGCTAGAGAACACTCCTCTGTAAAGCCTGAATCCAGGAGTCCTTCGTCTCTCCATTTGTCTGTTATCAGCAAATACTGGTGAAATCCACTGGTAAAGTGTATGTCTCATCCTGTTCTAGTTCACATTATAGAGAATAACAGCCTACTACTGCTACTGGTTAATATAACTGCATAGTTGAGGTCTATGCTGTAGAAATGAAGATCAGAACCCTGTTGATCAACTGGGGATCAATATGATTTAACATGATGGAATTTATTTTTTCAATTTTTTTAGGAAATCACATTGTTGTTTTTCTCAGTGTTAAACAAATGTGAAGTTTGTCAAGTCAAGCACTCCAAAGCTACGAAATGCCAGAATTAAGGACCCCTGCCTTATTCAGTGAATGAGTAGTCATTCATGAGACAATTCTGGTTCATTCCCAGAGCACTGAGGCAGGGGTCCTGTGGAAAAAAATATATATGATCATTTAATTAAAGACTATATCATAATGCATATGCTGACAATGGTGCCAGATTAATGTTGCAGAGGGAACTTTAATTCTGGCACTTCCTTGCTTGACTTTGTATCTTAATGTTTTTTTAGTGCATTTTTATGTAGTAGTAAAGTATATAGACAAAGTATTGGGCTGAGAGGGTAGAAAGTAGAACTTCATTATGTACCAATATGTTGGCTTTGTAGCCAACTGCATTCACCTACTGCACGGACCTTTTGCTTCTTTGTGTTTTAAAATACAATAATTACCTTGTGAGTCTGAAGTCTTGGTGGCAATGATGGTGATTTCCAGATTCAGGTTTTCTTTATCATTCTCTTTTCAGCAAGAAATTCAGCCTTGTAAAAAGACATCTGATATACTTCCAGGTTTAACCCTACTAAAGGCAGGGTGTGTGAAATTGCAGAATGTTGTGGAGTCTTTTTTAAAAATTTTCTTCTGTACACAGTCTGAAAGAGAGATACCCCTACAATATGTGTATCTCATATACTGTGTATTTGATATTCCTTTAAGTTAATATATATGTAAATAATATTGGCATGAAAATTTACCAGCCCAGCCAAATATTTATTCACCTACCCTATACTGGCAGAAAGCCCCTAAACATTTACTTTGACTATCAAAAAAGTATTGCTTGCAAGTGGGTGAGTAGGATTGTGCTAGGCTGGTGTCTGTATGAATATAATATTATTATAAAAAGTGCAATGCAGGTCTTGAAAAACTTTTCAAAAACCTACTATCCAGGATAGAGAGGGGTATGTTTACACTGCAATTAGACATCCATGGGCTCAAGCTAAGAGGCTGTTTAATTGTGGTGTAGATGTTTGGGCTCAGGCTGCAGTCCAAACTCTGGGTCCCTCCCACCTTGCAGTGTCTAGAACCTGGCCTCCTGCTCAAGCCCAAATGCCTGCACCACAGTTTAACAGCCCTTAGCCCGAGTCAGGTGCCATGGACCAGTTGCCGGTTTTTAACTGAAGTGTAGACATACCCAGAGAGGTCAGTGGCCTCACAGAGAGGTCCAGCAAAAACTCCCTGGTGATAAGCCCAGCCCCCTGCCTGCCTTTCCCAGCTGGATGTTGGGATTTCTATCAAGGTGTTGTCTCTGGGCCCTGACCAGTGGGGAAGGAGGAGGAGTGATAGTTCAGATAGCCAGGACTGAGAATCACCTTGCTACTCCCTGCCTCCATCATGAGTACTTTGCTTTGTACTTAACTGGGTGTCAGCTCCCTGACACCACCAGCCTATTAGCCACTCAAGCACAATTCATGGGAGGTTCTTCTTTTGTATTGGCTTCCGGCTAGTCATAGAATCATAGAATATCAGGGTTGGAAGGGACCTCAGGAGGTCATCTAGTCCAACCCCCTGCTCAAAGCAGGACCAATCCCCAGACAGATTTTTACCCCAGATCCCTAAATGGCCCCCCTCAAAGATTGAGCTCACAATCCTGGGTTTTAGCAGGCCAATGCTCAAACCACTGAGCTATCCCTCCCCCCTTAAGTTTCACCTCACCTTTTGCTGTAGCTGCTGTGGGACAACTCATGGCAATATGCATTTGCAGGGTTGGGTCCTTTTCATTTTCATCATCCATTTAAATTCTGAACACTGTTTTCATCATATTTAATTCCTGAAGAGATCCAGCACTTATCTGCTGTTTTCATTAGGCTCTAGCTTGCTTTAAAATATCTTATTCTCCTGGGATCATAGCTAAATAAGCAACAGCACATGATAGGGCATGTGTTATACCCTTTGCCTTAGGTGTGATATAAGGCGTAAGGCTAATGTAGAGTGTTTTCAACACCTGTGAAGTATTGTTAATGGAGTATAACACATGGACCCTGAAATGCATTATGCTTTTCATAGCTTTGTTTTTTCTTGCCAATTTTTAAATGTTGGGCTATTTTTGTAGTGGGTGGGGGAAGCATTTACTTGCTGGATGTGTTTACAATACTTATCAAGCATCTTAAATTGAAGAAAGGAGCCCAATAATTGCTATTGGAGCTTTACAGATCTGCAGACAAACATATGCTTTCATTTACACCAGTGCACTCCTATTGGCTTCAATGAGTCAGAAGTAGCATGTAAGTGGGGGAAGAATTTGGCACTTAAGTCTCTGGATTTTTTTTCTCCTCAAGCATTTAGTTCAAATATGAAGTCCAAGTTAATTCTCCTCACAAAGCCAGTCCAGTCCAGTAGTAGTGTCTTTTTTTATTTGCCTGCTCCTCATTCCCTCTATAGATTTCGAATGATTGTTTTGACTCTGGTGTGGCTGGCCTCTGTAAGTGTAGTATGCCACAGAAATGGAGAGGATCAACCATTCTGGATTTGTCCACTGCACATCCAACAGTTTATGATAAAAAAGGAAGTGCATTCTTATTTGGAAAACCACCCTGTCAGGCACATGAGAAATACTGTTGTGCTGATTGTAAGGGATGCAAAAGGGCTTCCAGCTTTTCTGTTCTATGTCTAGAATGGATTGAGTGCATGTAACAGGACTGTATGTGTTTACAGTTAGTGGCAATATAGTTAGGGTTGCCAACTTTCTACTCACACAAAATCAAACACCCCTGCCCCACCCCGCCCCTCCTCTGATGCCCCACCCCTTCTCCAAGGCCCCACCCCCACTCACTTCATCTGTCTCTCACTCGCCCCAGCCTCACTCACTCATTTTCACTGTGCTGGGGCAGGAGGTTGAGGTGTGGGAGGGGGTGCGGGCTCTGGCTGGGGGTGCGGGCTCTGGGGTGGGACCAGAAATGAGGAGTGCAGGGTGTGGGAGGGGGCTCCAGGCTGGGGGGTGGAGCTGAGGGGTTTGGAGTATGAGAGGGGGCTCTGGGCTGAGGCAGGGAGTTGGAGTGTGGGAGGGGGTATGGGCTCTGGGCTGGGGATGCGGATTCTGGGGTGGTGCCAGGAATGAAGGGTTCAGAGTGAGGGAGGGGGCTCTGGGCTAGGGCAGGGGGCTGGGGTGCAGGGGTGTGTGAGGGCTCCAGCTGGGGGTGCAGACTCTTGGGTGGGTCTGGGGATGAGGGATTTTGGGTGTAGAAGGGTGCTCCAGGCTGGGACCAAGGGGTTCGGTGGGTGGGGGGGGATCAGGGCTGGGACAGCAGATTGAGGCGTTGGGAGGGTTAGAGCTCTGGCTGGGGGTGCGGGCTCTGGGATGGAGCTGGGGATGAGGAGTTTGGGGTGTAGGAGGGTGCTCTGGTCTGGGACCGAGGGGTTCAGAGGGTGAGAGGGGGATCAGGGCTGGGGCAGGGGGTTGGGGCATGGAGAAGAGTCAGGGCTCCGGCTGGGGGTGCAGGCTCTGGGGTGGGGCTGGTGATTTGGGGTGCAGGAGGGTGCTTCAGGTAAGGACCGAGGAGTTCGGAGCGCGGGAGGGGGATCAGAGCTGGGACAAAGGGTTGGGGTACAGGGGGTGGTGGTCAGGGGTGAAGGCTCTGGGCTGTGCTTACCTCAGGCAGCTCCCGGAAGCAGCGGCACATCCCCCCTCCAGCTCCAACACAGAGGCATGACCAGGCGGGTCTGTGTGCTGCCCTGTCCGCAGGCGCCACCCCCACAGCTCCCATTGGTCGTGGTTTCTGGCCAATGGGAGCTGCAGAGCTAGCGCTTGGGGTGGGGACAGCGTGCGGAGCCCCCTGGCTGCCCCCATGCATAGAAGCCGGAGGGGGGACATGCTGCTGCTTCCAGGAGCCACACAGAGTCAAAGCAGGCAGGGAGCCTGCCTTAACCCCGCTGTGCTGCTGACCAGACTTTTGACGGCTCACTCAGCGGTGCTGACCAAAGCTGCCAGGGTCCCTTTTCAACTGGGCATTCCAGTCGAAAACTGGACACCTGATACCCTAAATATAGTGCAGAAATTAGAGACAGTTCAAGAACTGCGTGTTTGTTTTATGTTTTTGATAATTTGGCTATCAGAAAAATGGAAGATTATTTGTAAAGCGTAGATTATGGCTGAAGAAAATTTGGATACTGTCAGTTTAGCCAGTAGATTTGCAGCTCCTCGACTTCATTTCTAAATTTGTCATCTCCCCCCTCCCCACTTCTCCTCCAAACTTTCTTGTGTCTCTCAAAACTACTGAAAATGTCTGTTGTTTTGATTGTGAAATATAGGTTGTGTTTAAAATTATGGCCCACATGTATGTAGACATGTTTGTTATGATACCAGCACTGAGACACTCCTTTGCATGCTTGTGTGGGACATGATACCATGCTATGATGCCATCCTATTGCTTTAGTTTCATTCTTTCAGTACATTGGGGCGTGGAAGGGGGGGGAATAAAACAGTATTGACTTGTTTTGTTGGTAGTGGAAGTTGTAATTTAGAGAATTAGGAAATTTTAGATTCTCTTGTGATCTATTGTACAGTGGATTTTGTGAAGAGAAGATAATATATCTATATTATCAGATGTCTCCTAAAACATTTCTAAAGTTTGTTTTGGAGTTTCACTTTAATCATATCAACATTTTTTACCTGCTTTCATTTCAGTCCTTTCCTACGATACAGTAAATGGGAAATATCTCTGGTCTTTTACTTTAATCAAATAGTTTCAGAAAGTCTGGTCAATATTTCAGTTCTATCTGTACCAGAGATCAAATTGGGCTAGTTCATGGCTGCCCTGCAAACCAGTATTCTTGGGGTCTGGTCTCATTACTCAGAAACTAAGCTGACAGATCACTGTGAGAAGCTGATATTTATTGGGAACTCTGTTGATGGGCCTGCTAAAACAGTGCTGGAAACAGTTACAGACTGATGCCCTTGTTTCATGATAAAAGAAATATCATGCACAGGTGGAAGAGTGTCTGCCATGCCATGTTCCATCCTCCCATCATTTCCTATGATTCTTTTCCTCTACTGTCTTACAACAGAAAACAAATATGTGTTATTGTTGTATGTCAGGAATATGGCTTTATATTGTATCGTTGTGCTTGTTAATTGTTACCAACTGGAATTGTTATGGTACGCCTGTTATTATATGAAGGGAAACCAAAACATTTAATGTTTAAAAATGGTCTTTTAAACCTTCAAGGTTGCAGAGACGATTGTCCGGTTGTGGGGACAGTGGAAACTGATGCACTGAGGCCTGTCTTACTGCATGGCTGAAACAATAGCTTTGAGAATTTCCAGCTGCCCATCTTCATCTCAAGGGGTGTTTTGCATTGAAGCCTAATGATGGCCATTTAGATGCTAAAATGGACTATTTCATGCTTGATCAAAGCAGGTTATGACTTCAGCAGTGGTTTTCCACACTGCCCTGGCATGGATGATTTGGGGGTTTATCCAAGCTCGGATGCCAGAAAGCTCTTTGGGCTACTACTTGGCCAGATTGGAAATGTGGAGAGTGGAGATGATGAGGCCTAGCAGGAAAAATATACTTGAGGGGGAAAGTATAGGGAGAGAGAAGATGGAATTTAAAGTAGGGGGAAAGAGAGTGAAAGGAAACAGCATAGACACCTCTTTCAAAACCTCAGGACAGTGCTTGTTTGTTTTTTTGTCTGGGCGGGACGCAAAGGTGAGGACACGAAGGGAGTGGAGCACGAGCGTGTACAGATGTTTTCGTGGCGCGGTCTGGAACTGAACCGGCAACTCATGCAGCCGGCTCGCGGTAAAAGGGTGGGATGGCCTGGCAGGTCTACCGGGCAGGGGCCCGATGAAAAGGTCTGGAGGGCCTGGGGTGGAGGGTGGGCGGGGCGTACCCTCTTGCAGGACCGGTCAAGGAAGACCCAAGCAGTGGGCGGTAGAGCGGCCCTCACCTCCTGAAGTACGCGCCGGGGAGTACAAGGTCTGGAGAGCCCCATGCACTGAGCGAGCGTCAGGGGATCCAGCCAGTCTCCCTCGTCATAGTCCAGGAGGTCTCCGACTCTGGTTTGGAGGGAGGAGGAGCAAAGAGCAGAAGACAAAGTGAGAAAAAGAAATGAAATAGAAAACAAAAGAAAATTCAGGAGGAGGAGGGCAGAACATATGGACAGAAGAGGATTAATAAATAAAGGTGCAAATGGAGTTTGTTATGGGGGTTAGAGGGCAGGAAGGAGACAGAGCGTGTTTATTGTGTATAGGGTCTTTTTAAAAAATGCTTCCCCCCCCCACCTAAAAAAACCTACCAGGGACATGAGGAGCACTGATTTTAATATATCAATAAAATAGTAAAACAGTTCTACTGTATGTAAATGAAAACTTGAGTCTGGTGTTTTTATTATATGTTTGATATGTATGTAAAGTAATTATTATAATTCTTTCTGGTAATCTTTTTCTTTTAAACAGTAGGGACTTTTCATACCAGCTGTCTTCATAGATTGATCTGAACTTGCTCTGGGTGCTTATAGACTTTAGATTTTCTGGTAAGTTTTGTTGGTTCTATGGAAATATAAGCCTTTTGTGGAGGAGTGTGTCACTTCATCAAAACTTGGCTTCCACGTGAATACAAAAAAACAAAACAAAACAGGCTGTTTGTTCCCTGGGGAAATTATTCTATAAGCTAACTTTTGTTTTTATATGCTGTACCCTCCTAGATTAAGTGATTTAGTTTAGCTTGGCCTGGGGCAAAACGTTTCAGGATATTTTAGAAGATCCTGGTATCTAATTAACCCTATGAAAATAGTCCTAAATTTCAAACTTTACTTCCTTATCAAGAGAGCATACAATCTTCCCTCTGCTGTACGGCTCCCTCCCTGCACCCTCTAATGTGTCAATGGTAACTGTCACTTACATCCAGTGTACAGGACAAATATTGGCTTGGAACTATTCCAAATGTATAGTGGCCTGATGAGGCAGGTTTTTTTTTGTTAAGTCTGTGTAAACTCTTCCTTTACTATGCTATATCTAGACATATCTACAAGATCTTTCCAACATGGCAAGTAGCAAAACTGTGGCTGGTGAAAGCACACTGAGCCTTTGCTTTTATGGGTGGATGATGTGAAAAATGAGGAGTTCTAGGTAAGGGAGCATGTAAGGAGGGAGTGCTATCCACCTTAGCATCAGATACTGCCACCTTTTCACAGGCCCACGGAAAGATCTCCAAGAGGAATTGACCAGTCTCTGCAGTTTGGGAGAAGGCAGAGCTGGGGGGAGGATGGTCATTCAAGCTCTGTGGCAGCCCCCACCCCCAGCCTACAGAACTTTTGCTGGTCAGATAGTGCTAACTCTATCAGCATTAACTTACACCCAGTCCCCTGGGGGTGATTCAGGGGGCAGCAGTAGCAGCTATCAGGAGGAGTCTCTACTCCAAGGCTGTTCAGAAACTATGATGCCAAGGAGCAAGAGTGGGGCTTGAAGGCACCACAGGTGGGAAAGGGCTTGAGGGCTGCATTGCTCAGCATTGCACTGTCTGTCTACACTGCAATTAGACACCCATGGCTGGCCCATGCCAGCTGACTCAGGCTGTGGGGCTGTTTAATTGCAGTGTACACATTCCGGCTGGGGCTACCGCCCAAGCTCTGGGACCCTCCCACCTTGCAGGGTCCTAGAGCCCAGGCTCTAGCTTGAGTCCAGATGTCTACACTGCAGTTAAATAGCCCTGCAGCCCAAGCCTTGCGAACCCCAGTCAGCTGGCAGTAGGTGAGCTGCGGGTGTCTAATTGTAGTGTAGACATACACACAGTGTCTACATTTTAAGTGTCCTGCTGCCTAGTGGAATTCACAAACCCGAGTTAGGCGTCCAGGCTTCCTAAACAATGCCTAGGGGAGAGTTAGATGCCTAAGAATGGGATTCACAAAAGCCAGCGTGCTGACTCAGGAGCCACCTAAGCTAGCCAGGAGAAAATGCTGAGGGGAGGGGTGCAGCCTAGCCCTTGCCTCTGAAAGGGACTTAAGTGCCCAAGTTCGGGCCAGAAGGAAGTTTCCATCTCCCCGTAAAGGTTCACCGCTGTGAATCCCTCCTGGAGTTTGGTGCCTAATCCAGGTCAGTTCTTTTCCAAGAAAAAATGAGAAGGTGGAGGTTGCCCCCTCCTTATCATAAAACCAGTGGATGAAGCACTCACCCAGGATGTAGGAGACCTGGGTTCAAATGCCCCCTCTGCCTGATGCGGAGGAGGGATTTGAACTTGGGTATTCTTCTCAGGAGAGTGCCCTAATCACTGTGCTGTGGGATATGGTGGGGTGGGTTTCTCTGTCTCTTGTGTTGAAGCTGTTCCATTGTGTAGAAATACTTAAATATTCCTCGGGCCAAAGAGAGAGAGTGACTCTATTGCCCAGTGGTTAGAGCACTCACCTGGGAGGTGGAAGACTAATTTCAGATCCCTGTTCCACATTAAGCAGATGGGGAATTTGAATCCAGCTCTTGGACATCCTGGGTGAGTGCTCTAACCAGTAGGCTAAAAGTTATAAGGGCACCACTAACACCTCTTCCTCTTCCGTGGGTTTGGGCATGCTGTAAGCATACCTACTGAACTGGGCCCCGAAGGCAAGATAAGTGGAGAATTCCTGATTTGTGAATCCTACTGGGGCTTAAGCATGAGTTAAGTGCTGAGCTACTGGGCAGTGTCAGGACTTAGTGGCTATGTGCATGCCCAGATGCCAACATTTAGGACCTCAGGACCCTCTAATGGTGGAAACTTAGGCACCTTAGGTTAGGCAGGGTTAGGCAGCAGCTGAGCAGGAATTTTCTCAATGCCAGTTGTGGCTAACTGTTGGACTTAGGCATCTAAGTTCCCCTTGTGAAACTCACCCTATGCCTCAATGTGGATGGTACTAGCACTGGTTGAATCCCCAGAAATCTGCTGAGTTTAGGGACAGAATTCCAGCCCCTTCCAACTCAAAATCTGCATTCCTCTTATCCCTTCTTCACCAAGCGAAAAATGCACTGGAAACTATATGAGTGCCAGCTCAGTTTCCTGTCACTTAAACAGGAGTTGTTTGCTTGAAAGACAATAAAGCCAGGGAGGAGTGGCTGAAGATGAAAAGGTGTTTGTAATATGTAGTTATCAAGCTAAATATGGAATGTACAAATTAAGTAAACTTTGTATTTTGCCCTTTTAATGCAAATATCTTCTTCCATCTAGTGTTGCCATATGATCCATGTTTTCATGGCCAATTTGTAGTTCTAATGTTGACCTATATCCATTTCTTTCTTTTAAGTACAAACTGCTTAGAATTTCACACCTCTGAAGAATGTTGACATCTATTGCTTTTATACTATTGCATGTTTTAACCAGATCTATTGAGCTGTATATGGTATTTTCCTAGCGCATACCGCATTTCTATCAAAGATGTAATCCCAAGAGAATGTTTGTGTAGAAACAGCAGAATTTTACCTAGTGCAGGGGTAGAGAATCTTTTTTTCTATCAGGGGCCACTGACCTACATCAAAAATCAGTCGCGGGTTAGACAGCCCCGTGGGGGGCGGGGAGGCTCGGGGCTTCCCCTAGGCTCCAGGTGGGGCCAGAAATGAGGGCTTCAGGGTGTGGGAGGGGGCTCTGGGCTGGGGCAGGGGGTTGGGATGTGGGGAGGGGACTCTGGGCTGGGGCCAAGGGATTTGGAGTGCAGGACAGGCTCAGGGCTGGTGTAGGGGGTTGGGGTGCGGGAGGATGTTGGGGGTGAAGGTTCCGGAAGGGAGTTAGGGTGCAGGAGGGGGTTTTGACCTGGGGCAGGGGGTTTGGGGTGAGGGCTCCGGCCGGGCGACACTTACCTCAGGCAGCTCCAGGTCGGCGGTGCAGTGGGGCTAAGGGAGGCTCCCTGCCTGCCCTGGCTCTTGGCTGCTCTCAGAAGTGGCCACCATGTCCGTCCCCTGGGCAGAGTTGTCAGGGGGTTCTGCACAATGCGCACTGCCCACGCCCGCAGCTCCCATTGGCCACAGTCATTGGGAGCTGCGGAGCTGGGGGTGAGGGCAGTGCGCAGAGCTTCCCTGATCGCCCCTCCACCTAGGGGCCGCAGGGACATGCCGGTTGCTTCCAGGAGCTGTGCAGAGCCGACCGGATTTTTAATGACCTGGCAACCCCAGCTTCTTCCGCAGTGGGGTGAGCCGGTGCTCACGGCTCCAGCCCTGCGGGGGGGCTCCGAGGCTTGGGGATTCCGGCCCATGGCGCAGAGACTTGCCATGGGCCAGGTGAAATGAAGCAGGAGGCCGGATCCAGCCCGTGTGCTGTAGATTCTCCACCCCTGACTTAGTGTAATAAACAATCTCTGGTCAGGTATATAGAGGGAATATTTGTCAGCTAGCTAAGTATACACAACATTAGGAATACAGTTCACAGCCTTTTGGCTCCAAACACACTCTACTTGTTCAGATAATGGAGCAATTCTACTAGTTCATTTTAGAAAAAGGATAAAGACTTGACTTCAGTCAAAGCCTTTAAAGATTACTTGAGAATCACTAGATTGAGTCCAAGGTCCTCTTTCTTGCTTCATGGGCTGGCATGGGAAGGCAGCTCATTTAGACTTGGGGTGGAGGGATGGAGCACTTATGTTGCTGTCTGGAGACAACTGGTAACCACAGTAGGATAAGTTTTGGGGAGCTTTGAGTGAAATCCTATTCAGCCTTACTCTATCAAGGAAGGTAATATGACTTGAGGCCACTCTCTGTATGTAATTTCAGACTTTTCATTACACGAGGAATGTTTTGTGACTTGTGAAAGGAGTTGGAGCCCACTATCAAGGAGAGAGGAGGAAAGGAGCACTCCGTAGAGAATAGCTGATTGAGATAGTTATTCAAGAGAGCACAGTTATAGACTGTCTGCCTTTGTCATTTGGGAAGGGGACATTGGGTTTCCCTGTGGTAGAGATGATAGAGATGGAAGTTGCAAGTGAATGCCCATTTGCACTTTTCCTACAACTCTCTCCATGCTTCCATGCCACCTCTTGCCAAACAGCCATAGGGTTTAGGCGCCCAAAAAAAGAAAAAAAAAAAAAAAAAAAAAGCCGCGATCGTGATCTGCGGCGGCAATTCAGCGGGAGGTCCTTTGCTCCGAGCGGGAGTGAGGGACCGTCTGCCGAATTGCCGCCGAATAGCTGGACGCGCCGCCCCTCTCTGAAGTGGCCGCCCCAAGCACCTGCTTGGTAAGCTGGTGGCTGGAGCCGGCCCTGCCTCTTGCACATGTAATACACTTCCTGAGTTAATCCATCAATTAATCCATCCACTCTTTCCTTCAAACCACTCCTCAAGACCGTAGGTGCTGCCACACCTCCTGGCTTGAAGTGTTTTCTATCATAGACAGGGTTTGCAGTGTGGTTCAATGGCTCTCAGCACCCCCATTATACAAATTGTTCTAGCACCCCTGTTCAAGACCCACATCTGGTGTGACAGCTAAAAAAAAATCAGACAAATAACGACAGGCTGAGCAGCACTTGCAGGACAGCCAATATATATATAAAAAACAACTCAAAACAAACAAACAAAAACACAATTCAGGACCATAAATATGTGCACATAAGATCACATGGTGACTTGGGTCACCTATAGCTTGTTTCAAGTTAGGTGATAAGCTCTTCAAGATAAGGACCATGTTTTATTGTGGGTTTGTACGGTGCCTGGCACAGTGGGGCCCTGATCCTGATTGGGTGTTTGGATGTTACTGCCATATGAACAGTAATAAGAAGAATGGACTTAATACTCTTCAAAGAGAGAAGCAGAATCTGGTACAGAAAATGTTCAAAGAAAATTATTTGTTGTGGTTTTTTTTTTTTAATCTTAAGCAATAGCACAAATCTGTGGTATCCAAAGTGTGGTTGATGGAGCACTTGCTGTGGGTGTGTGGAGAGCTGGCTGGTCACAAGGTGCTGCCTCCAGCTCCTCCTTTATTAACATGGCTAAATCACAGTCAAGGTAGTTATAGATAAATTAAAGGCTTTCTGAATATTTTCCATGTAAATGATTGCTGTGGTTGCCCTGGGGTGCTATTCAGTTCTGAATGGCAGAGGAGGTGTCCATGAGACACACTCTCTTAAGACTTTGTTTACATCTAAGGTTTAAGAACCCCTGGCATGCATCTTTCAGAAGTAGTCAGTTTGGTTTAGGTAAATGGGTTTTGTCAAATTGCTTGGTCAGCCCACACACATCCTAAATGAATTTGTCTGTATTCCTTCTAGTAAAGGAGAGTAGAACAACTGTGCAGAAATCAGTAGATCACACACCTCTCCCATTTCCCTTCACACACCAACCTTCACTCAAAACAGTGCTTTGCAGGGTATTGGTGGTTCACCAAAGTGCATTCTAAGAGCTCAGTGCCCAATATGTAATTATATAATTATGTAATGGTACATGAAGAGACCAGCCCTAACCTTATACTGATACTGCCAAAAACATATATCTCTCCTAAGTGAACTAAAAGAGTACTCTGCTAATTCAGACAGGAGGGAAAACAGATAAGGAACCAGCTCAATCATTTAACAAGTCTGCAAAGCACCTAGCATGTTGTGGGCACCGAACCAATAAAAATGCATACTACAGTGAAGGACAGCGATACACATACAGTGTATGCAGGCTGTAGAAAATCCTCATTAGCTGGAAAATTAATTTGTTCACACATTGTAGAAAGTGACTGAAGTCTAAAAATAAATCATCCTCAGAAGTTATTTACTCTGAAAGTTTAAACGTTTTAAAATATTCCTTCTAACATATAACTTCTTCTGATAATGAGTGAATTAAATGATCTTGGTGATTAATAAATCCAATAATTAAGGCCCTGTTCTTGCAATGGAATCCATCTAAACAAACATTTATACCTAGGGCTAAAGATTGCAGGGGTCCCTTTGCAGGATTGGGCCCTAACTGAATGAGGTAAGCGATGCTTCTATTTCATATTGCATGATGAAAATAAAGTAACTTTTTGTACTGGCTATAACACAGGACAGTTTGTCCCAAATTTTCAATCTGTTGTCTGACAAAGCTGTACAGAACCTCTAGTGCAGTGGTCTCCAATTTTTTTTGATCGCGCACCCCTATCAGTAAAAAAAATTTGAGCACACACCCCCTGCCGCGCTGGCTCTACCATTTTTGCCAAAGCCAAAAAAAAAAAAAAAGCTGCTCGGACTCCCTCCTGAACTGCTGAAGCAAAAAAAAACCAAAACAAAACAAAGCAAAGCCGCTCCTCCTGCCGCGCACCCCCACTTTGGAGACCACTGCTCTAGTGCATGTATGTGCATAAGTCAGAGTTGCCCGTGCATGTAGCTAAGGATTTGTTAGTTGAGAGCATGTGTGTACTTTGGCGTGACCCTGTTAGAAAACTTAGTCCATTTTTGCATGAGAACAGAAGTACACCAGGTAAATGTTAACGTTGTTTAGTTAAATTTGGGTGTCTGATATGAATATGGTTTTATATGTATTAAAAAGATTAAAATCATTGTACTTCAGCTGTAATAATACACTGTGTGCATGTATTTGGTATTTAAACTTACATAACCAAAGATCCATCAATAGTTATTTTCCTTTAGGGAAACTTTAGAAATCCTTTTTGCAACTCTAAAACTCATATACATGAGTTAAGACTATATTGTCTGTTGTTTAAGGTGAGTGTAAGGACAGACATTAGTATTTTATAATAGATTCTTAATCCTTTGTTCTGGAAAGTGTTGAAGTTTTCATTAGAGTTAAAATATGTTGCATGTTTACAGAAAGGTCCACATATTAAGATTTCAGTCTATCCGTTTTAATTATTTGAATCATTAGAACATCTAATTTTTGCTTAAGAATACGCAAATGTACCATTAAATCTGTTTTTTAAGATTTTTTTCCAGTTTAATATCTGAATCCAAATTCATAAAGAGTTGGAAAAATGAGATGTCTGAGCTATAGGATTCACAGGGATTTCATATGAAGCCTATTTAATCAGGATAACACTGTTATTAATATTCATAAAGTCAGCTGGAACACAAATGACAGACTATGGGGCCTAAAAATTTTTACTTGGTGAATTTATTAAAAGCAGCTTAAAAAATTAATGGAATTTAAGTAAAGTTGGCAAAAATGAAAATCTTATGTTAGCAGAAAAGAATCTTTATTAGAACTTTCTTTAAGACGATCTTGCATTGATATCTTTGACAGATTTCATCGGTACTTAAAGAAGAAAGATGCATGAATGGTCATTTAAAAGGATTTAAACACATTGGCACATTAATTTTTACATGAATAATAAGTAGTTTCCAAAAGCAATTAACTTACAGTGTACAAGATTTGAATAGAAAAATAAGACTGTGACATGAAAGGGCAAAGCAAATGTGCTGTACATTTTAAACTTGGAAATGTGACTTCTTAAAATAATTTGATTTATTTCATCTCGACAATGAGTGTATTGTCTGCAGATACTTGTCCATGGCCTCTGCTTGTTTTTAGGTGTCTAAAGATCAATAACATAAACTTATTTTGCTCGCAGGAAATCTTATTAGCAAGGAACTATTCAATGTCTTAAAGAGCAATAACCATGTTTATGAATGTACTTTTTGTAAGTTCAGTGTTTGTGGAAATGACCATATACAGGACATTTGCAAATACTGCTTACATATTCTTTGTACACTTTACTAGAAAGCAATATGTAAAGACAAGTTAGGGCTGGAACTAATTTAAAAACGGGGAAGTTATTAATAAATTTATATTCAGGTACATAAGTAACTTTTCACTTAAATTTGCAAAGCCTTATTTTTGCACAGTTATTGGATGTGGCATGCTATGTCAATTCATAGTTTTCCTTGCTTAATGTCCTGGTTAGGTGCTGATGTGTACAGGACGGAAGCTGTAATAGGATGTTAAGATTATATCAAAACAGGATATGTATAATTGGTACCATCTTCAATTGAAGAATTGTGAATAAGGAAAGAGCATTTTAAATCAAACTTGAATTGTGTCATTGAAATATGTTGTTTTGTGGCCTTAATTTCCTCTTACCATTTTTATAATTTTATTTAACCTTTTCCCCAGTGGTATATGGTCACCTTCTTCTTGCCTTAGACCCATCTATATGGGATCGATGCTCTTTGAGTCCTTCTTCTTCATTCCAGTCTGTCTTGCAGCAGTTCCTTGGAAACTCTGCAGCTTATCAAATCCTTTTGTGTGACATCCATCCATCTAGTTTTGCGTCTTCCAACCCTTCTCTTACCCTTCACTTCTAAGTTTAACACCCTGTTTCCTATATTCTTCTATTGTTTCTTAAATTTTCATTTATTTTGATTATCACCTTCATTAGGTTAAGCAGAAGACTGTTTTCTTAATAAAAGCACTCAGTAATGCCTGTGGTAATAAATCAGTTACAAAACTTTTATTTCATTTTAAAAGGGAATTTAAGTAGAATAATGCATTCCAATTCTTTAGTGATTCATTCACAAAGAAACTTTTTTGACCATGTCCAACTTTTTGTTGATTTGTATGAGTTATTCAATGCTGTCAGAATGGTAGCATTGTAATTAGTTTTGTTACTCAATGTTACTTAAATACCTCATGGAAACATATGTTGTCTTGCTTGCAAATATTGCGTATAAGCTACGTTTTATTGTGGATTTTTTTAAGAATAAGCCTGGACACTTACTTAGCAAAACTGAATAGTGAGATATTTTGAAAAGTAATATTTTGTTGATAACAGAGGGGAAAAAAAACAAATTAAAAAACCCAACTGCCTGAAAAAATTGTATTAGTTGACTTTTACCAGTAAGTCACTCAGCATAGTTTGATCACCATAGTTGACTTTCTTTCTGTGTAAAACAAAACAGTTTCTATTAATTAATTATGGGTGTTTGTGTAACATATGAGAGAAGCTACAACCTCTAAAAGTTATGCCATTCTCCAAGTTATGGCGCTGATTATTCAGTAGATTTCTTATTCACTATTATCTCCAGGAGAGGGCAGCCTTTTCCTACAACAGGTACATAAAAGAACATGCCCTGCTTAGACTGTCAATGTTTCTTGTAATTACTCCCAGTATATTTGTTGCTTGCTTATGAATTAACTTGCATTTATGGAACTAAATCATTCCAATCATTTAATTACACCTGAGGAGCTGAACTATAATTGCTTGCTTCCAGCTAGGATCTGATATGGCTTGAGCAGTATTAATTTGATGTTTACTTTTCTGAGTGCTAAAAGCATTAAAATGATTGTGCAATGGGATTACATTTTACTAATTGCTGGCATTCATTAGCTGGGTAAATCGCGAGGAAGAATGACTGTATATTGTACAGGGATAAAATTATGGTTTTAAATAGTATATTACTAGGCGCATTAAGGCTCTAAGACATGTTTTAAAATACTCTGGAGGTTATTAAAGACTGTATTTTCTTCATGTCTTGCTATATGAATATCTTATTAAAAGACTGCAATTATTATGAATCTTTTTGTGCAATATGTAGGGAAATGGCTTCATTGACTGAAACATATTTCTTTGGTATTAATAACCTTCTATATTTTCAGCTAATCCAAAAGTAAATGAGGAACTTAGAAAAAGGTTGCCAACTCCAAATCAACACAGTTATACAGAATCAAAAAAGAAGAAGCTTACAGCTTCATTTGAGGACTTTTGTAAGGCACTCACTGTTCTAGGTATGCAGTAAAGTTATCTTTTCTTTCACTCTTAAGAAGCAAGCACATCAAATAAACACTTGCACTGCTTTCATCATGTACACTTACACTTAGGACAAATATGAGCTAGAGATACTACTAATTCCTAAATGTTTACTGTAAATGTTAGTCTCAATAAAGCTTATCAGTGGTCTTCAGAATTAATTTTTTATAATCTCAACTTAAAAATGACAGGCCCTTCAGTTTTTGATGTAGCATAGAAGGAAAACTCCCCCCCGCCCCCTGCTTCTTCACTAGTAAGGGGGGAAGGAGGGAAGAGAAACCTTTATCTTGGTATCATTTACTGGATTTTATACATTCACTTTTAAGATTTTTCACACTACATCCGATTTATTTGCAGAGATGGTAATTCCCTGTGCATTTTCATTAGCCCATACATTACCTCTTCACACTGTATTTTTAGACAAATGCAGAATACAATATCCTGTTTATTTTTGGGTGTTTCACCAACACCTGTGCTTGAAGGGTAAAAAATTGCTGTTGCTATAGATAATTTAAAAAGCGATGCTAGAGTAAATATTAAAGTTTATGGTAAACTTAGATGTCAAACAAAAAGCAAAGCTCACAAATAAAGTGTATGGTGAAATGTTTAGACAAAGTATCATAAGATAATATGCTGTATGTAAAAATGAAATTAAATCCATCATATTAAATAGTTAATGAAAATCTAAAGAAATAAAAGGTCTTTTCAGTACAGTAAGATTACCATAAACTGTAATTAAATATTGTCGTGACTAGTTGAAAAGTTTAGTTTTATATTACAGTATATAATACGGAACAGTATATATATAAAGTGCAGTTTTTTTATTATAGAGGTTTGAATTGTCTTCCTAAATACAAGCTTAAAGTACAAGTTGAAAATGTGCATGGTTATTTTGTGTGTTTCTCATGAAATTCACAAAGACAAGCATATTATAAACAGCTCAAGGACTCAATTCCGCAAGTACTTACTACCACGAGTAGCACTTGCCACAGTGGTGAACAATGCCTTTGCCTTCAATGGAACTACTTGCTGTAGTAAATGCTGCACTTGGTAGCATGTGTTTGCAAGATCAAGACTTGAAGAAGGAGGCAAACTAATAAATACTTCAACAAAGGCATTAAACACAGCAGAAAGCTGAATAAACCATTATATAAACTAAATGTGTGAAGAAAAAAATCTTTTACTGAGAAACGTAGCTTAGCATTAACTGTTAAAATACACAGAGTTTATTGTTCTACTATAAATATTTTTAAAATCATTTGTCTTGTAAATTCTCTGTCAAATAAAGGGTAGGTATAGGTGTGTTCTAATATATTGTTTCAAGTTTATTTATCTAGAGTTGGCTTTATTTTAGCTCTGCAATCTTGGAGCAAAAACCAGAGTGAGTGCCAGATCAAACAAGTTCAGAAGTACAAATGGAGGACTGGTCAAAAGGTAAGGACTTTTAAGGTGTTAATGCGTAACCCCAGGTGGTGTACCAGTGCTAGGTACTGACTGGAATGTATTTGTTCTTGCCGATATATTGAAGTGACTTTTTTTTTCCAATCATTTTGCTCTGCCTCTTGGAAACATTTGGGGTGAAAGAAAAGCAGCTGCAAGATTACATCTTTTAAAATCGAATTTTAAAACTTCCATGAAAGAAAAAATGTGTAAATCTTCAACCAGTGTAGTTTTTTGTAGATGACTGTAGCTCTTCTGCATTTTGCAATGTTAAGGGACTTCAGTTAAACTCTCAGTTGTGATATTCAGCATTATTATGACTTATGTGTATTACTGTAGTGCTAAGGAGTCCTAGTCATGGACTGGGACCTCATTGTGCCAGGCACTGTGCAAACACAGAACAAAAAGATAGTCCTCGCCCCCAAAGTGCCATTACTTTCTAACTTAGTTTTTTCACGAATGTAATAAAAAAAAATTTATCTTAAAATTAAGAGTCATGGTATTTTTTCTGTTATTCAGACCCTCGTGGTGGGAATCAAAATCTTGTTATTAATATTAAATAATTTCTTAATATTAGCTTAGTTCAAATCTCATGACAGTGTAGCATTTGATCCAGCAATGTGCGGTGTCTCCCCTGTTGACTTCAATAGGGGTTTGAGGGCACTTGGCACCTTGTTAGGGGTTGGGGCTCTTAGAATATGTCTACACTACAGCTGTGAGGTGTGAGTCCCAGCACAGATAGCCATACTTGCAATAGTTCAGCTTAAATTAGCATGCTAAAAATAGCAGGGTTTATGTTGCTATGCTGGCAGGGGCTTGGGCTCACCGACCAAGCTTGGTCCCAAGGGGTCGGGCGGTCTTGGACTCCAGGGGCCAGCACAAGCCACTGCCATTGCCGCAACGTCCACACTGCTATTTCTAGCATGTTAGTTCTAGCTGAGGTAGTGCAAGTCTTCCAGCTGCAACGTTGACATTCTGATTGGGATGGGGAAGAGTCATCTTATATTGGAAAGAACCAAAGGAGTTCTCAGGTATGTCTTTTCAGTGGTGATAGAGAGTTCTGTGGGAGAGGGGTATCTCATGGGGGAACTGCATGAGAATTAAGTGTCTAAGGTGGTATCACATGAATGGGCTAGATCCTTTGTAGGAACAGAATGCCTAAGGGGTCTAATGGAGTGATGGTAAGTCATGAGGTGGCCCATATATCTTGAAGAAAGGAAAGGATGTGGGAGGTAGAGTCCAAGTGTCTCATGGAAGAAAGGTGCTCACAGGGAAATGACCATTACTATGGGCATAGAGATAGGGTTGGGAAGAGTGGGGCAGAGAAGAATCAGGTCGCTAATGGCCTCAACCACAAAGAACTCTGCTATGATAGCCCCTAGTGGCACCTCATGTATCTGTGACCCAAATTTTCACCTCCCCACTGTTTCTCCAAAGAGAATAAATTTCAAATATGCCATAAAACCAGTCTTGCATTTGCAAGGCAAGGCAGAGAAAGCATTCGTTTTCTTTTGGGGGAGGGGACTTGCTTCTTACTGGTTTGGAGATTCATAATTTTCTTGGAGTGATAGTGTATGTAAAAACAATCTACAGGCATATTTTAATCCCCATAATGTAGAATGCCTGCTGAGGTAGATGAAAAATATTTCTGAATCAAATACTTACGAAATAATCTCAGTGCAGTAGCTAAGTGGAAAACTGGAGAACTTGTCTTTCACTATACTATGTTTTCAATTTTATGTAGCTAATTCAAATGTAGTACCTTTAGACCTTTAGGGGTCAGCATACCCTAAGAAAGGTTCAAAAGGTTAACTGTTCCAAAGGAGCTAGCAATGAGTACCTTAAATTCACTGTGTATTAAACATTTCCTGTCAAATTTCAAGAAATGGTATTAATTTCATAGCTTACAGAATCTTTAAAAAACCTGCTGGCTATTTAATGAGTTCCATTTATTTGAAATCACTTCTGATGAAAGGATTTCAAAGTTTTATATTGCTTAGGAAAGGACATTATTTCATGCAAATGTTTATGTATTTGTGGGTCCAATAAAAGATATTATCTAACTTTATGAAATATTGAAGATGAAAGCATGCATAGCATAACATAGAATTAAGTTGTAATTAGTAATTTACAAATCGTATGATTCTTATTCACTTGTATCCATAGGAAAGTTAAGAAAGAGGTACTTGCTATTAACAGTGTTAATAGTTTTGATGTTGTGATTTACTGAGATCTGTTGGGCATACAGAGCTCCTTGTCATCACTTTGGTTTAAATTGAAAAAGAATATTATTTCAAACAAATAACTCACTGAAACTGTTTTCCAGTACTAAGAGCCTAGATACTTTACTGGTGTAATTGGCCTGGTTGCCATCTTGGTAATAGGTAAAGGCCTTTTATGTAACCAAGGTGAACATCTGATTTTTTTGGATGACCCACTACATCCAAAATGACTTCAAGTGTTCTCCCTGAATAATTAAAGTAGAAACTTGCCATTGTTTGTGTCCCTCAATCCTCCATGCTGTCCTCTTAGCTGTTTTTCCTTCCTGCATTGGATACTATACTGCCTCCAATATTCCCCTCCACATAGGTTGCTTCTAGAAATAGCTCCTAATGACTATTTCTGATTCAGAACCTGTTTTACAGCATAAGCAAATACCATTAGGCATGGCTGAGGTTAAATTCATGTGGTCAGAAGAAACTCAACCAAACAAAGAGATTGGAAAGATAAGTTATTACCTCTGGAGAAATAGCAGTTTTAATAATTACATGGTACATTGGGTAATTTGTTTATGTATTCCAGAAAATAAAACATTTGAGAGAGCAGTTTAAGAAGGACATTGTATTTTAAATTTGTTTTGGAATTCAGTCAGTCTTTGAAACCTCCATACTGTTTGGATTATAAATGTCTTCATGAATTGAAGACATGCTTTTGCCTCTGTTCGTAGGTATTAGAAAGGGTTAAAAACTAGTCTGTGTGTAAGGATTACCATTTTGGTCTTGGGTCTAATTTAAATTTACTGTTTATGTCCACAGGACCTCGTTTTTAATAGGGGGATAGTGGTTTCTCACATATTTCTCTCAAGTATTCTTAGATGGAATGGTTTAGGATCATTGGCAGCTGGCCAGTGAAAACTGTTTCATTTCCAGATGAAATGCTCAGATTCCAAGCCCGAAAGCATGGGACTAAGGTCTATTCTAAAAAGAAATTTAATCTGACGAATGTATGTATAAAGTTTGCATGAAAATTAAAAGAAGTTGGAAATTGGGATGTAAAACTTTTATCTGGTGATGGCCTAAATGTGTGGCAAAGCACCAAAATATGGAGAACACACAAATATAAATAAATAAAAGCAGATGAGGAGGCTTGGAACAGCATGGGCTCTTTTTAGGTATATAGGTTTCTATGAACTAAACTTCAAGATTCAATATTTTTATACCAACTCACAGGAAATAGCAGGATTTGGAAAAATGGCAGGTAAATTTACTTGGAGGTAAATTTGTGTTTGAACTGAGTGATGTCCAATGTGAAGAGCTATATTTGAAAGGTGTACTTGAAGGGTTAAGGGGATGTTTCATTGCTAACTACAAATATGTTTGCATTTGTTATACTTTTTGCAGTTGTGATCTTTTTGTCTATGTTGTGTTTTTGTGTGTGAATTTATTTGATTTAAGGAAAGGAGGGAGATAATCCGTCTTGGATACGTAAGGTAAATTTTGATCTCTTAACCAAAAATGACAAGAGATATTCTGTCACTGAGTCCAAACTGGAGAAAATGATCATGACGATCTGATTGCTGTGCATCTAGAATTACTAACTTTGTAAAAGTAGGTAACTTAATTTGTCCTTTTTTTGTTGCTTTTAAAAGTGGCAAAATGGTTTGTTCACTTAATGGGCCAAATACTTACAAAGCCTGTGGTTTTTGCTTTTGTTTTTTAGTTTGGATTTTTTTTTTTTTTTAGATTACATTTTATTATTGGAAGAACTGAATTTCAAATAGGCACAAATAGTCACCAGACCAACAACTTCTTTTGCCCCATATGATTACATAGTAAAAAAAAAATTAGTATGAGAGTCGAGTTACCAGCATTGTGTTAATCAAACAACCCTGGAGTTTAAACTCTTTAGGGGAAGGAATTGTCTTTTAGTAAGTGTGTGTACAGTATTCAGCATAATGAGGGCCTGATCCCTGATTTGGACGTGTAGGTGCTACTATAAAGTAAATAATAACTCACTCATTTATTTTATTTGTGAGAGTGCCCAAAAAGTATCCAAAGTTTTCACTGCTGTTTTCTATATTTTCTATATTCAGATTCTGACTATTTGTATTTAAAACTTTATTTTAAAACAAATTATGATCCCAGCTGGAATCTTGCATGCCCAGTTTCTTTCTGGAGAAGGAGTTATTAGCACAAAGTTTATAAGTCCTGAAAATAGGAGTTTTTAATCAAAACCTTCAACCATAGTTATATAAATATCGCAGAATAAGATCAGTAATATAGTTCCCTCTCATTTTACACGTTAGGGGTAGATTGCATAGTGAGCTAACGAACCAGTGTTTCAAATTCTAGTGTGGTGACAATTAAAATGAATACACTGGTTTCATCTTAGTTCCTAGAGGACATTTGTCTGCTTCATAAAAAGCACTTTAATTTGTACCAAATTTCGCATGCATGTCACTGACTGTTGAGAGGCCCACAGTTTAATCAGGTTGTGATGATGTAGGTTGGATTTGAGTTGCATTGGCATAGCAGCGTGTGGAAATTGCCATAGAATTTACTGTGTGCTATGCTGATTCTAACTTACTATCATGTTCAAGAATTTCCCCCTTCATCCCCAGGAAAAACAGAAGCAGAGTGGGGGGAAGTAATAGACATGTGGGCCAGATTACCATAGTTAGATATATACAGTTCCTCAGATATATTTGCGTGTGCCTGGTTTATGCATTTAAATACTTAGTGTTCGTGTACAGCTGCCTTGTGTGTGCACATATGTGATGTCTGTGTATTTGCTTCAGGTATTTGTACATGGATGTGAGTTATACACATGTTGGTTAGGTACCTGCAAATTTTGATACCTAGCTTTGAAAATCTGGCTCTTTTTCCTTATGTCAGCAAAATTATGATATATATTTCAGTATATTTATAAATATGTTGTTCCATTTTATAGCATACTGAAAATGTATTAAGAAATGAAACCTCTTTAGAAATATATATCATGTATTTATTGCATTTACTTCACTTGCAAATTACTTCCATTAGTTATCAACAATCCCAGATGAATTCATTGTAATTGATATGTACAGCTACACACATTTGGAACGTAGACGTAAAATGGGATAAAAAGTTAGCCAAGACACATTTGTTGTTGATGTTTTTATTAAAAGCAAACAAGCAAAACCCTCCATTTCCATGAAAGATATAGACCATGTTAGTAAGGCTCTCTATCCGATTGTGGTGATTTTGTAGCATAAAGTTTTTACTATGATTTATTTCTTTCTAAATGAAATGAAATGTAACATGAAGTCCTGATATAACACTGAAAAGAAATACTAAGCCACTGAGGGAAGTCTGTGCTATTCTCCTTATGTTCTTGAAACTCCCATTGCATTAGTTACGTATATAGTTAGCTGTAAATTGTCCAACAGACTGAATGTGGGTTTGGGAGCCAGGAACTGCTGAATCCAATCCCACATCTGCTATTGATTTGCAGAGTCACCTTGATCTTCTCTTAACTTCTCTGTGTCTGTTCCCCTCTCTAAAGCTCTAAGTTGGCCATGCAATTAAAGGAACTTCTATGTGGCTGAAGTCTCTGCTGTTTGGGATGGTGAGCTTCTGCTCCACTGCCACTTAGCACTTTAGCCTTCTAATTTCCTCAATGAAGCTCTGGGGGTAAGACATGGCTTCTCATCTTCAGCCAATGCCCTAATTGGCTCAAGAGTTGACTGGGTACAGACTTGAGGTGATGCTTCTTCTTTCTCCGAAAGACACAGTGCTGCTGCAGCTGTTGTGGGGAGGTGGTGACTGATGCCCCTCACTCCAAGAGTACAGTGGATGTGTGGGGGCAGAGTGGAACCACATTCAACATGCTTGGCTCAGTTCTTCGCCCTTCAAATGCTGCAGCAGGAGAAACCGCAGCCTCCTTTTGCCTCCTCCTCTCCTTCTGCCTTCAGGGAAGGGAAACCCACTCTAGTGCTTACATCAAGATAAAGGGACCCCCAAAGAGCGAGCACAGGGGGAGCAGGATAAGCAGCTTGATGTTGGAAGCAGAAGAGGCACAAGGGTCAAGAGAAAACATCACAGGTGGAGGGGGTAGAAACAATGGGGCAACAGTGGACATAAGGAGGGAGACACAAAAATTTCAGGTTGAGGAATGTGGAACAGGACACCACAAAAGAACCCTGGGAAGAGAGAAGGGATCTGAAGTTTGAGAGATCTAAAAATGAAAGTGAATTTAATGTTGTGGGGGAGTTGTTTTGTTCTCTTTGATTGTTAGACTTCTAGCCACACTAAATGACTGTCTGTCTGACTGAACTCACATATTATCTGATCTGCCCTCCAAAAACAACCTTCCCTCCCCTTCAGCCACTCAGTCCCCACCCCGTAAACTTTAAATCACTAAATTGGAAACTGTTTGCATGTGTATTGGATGGAGCATGGGGGCTGTAAGAGTCTCCCTAACTGCTCCCCACCAAACACAAAGTTAAAGCTCTGCAACATTTACCTAACTCTCAGAGCAATGTTGTGAAGATTGTTGTTAATGATTATACAATGAATTGAAAACTCAGTGCTTTATAAGTACCACGCATTTATTATTTGGTTAAAGGGTGGGGTGAATGCACCCCTTAAAATATTTCACTTTCTATCATTTTGGTCTTTAAAATTGGGGGTACCGCGAACTTTAAAAAGACTTTAAATGTGCGTTCACGGTAGTGGCAGTTATTACCATGCCATCTTTTATACTATGCCTCAGAATCAGCTTTAGAAGAACTATCACAGGTACAAGAAGAATTGGTTGTTTCCTTCTTTAGAAACCTTCATTGCTAGTATTTTATTATCAACTAGTATGAGGCTTAAATCCAGAACAGGCCTGCATTAGCACAGGTAAGATGAGCAAAGACATAACAAAAAATTTCATTAAAAAACAGCCCTTGTTCTCTGGGGAGTGCATTGGAGACTAGCGTCAGAGACTTCACCTGCATCTTTAATAGACCATTTGCTCTGAATGATTTTTATTGGCATTTTATTGCCAAAAGTGACCTTTCCTTTCTTTTTTTTTTTAATGGTGGACACCTAAAATTAAAAGAAATCTTTAAAGGAAAAATCATTTAAAGAGTAGTTTGTTTTTGTTTTGTTCAGAATTTTAAATACAATAGAATTTTAATTATCCAAATGTGATGGGGAATGTTGAATATATTGGTTAATACAGAGAATTTTCAGTGTACTTAATGACCCTGCTGTAGATAAAAGGGAATTGTGAATAATCAAGATTTAGCTAATTGAGTTGGTCATATATAAATTGTAATTGTCTGGTATCACAATAACAGCAGGAAAAGGAGATGGGAAGGTTTACTTTATCCCATTTATGTTTTCAGTTGTTCTAGAAAACATAAATACTAGTGTGCATGAATAAAACTCTGCCAGTCACTGTGTTTGGAAATTATGTAATAACTCGGTATAGTCTGTAATGATATCCTGAAACCCTGTATTTAAACTAACCTGAATTACAATGAGAGATAAACAGAATATTTACCCATCCCTTATGAGCTGCTGCTGATATGTAAATTTATTCTTCTACTTTGCACAAATATACTTTTGAGCTACTGCTTAAACACTTCAAGGTCCTTAGCCAAACAGTTTTAATGATGCCTCCAATATTATGAAAGTGTGACATTTGATGAATGCCTTGTATAGTTGTGATATCGGGGAAAGTGTAAACAAAAAACGCACATAAAGTCATCGTGCAACACCTAGATAATTTATAATTTTACTGTTTATATCCATCTTGACATTTTTTATCTGCCAAAGGCAGGTTTCATTTGGAATCTTAATCTGAGATTTATTTGGTGGATCTGGAAGTCATAGCTAGAGTTCCCACAGGAAATGGTCCATCTACCAACAGATTAAATGGCAGTCCTGCAGTTGTTAAGGGAGCTCTGCATTTAACACACATGCATACTCATTCAGTCAGCACTGTGGAGAAAAATTAAAGTAGTAACCCAGGTTTAGGAACAATGTAGCTAAAAAGTCCCATATTTGCTGAATGACAAAGGGTTATATAGCAGCATTTCATTTTATTATTCGTGCTTGAATTTCTTGTTTGCTTTGTTGAGTCTGCTGACGAATACTAATAAATGCCTGCAACAATCCAGACGAGAGATGCCTGGCAACAAAGCTATGCGGTGGACCTCCCTGATCTTCTCCAGTTCACAACCTGACCTTTTGAAAAATTGGCTGGGCTAAGCTGCAGAATTTGGGTGTAATGGTTATTGTTAACTCCAGCTTTAGGATTTATTAATTTGTGTGATCAAGACTTACCTATACTTCAAAGTTTCAAAAGACCAAACACAATCATCCATCCATTAGAACTAACATTGTGTTTCAGTGAATCCCACTTAGTGTCTGACTAGAGATTCTGCTATTTTGATGTGTTCAGAATCTAAAAATGCTTTTAGAGTAAGAAAGAAACCAATCCAACAAAAATCGTGTTTCTTCTCAAATGTTAGTATTTTTTTTAAAAAATGTTAATTGCAAAATGAGAATGGAATGCCAAAGGAAGTATGTCATATTTACCCATTAATAATTGCATCATGATTACCTGCAGTGAATACCAAATAATGATAGTGTAATTTTGATACATCTTTAAAATAAATGCTCAATCTTGTAAATATTTAAGTCTTCACATTTATTTTAGCATTTTGGACGCAAAGAAAGATAGTAAAAGGCTAATAATGAGAGAGAGAGAGAATATAATAGCTAAAATAACCAGTGTCCTTCGAGAACTGTAAAAATTGCCATTCTGCCAGAATAACTCCAACTCTTAAGCTCTCTCAATTTCTTTCTTTCTAAAGGATGTTGCCTGGCTTCCAAACAAGTACAGGTGAAATAAAGAAGCATTCAAAGTAACACAGATGTCCTTCTTTAAATTGCTTACAGAGAAGGAATTCAGTGTTCTCTTTAGATTCCATCAAGATTTAAAGAAATGAACCATTAAACTTTGAGTTTTGTCTATATTCTAGCAGACAAAGGACATCTGACTTTTTCAAAAGTAATTTTTAAAGTTTTTTTAATCATGTGAAATAAGTGACATTTCGGAATAAAACTTATACAAGTTTTGCTCTGTGAACTATTAGCAAAAAACTTTCTTGCTTTATTTCCATTAACAAGAATTTCTGTCCATTTCATCACCATTTTGGACTCTTTGAAAATGCAAACCAAAACCAGAAAAGCCCCAGCCCTTAAACTGCAGTGCTGTACTAATGCAACTGTCTGTCAAAGCAGTTTTCGTAGTTGAAAAGTTATACGTTTGAGAATTACTATTTCATTTTAATTAAGAGGACAATTATTTTTACACAAACCATTAAAAATTATAAAAAAGTTTGTAAATGTGTCTCTAGGGTTTTTTGTGAGAGATCATATTGTGATCTGACATGTTAATGAAAGTTATGGCCATCCTGAGTTTTGGAAGAATACCACTATAATTATTTGAATTTCCTCTTTATTCCTTGATCGGGAAACATTATTCCACATTCACTGTTTAAAAAAAATCATTATTCTTTGACTCCATTTTGTTGTTTCTCTTAGGGTCCTAATGAAGCCAATGAAAAAGAAAAGAGAAACTTAGGGCGGGAGTAATCTCTATATGGCACCAGATTAGAAGGGGGCAAGGAGAAGGGCCAGTAATGAGGTAGTGGATAGAGCACTGGAGTGGAATTCAAAAGACCTGGGTTCTATGCCCATTTTTGCCACGGGCGTGTGGGTGACAGGGGCAAGTCTCACTTCATGTCTTTGTGACCCAGTTAACACATCTGGAAATGGGGATGAGACTGACCTTCTTTAATGCAAGGGCTTTGATTTCTACTGATGAAAAGTGCTAAGAGCTAGGTGGCATTATTATTAATGGGTCCCTGTCACAGAGTGACTCGCCCTTTCAGGGGAGTCAGGGCCAGCCTCACTTGTGATCCGCCCAGCTGATCCTGATGGGCTAAGGATCAAATGACCCTGTTCAATTAGTGACCCAGCTGGGAAGGAGTCAGAGGAATGAGGAATCTACAAAGAGTGAGATAGAGCTCAGTTAGTGAGGTGAGCTGGCTCCTCTGGCAGACCCTGGAGAAGGGCAACTCCTAAACAGATGGCTTGGAGGAGGAATGAGTAGCAACAAGAGGGAGATTATGGTCGACTCTGAAGCGAGATGGACTAAGAGAGATAAAGAGGAAAAATCTTGTATCTGCGTTGAAGGTTTTGCCTAAGTTGTATTTTTGGAGAATAAAACTATGCTTGAATAAAGACCCTAGGTGTGGCCCTGAGTCCTCCATGGGCAGAGATGACAGGCCATCAACGTACAGCTTCTTAAACGTGTGTGTTTTTCAAAAGAAAACAAACACCACACTAAATCTGCCTTGCATTGTGTTTGGAGGAATTCCTTAAGAGACCCTCGCCTGTCCCAGTTAATTGCCAGAGATTTTAGGGTCTTCAGCCTAATGGGGCTCTCTTCTCCGTGTCTTGCAACTGTTGTGAATCAGGTGACTGTCTTCAGGCCTTGTGGCCTGTTCAGTCTTTACTAGGCTGACAATTAGGGACAGATGAGGGAATTGGGATATACTGCACCTGCGCTGCACTTTCCCTGATGTAATTCTCAAGGGCCTGGCTGTCATTTGTGGAAGTCAGGCTAGGTGGAGTTACAGAAAGGGGAAGGGATTCAATTAAGTGTTACATTGAGTGTGATCTGAGCCCCCGGATGTCCCTAAACTTCTGTGGATGCAGATCCCAGCCTCCCCATGGAGCTGCTCTGAATTCTGCACAGGTGATGCTATTAGGCCTCATATGGAGTCCTAGTAAAAAGCATATTAAGATCCATTCAGATAGTCCTGACACAAGGAAAATACGTAATAGGGCCTAATTAAATGAGAGTGTCAATGAAGGACAGTTGCAAGATAATAGCCTGATGCTCCTAGACAAATGCCAAGTTTAGACACTCAATACTATGACTATTAAGTCAATAAAACGATCAACTTAGGTCAGTCTATGTTAAAACTCCCAGGCTAAGGTAACCTGAGGCTTTTATTTTGAAAATGGGAGCTGTTGATCCTGTAGCAATATTCTGTATTAAATGCTTGAGCCAGCTGTTACAATTTTGCCAAACAGAAGTTGGAATTACTTCCATTATCTACTTGCACTGAATTTCCCAAGTCCTTCTCCATCTTCTCACTAATTTATTTGGGCTAAATCTTGAAGACTTCTGGTTTGCAGACACGTAAAGGACAACATCAGTGAGAAATATGCATGTCAACTGAGTAGAGGAGGTCAAAAAGTAGTAGAAGCTCTTTGCCAAGGTACTTTGCAACCTCATACATGCTGCATTTGTGATGACCCTAATGGGAATGAGGGAGGAGAAAGCAGGCATATGTAGATCCTTGCATACAGCCCAAACAATCCCGCCCCTCCCCACCTACACTAAGCAACATGAGTAGATTCCTTCCCTCAGTGTCATTTTGTTTCACTGCATGTTTATTCAAGTAAAACCCTTTTATATGGGCTTTGCCCTCCTTTTCAGGATATATATACCCCTACCAACCCGACCCCCCTTCAGTTCCTTCTTACCGTCCGTGGCGATGTTGGGAGAACTCTTCTCTCGCTTGCGAGTGATCCCTTAGCACAGTTGTAACATATATGAGTAGTTAGCACTTCTTAATAGTAGATAGTTAAGTTTCCTTTGTTTTAGGTGTCTGGAAGTTGTTTCCAGCACCAGCCCTGGGCTGCAGGACATGCCGCAGGCCCAAGGGTTTACGGCTTGTGCCACTTGCCACAAGCCTATGCCGATCAGTGATCCCCATGACTCGTATCTCCGTTGTTTGGGGGAAGCGCACCAGACTGGGTGCTGCAAGATCTGTAAGGCCTTTAAGCCAAAAACTAAGAAAGAGAGAGACTTTTGCCTCAAGCAGTTGCTCATGGAGGCCGCGCTACAACCTGCGGCCTCGGACCAGCCGGTTTCGGTGCCGGCATCCTTGGTGCAGAGTGCCCCGGCATCAATCCATGATCTGGTACCAGTGGGGCACCGAAACAACAGGACAAGCCCAGGCAGCGCTCGACCTCTCCAGTACGGTCGAAGGGGCAGCTGAAAGGTGATAGAGGGCACTCCCAACATAAGAAGGCGGCGCCTCCCAAGGGACAGAGCACTCAAAAGGGCAGTGCGGCCCCAGGACATGCACCGGTGGCTCCGGCGCCGCAGAGCCGTCAAGCCGCCCGGGCTAAGTGGGTCGAGCACAGAAGAAGGGCTGGAGGACATCCTAGAACAGCCCTCCGCCAGACACCTTTGAAGTGGCAAAAGACTTCATCGAGCTGTCGGCGGCAAGCCCCCGCCCTGGCAAGGAGCAGCCTCCGGCACCATCGCCAAGGGTGCCGTCCAGAGGCAAGCTGGCAACGGTGCGCCGCTCGAGGTCACCTCCCCGGCACCACTCCTGGCACCGGTCCCGGTCGAGCTCAGCCTCTGTGGACTCCCAGCTACCTTTGACTCAGCGGGACTCGATGGCACTGGATCCGAGCCAGCGCACGGCACCGGCTTCCCCGGTGCACTGCTCCGCGGCACCACCACTAAGCCGGCACCAAGGGGACATAAGGCCGCAATCCCCAGCCCCGGGTAGAAGGCAGCGATCCCGGTTCCGAGAGCATCGGTACCGATCCCGGTCCCGGTCAGGGAGAAGCCGCTCTCCAGCCCCCTGACAGCACCGTGCCACGGCACCGCCTTGGCCTTCGAGATCGGCCTCCTCGGAATCTGAGGTCAACTCAGGCTACTCCAGCTACGCCCACAGAGCACCAGCTAGCAGGGAGCCCCAGACCGCGTGGCATCCCCAATGGGGACCGCCGAGACAATGGCCCTTTTAGACACCCTGGCCCTATCAGCAGCAGGGGACCTCCTCAAGAGCTTCGAGGTCCGGCTATTTGGTGCACCAGTCCCGGTCCCCACGCAGACACCCCTCCGTGCCCAAGGAGACTAGGGTATCCAGGCCGCCAGACGCTTCTCCAGAACACCGGCGAGCGGAAGCGGCACCAAGCCCAGGGCCGTCCCGGGGACAATCTACCAGGCAGGGCTCGGATATACCCCCGACATATGATGACGGGCAGGAAGAACAAACAGAAGAGGCTCAGCAGGCCCTCACCACCTCATCATCCCCAGACGAGGCTGTGGCGGGCATGGCAGTGTCGGGGCCTCCCCTGATCGACCACAGGGCAGTTCAGGAGCTGCTCCACAGGGTCGCACAAAATTTGGGCCT
Source organism: Terrapene triunguis (assembly GCF_002925995.2). NCBI lineage: Eukaryota > Metazoa > Chordata > Testudines > Emydidae > Terrapene > Terrapene triunguis. The sequence goes on from NW_020664447.1 coordinate 58,060,921, forward strand.
ACCGGCGGAGAAACGGTGGAGCAGGAGGATCCTATGGTGGACATACTAAGCCCTGAATGTCCCTCCAGAATTGTGCTCCCGCTCATAAAGACCATCCAGTCTAACTACAAGACGGTCTGGCAAACCCCAGCTTCCAGCGCACCGAAGGCAAAGGGGGTGGAGAGGAAGTACTTCGCCCCTTCCAAGGCATACAACTTCCTTTTTATCATCCTGGTCATCTCAGCCGTGAACGAACGGGAGCGTCATGGCCAGTAAGCCCCGGCCCCCAAGGCCAAGGAGGCTAAATGTTTGGACCTCTTAGTCAGGAAGGTCTGCTCCTCTGGGGGCCTCCAATTATGGATTGTGAACCAGCAGGCGATCCTAAACAGGCACAATTTTAATTCCTGGGCAGCAGTTTCCAAATTTAAAGACACATTGCCCCAGGGCTCTCAGCCTGAGTTCACGGCCCTCGTAGAAGAGGGAAAAGCAGTCGCCAAGACCTCCTTACAAGCCTCTCTGGACTCGGCAGACGCAGCAGCCAGAACAATCGCCTCAGGTGTGGTGATGAGGCGTTCGGCGTGGCTTCAGGCTTCGGGCCTTCCGCCGGAGGTCCAGAACACCATCCAGGACCTCCCCTTCGAAGGGTCTGGCCTCTTTTCTGACCAGATGGATGCCAGGCTGCATAGCCTTAAAGACTCTCGGGCAACCCTCAAGTCGTTAGGCATGCACACCCAGGCAACTCAGAGGAAGCCATTCAGGCCCCAACTGTCGCAACAACGGCAGTACCAGCCCCACCCTAGGCAGGAGCCTTACCACAGGAGGGGCAGAGACAACAGGCGCAGGTGGAATAACATGCCTAGTCAAGGCCAGGGCCAAGGCAAGCCCCAGCCTGGCAGCAAGCAGGGGTTTTGAAGGTGCGGTCGAGGACAGCGTACCAACCCAGCTCCCAGATCCTTTCCCATGTTTCTCGGACCGCTTGTCCCACTTCTACCAGGCGTGGTCCCATATAATGTCGGACCGTTGGGTCTTACGCACGTTACAAATGGGTTACATGCTGCAGTTCTCCTCCTTCCCACCCCTCTTCCCCCTCCCTCTTCAGGGACCCTTCTCACGAGCAACTCCTTATGCAGGAGGTACAGTTGTTCCTAGAGGTGGGGGCAGTGGAGGAAGTCCCTTGGGAACTAAGGGGAAAGGGGTTTTACTCCCTCTACTTTCTCATCCCAAAGGCAAAGGGGGGCCTTCGGCCCATTTTAGACCTTCGCAGGCTCAACAAGTTCTTAGTCAAGGTCCGCTTCTGTATGGTCTCCCTAGGCACTATTATCCCGTTCCTGGATCCGGGGGATTGGTATGCTGCCCTCGATATGAAAGATGCCTACTTTCACATCGCTATTCACCCCACTCACCGGCGGTTCCTACGATTCACCATAAACCAGCACCATTACCAGTTCACAGTCCTCCTGTTCGGCCTGGTGGCAGCCCCCCACATCTTCACAAAGTGCATGTCAGTAGTGGCAGCCTTCCTGTGAAAGAGGAAAATACAGATATACCCATCCCGTACCTAGACGATTGGCTCCTCTCATGGGTTGGTCCAAAGAGGAGGTCTGCTCCCATGTGATGGTGGCCCTAGATGCATTCCGCAAGCTGAGTCTTCTCGTCAATGTGCCCAAGTCTTCCCTGATACCAACCCAAAAGCTGGAGTTTATCGGGGCAGTGTTGGACTCGGTGCAGGCCCGAGCGAGCCTTGCAGAATCCAGGTTCCTGGCCATCCAGCGGGTCATAGACTCGATGCTAAGATTCCTCACTACCATGGCCAGATGCTGCCTCCAGCTCCTAGGGCACATGGCAGTGTGCACCCACGTAGTCAAATACGCTCGACTGCGGCTCAGGACTTTACATGCGTGGCTTGCCCAATCGTATCGCCTGGGCAGAGACCTTGTTGTGACGGTTCCGGCCCAGGTGTTGGACTCCCTGCGCTGGTGGCTCAATCGGCCGGTAGTATGCTAGGGTATCCCCTTCGCCGCACTGCAGCCTGCTCTGACGTTGGTGACAGATGCGTCAGACCTTGGCTGGGGAGCTCACTTAGGGGACCTAAGGACGCAGGGCTTGTGGTCCGAGTCCGAGATGTCGCTCCACATCAATGTGAAGGAGCTCAGGGCGGTTCATCTAGCCTGCCAAACCTTTCACGCTACTCTGGAAGGTCACAGCGTGACAGTTCTGACAGACAACACTACCACCATGTTTTATATAAACAAGCAGGGCAGAGCCTGCTCCTCTCCTCTCTGCTGAGAGGCCCTTCTTCTGTGGGACTTTTCACCACAGAATCATAGAATGTCAGGGTTGGAAGGGATCTCAGGAGGTCATCTAGTCCAACCCGCTGCTCAAAGCAGGACCAATCCCCAGACAGATTTTTGCCCCAGATCCCTAAATGGCCCCCTCGAGGATTGAACTCACAACCCTGGGTTTAGCAGGCCAATGCACAAACCACTGAGCTACCCCTCCCCCCATTAACCTCTTATGTGCTGGGCTGTCAGAGCTAGTCACTGAAAGTTCATGTATAGCCCGCTCCATCCATCTCGTAGCGTCATATCTCCCGGGAGAACAGAACAAACTAGCGGACAGCCTCAGCAGGTCATAACAACAGTGCAAAGTGCTCCACTTAGGAAGGAAAAATCAGTTTCACACATACAGAATGGGAAGAGACTGTCTAGGAAGGAGTACGGCAGAAAGGGATCTAGGGGTTATAGTGGACCACAAGCTAAATATGAGTCAACAGTGTGATGCTGTTGCAAAAAAAGCAAACATGATGCTGGGATGTATTAACAGGTGTGTTGTGAGCAAGACACGAGAAGTCATTCTTCCGCTCTACTCTGCGCTGGCTAGGCCTCAGCTGGAGTATTGTGTCCAGTTCTGGGCACCGCATTTCAAGAAAGATGTGGAGAAATTGGAGAGGGTCCAGAGAAGAGCATCAAGAATGATTAAAGGTCTTGAGAACATGACCTATGAAGGAAGGCTGAAAGAATTGGGTTTGTTTAGTTTGGAAAAGAGAAGACTGAAAGGGGACATGATAGCAGTTTTCAGGTATCTAAAAGGGTGTCATAAGGAGGAGGGAGAAAACTTGTTCACCTTAGCCTCTAAGGATAGAACAAGAAGCAATGGGCTTAAACTGCAGCAAGGGAGGTCTAGGTTGGACATTAGGAAAAAGTTCCTAACTGTCAGGGTGGTTAAACACTGGAATAAATTGCCTAGGGAGGTTGTGGAATCTCCATCTCTGGAGATATTTAAGAGTAGGTTAGATAAATGTCTATCAGGGATGGTCTAGACAGTATTTGGTCCTGCCATGCGGGCAAGGGACTGGACTTGATGACCTCTCGAGGTCCCTTCCAGTCCTAGAATCTATGAATCTATGAATACCGAATGCACAAGTGGGGGTTTCCCCAAATGGACCTCTTTGCCTCAAGGACAACAGCCAATGTCCGCGGTTTTGCTCGTTCCAGAACCACAGTCCGGACTCAGTCGCAGACGCTTTCGTGATCCCTTGGAGCAGGAGTCTGAAGTACACCTTCCCTCCGCTCCCACTCATCCACAGAGTCCTCCTCAGAGTTCACAGGAACCAGGCGATGATAATTTTGATCGCCTCAGCCTGGCCCCAGCAGCACTGGTTTACAATCCTGCTAGAGCTGTCAGTTTCCACTCCGATTGCCCTGTCCCTACACCAGGACCTCATCACACAGGACAGAGGGTGCCTGCTCCACCCGGATCTGCAGTCTCTGCACCTCATGGCGGGGAAGCTCTCTGGCTAAACGCTATGGAGAGCCAGTGCTCTCTTCCGGTACGACAAATTCTCCTTAGCAGTAGGAAACCTTCCACCAGGGCGGCCTACCTAGCTGAGTGGAAAAGATTTTCCTGCTGGTGTGAGCCTAAGCAGATACAGCCACTCCAGGCCACTATTCCAGTTGTCCTAGAATACCTCCTGCACCTCTGGCAGCAGGGTCTCTCTCCTTCCTCAATCAGGGTGCATCTAGTTACCATTTCAGCATTCTGCCCGGGGGAATCCGGATGCTCTGTGTTCTCTAACCCCATGGTGGTGCAGTTCCTTAAGGGACTGGAGAGAGTGTTCCCCTACTCGCGCCCACCGGTCCCCCCCGGAACCTTAATCTGGTCCTTTCCAAGCTTATGGGGCCCCCGTTTGAGCCCCTGGCCTCTTGCCCTCTCCTGCACCTCTCCTGGAAAGTGGCATTCCTGGTGGCCATTACATCGACTAGGGGGGTGTCCGAGTTACGAGCCCTAACCTCGGAGCCTCCTTATACAGTTTTCTATAGGGACAAAGTGCAACTCAGGCCACACCCAAAATTCCTCCCTAGGGTAGTTTCGCAATTCCATATGGGCCAGGACATTTGTTTACCAGTGATCTTTCCTAAACCACACACGGACCTGAGTCACCGTAGCCTGCACACTCTGGATGTCCGAAGGGCCCTGGCATTCTATTTGGAGCGAACTAAATCTTTCTGCAAGTCAACGCAGTTGTTTGTCGCCATAGCTGGTAGAATGAAAGGGCTTCCGGTCTCGGCGCAACGCATTTCATCGTGGATTGCGGACTGCATCTGTGCTTGCTACGAGCTTGCCAAGGTTCCAGCTCCGGCAATCATGGCTCATTCGACGAGGGCACAGGTGTCCTCAACAGCTTTCCTGGCGCACGTCCCGATCCAGGAGATCCGTAAAGCAGCCACCTGGTCATCAGTGCACACTTTCACAGCCCACTACGCAGTCAACCAGCAAGCCAGAGATGATGTGGTGGTTGGCAGGGCTGTTCTTCAATCAATTGCTCCATGATTCCTACCCTCCTCCTATGGTAAGCTTGTGAGTCCCCTAATTTGGAATGGACATGAACAAGCACTCAAAGAAGAAAAAATGGTTACCTACCTTTCATAACTGTTGTTCTTCAAGATGTGTTGTTCACGTCCATTACACTTCCCACCCTCCTTCCCCTCTGTCGGAGTCTCCAGCAAGAAGGAACTGAAGGGGGGTCAGGTCGGCAGGGGTATATATGCACCGGCGTGGAGGCTCCACTCTGGTGGGCTCCCCTACTGACCTGACGGGAGCTGCTAAGGGAAAAAGTTTCCGATGTCCGTGCACGCGACGCGCGCACGCCTAATGTGGAATGGATGTGAACAACACATCTCGAAGAACAACAGTTACGAAAGGTAGGTAACCATTTTTTCTCTTGCAGACATTCTGTTTGGCAGAAGTTTCAGAGGTAATATGTGTATATGTTGGCCATGACAAAAAATGCTGATTCATTTTTTTCTGATCCTTAAGTTAACCAGCCATGGTACTGATTTCTTTTGCATCAGTTAAAAATGGGTTAGTTACAAGATTCAAACTGAAGTGTTGTCTTTTCCATAAGACTTAATATATTGTATAGTAGAAGTGCAATAACGTGCAGTCAAATTGCATTAGATGTTCTGAATTTAAGATAACACTGTGACGAGTTGGACCCCATGGGAAGCCACCTGATGTCCTGAGATACCACTGAGTCTACCTGTTCTACTGGCATGGGCCCCCTTTAACTTGTTTTGCTGAGCCAGGCCCTTAAAACCTCCTCTAACACACACACAGGCAGGGCCACACCCAGCTGCAGATCAGCTCTGGGAAGACTCAGCTTAAGTGACTTGCTCCAGCACTCAGATGTCCACCTCCCTTGGAGTACAGACTCAAAGATATATTATGAAATTCACCCCCTCAATCAACGTGGAGAAGGGTATGCACAAACCCCACCCCACCCCACCCCCCGCATTAGAAATCTGGGTTATATTATATATTATGTTATATGAACCAGAAATAAATGTATTAACTATAACAGGTGTATTTTAGGTAGTTTAAGGAGGTAGCAGACAGAACAAGGCAGATTACTAAGAAAATAAAACAGAGCATGCAAACTAAGCTTAATACACTAAAGAAACTGGTTACATGTAAGTTCTCCCCCTAAATATGGTTCTAATAATCTTCTTAACAGGCCAGACGCCTTTCCAGCCTGGGTCCAGTTCTTTCTCCCAGTTCAGTCTTAGTTGTTTCCAGCAGTCATCTTGGGTGGAGTAGCAGGGGAGAATTGATGACCTGGATTACCTCACTCCCCACCCTTAACTAGGATTTGCATAAGGCAGGAGTTTCCTAGTTTGACCCCCCTAGCTTCTCGTGGAAAAGTACAGAATTCAAGATGGGTTCCAGTATCAGGTGACATGGTCACATGCCTCTGTAGGGCCCCTGTAGCCATTCTTCACACGTTCTTCACATGTTCACAGGAAGACTAAGCTCTTTTACAGTCCATTGTCTCTTGCTGACGGGCCAGCAACACTGTCAGGCTTTTTCATTGTTGTACCTGAAGTTCTTAGCAGTAGGCGTCATCCAAAGTAGCATAGTTGAAATACAGATACATATTCAATATTCCTAACTTCAGATACAGAAATGATACAAGCATACAAATTGGATAATCACATTCAGTAAATCATAACCGTTCCAATGATATCTCACATGAGTCATCTTGCATAAAGTTATGTCATATTCATATCATAACCGTATTTTCATAAAGAATATGGAATGGCACGTCACAAACATTTTAGTCTATTTTCAGCTGAAATGGTTAGATATTGCTTGAAGATGATGATGGCAATTGTTTTGTCAGAACAAACATCTTGTTTTAACCCAAATGTACACCGCTGGTGGAATTTCTGAAGCAGGAACATCTGAATTGTTGCAGGTCATGGGAAATTTTTAGAATTTTTCCCCCCCATTCCACGAAAGTTAAACTTGGTTTGGACTCTTTTGACAAATCAGTAATAAAAGTAACAAGATCAATCACTGCCGCAAAAATGAGAGGGAAGGATTGCAGTGAAGCTTTTAGGTGATGGTTTGTTGCCTGATATTAGCACCTTGACATTGGATAGATTGGTGGTCTTTGCTTTGACATAAATATCTGGACTTTTAAATTTGATCAGATATGTGTATTGTGGTCAGTGGTGGTGGAATAAGTATTTGTAATACCATTATAAAGGTTTCTTTCTTTTTTTTTTTTAATTCCGGTGGGAATAGATTTTATATTTCTATTTAAATGAACATTTGCTCAATGTTTGTAACCCAAACATGGTAGCTTTGTGCTAGTGTATGCAAACTAGAAACAGATTGGGGGTATTTCTTTACTATAGGGACTATATGGTGTTATAGTTCTGCTGACATAACCCCATAGCATAGATGCAGCCTGCACTCATGGAAGGGGTTTTCCTGAGCGACGGTAGCTAGGTCACTGGAAGCATTCTTCCATCGGTCTAGCTCCATCTACAGTAGGGTCTAGGTCGGCATAGCTACATTGCTCGGAGGCTTGGATTTTTCACATTGCTGAGTTACATATCTATGTCGGCCTACATATTAAGTGTAAGCCAGGTCTGGGTGAAACTAGACTTCTTGTTGTTCAAACTGGGGGGGAAGAGGGTGTAAACAGAATAAATAATGAAAAGTTAATATAGATTTTGTTAATGTTCTTTTTTTAATGATCTAAGCTTGCTGTTGCTACCATAAGTATGGAAATTTGGTTTTTTTTTTTTAAGTATGGGGTTTTTAATGTGATTTTCAACCTGAATGTCCCTTTAACAATGACAGCATGGGCCCATGAGCTTGTAATTTAGTAATCTGCTTTCCAAAAAGCTTAGTTCATTTTCCAGAATGTATATTGCTCTTTGTCTTTCTCCCTGTCTTCTCTCTTCCTTCCTTTGTCTATTTTCAAGTACCATCCCTCTTGGCCATCTCTGTCCTCTGCAGATAACTCCTATCTTACCTATCATACTGTCTGATCAGTTCTTTCCTTTCCCTTTACATATATGTAGGTCCCCAGATATTTCCTGACAAACTAAGTGCTGATTAGCTGAATATAGCAAGTGGAGTGTTGGGAAATCCCAGAGGGCTATGCATCACCCGTTTTAAACCAGTATATCTCCCCTTTTCTTTACTGTCTGTGTAGCTACAGGATTCTCCAGTAGTCCGCTTCCCCGCCCCAACATCTCTGACATTTCAGTGATGATAGAAATAGTAATGACTGCTGTAACTTAGACTGTGGCAGTGCTCAAAAACTTCTAGGTGTTTTCCATGCACAGAGGAAGTCGTGGTCCTTTCCTCAAAGAGTGTACAGTTTAAAAAGACAAAGACAGAGGAGGACTAGGGGGAAGGATGCATTTATATGGTAGGCTCATATTTTATTGGTTACATGTTTACTACTTGTTTCAGTTTCCATCACTCCCAAGTTAAACATGCTAAATTTCCCTCCATCTTATTCTCAACACAAACCAATTCACCTTTAGCTTTCTCCACCCCACACACCTGCCAGCTTCAATTCTAGTGTCTTTATATCCCTTCTTAACATTTGCCTCCCCTTCCCTCAACATGAATGAGCAATTCATTCAAGATAAATTGATGATCAGCTGTTTAGTTTCACCTTTGCAGTGAAATATTAATATGGAGTTTATATAGAAAAAAGGTTGGTTGGCCCATGCAAGAAGAGTCAAAATCCATGTTGTGGTACCACTTCAATGAAAATATATTCCAGAATGTCTGAAAAGATGCTGCGAGTCCCATCCGTGGCACTTTTCAGGCAGCCTGATTATCCATATACTTTCAGTGTCTATTGTGTCTGTGCACTAGTGCTGATTAATGCACACTTTAGGGTTCATAGGAGGCATGAAGCAACACACCCAAGGTGGGCAATGATCCATATTGTTGCATAATTTAGCAATAAGCCAAGTTATCATCTTGCATCAACCCAGTTAGGGAGTTGAGGGTGGTTCTGTAGCTAGGACAAATGGTCATGTTTATTTGGTGAATAAAATATATCTGAAATTGATAAAAGTCACTATATACAGTAAATCTGACCGCATTTACAAAGTTTTCCTCAAAGCACTCTGGTCCAGACATGCACAAATGAGGACAATGACACAGATGTAGTGCCTTGGCAAAGTAAGGATGCAGCTTTATTGAACAAGCAACAACTTCAACCTTAATGCCCCTGGGAAGATAGTCTTTCCAATTCTGAGGGGGGAGGCTGCCACCTTTCCTCTCTGTCTTATAAAACCAGCAAGGAAGGACCAGGTCAAAATAGCATCCCCCAAGCCAGATCACTTACAGGCCCTAAGACCAGCTAATTGAAACATCCTGCTGAAAAATGCCCTGCAAAATTGCTTGCTTTTGTAAAGCTCTTTGCTGCCGGCAGTGTGTGCTGAGATTGGCCCCTGTCCCATGCAAATTTGAAACCATCGCAATGATGACTGGCTTTGCTGGTGACTCAAAGGAGACATAGATTTCCAAGTCCTAACCACACCTAGGTTGGGAATCAGAGAGCACCACCCTACTAGTGCCCTAAACAGTACAGTTCAGCTCACCCTCCTGCAAGAAATCAGTACATACGTTAGTGAGGTTTAAAGGGGGCAGATTTGAAAAATAGGAAAAGGAAACCCCCTGTTATTGATCTCCTTATGCCCTGGAGTATGAGGGCTGAGATCTCTTGAAATTTTGATCTGTCCCAGTGTAACTACAAAGGCTGATAGCTTGTTATATACTTGGATGATAAACTCTTTAGGGCAGGAACCATATTTTTGTCCTGTGTTTGTACAGTTCCTAATCCTAGGGGGCCCTGGTCCATGACTGGGGCTTCGAGGCCCAAAAGTAATACAAATAATAAATAGTAGGTGTGTGGTGGTTGGAGAGTTCCTCGCAGTCACTAACCCATCCCTGCCTGAGGTGCTTCAAATAAATACTAGTTATAGAGACTATTGCTACGATACAGAAAGAAAAAAATTTCCCGAGATTAAACCAAACTATTGAGAGCAAGTACCAATTTCAGTAATGCAGCACCCATCCTACAATGTGCAGGAGGGTGGTTTGTATTACTTTGTATGCAACACAAAGGGTATCTAAAGTGGGAGAAGTGGAGGAGACAATGCATTTGCAGACAAGATTCTTCAATGTGTACTTTGGTAGATAGGGAAGCAATTAAAGGTAGTTCAAGGAGAACTCGCTTTAGTGGTTACACAACCAAAAGGGAGGCCCCCCCCCACCCCTCAACAAGGGTTTAAAGGCAATAAAAACTCCCATTACCTTAGTTCTCTAGCTAATAGTGACTGAATATACCCAGAATGTCCCACACCCTAGTGGGGGCAAGATCTGTACTCAGTGTCTCTGCTTTGCCTTGTTCATTACAGCGAGGTCTTCCTTTGCTGTGTACTGTAGCAGGGAGCAAGAGGCTGAACCACTTTCCCCCAATAGCTCATAAATCCAGCAGCAGTTTCAATGAATGGCCAGTCAGAAACCAGGGGTGCATGGGACAATGAGCAGTAGTTCACACCTGATTCAGGAGTCCTGCCTGTCCTGCTTAAGTTCCATAATAGCACTGCGATAGCCTGACCTGAGGGAGCAAGCTTCAGTCCCAGTGCTGAGGCAGAGTTTGCAGCAAGTGATTGTGTGTCATTGCTATTCCTCCCTCAGGAAAGAGAGATTCCCACAATTTCAACAGATTTTAGGGAATTACTTCATTTGAGTATTCTTGGATTAAAGTCTCTGCTTCTCTATTTTATATGCAGTACAGTACCCTGGGTTTGCTTAATGGGTATTTTAAGGCTATTCATAGAACAGTAACAGGGCATAGACAGTTTTTTCTTCTATCCGTTTTGAGGGAAAATAATCAGTCTGATCCAAGAATGTATAGAATAAAAGCTATCATAATAAACAACAATGACACAAAACAAAAAACACTCCTCAAGAAGTTTTAGAAATAAAACTCTTAGTAGTCTCTATTTAATCTACATAAAACAGATAGCTAAGAGTATACCTGCTTCTGAAGATTTGCAAATATTGTTAAACTCTCTGGGTGAATGACGCACCAACATGCACTGCATATTCCAGTAGACTTCCACAAATTGTGGTGGCAAAACGCTCACAGCACATGCTAAAGTATCATATTACTGTGGAAGCTGGAGAGCTGAGTGGAGCCAGGTGCTTTGGGAGCTAAGAGGAAAATTAACGTAAGCTCTGAAGTCAAGAGGCCTTCGTGTAAATGAGAATCAGGTTCATAATGTGCTATAATACAGGCTTACCCTGGCTATTGCAGGTCATCTGTAAGGGCCAATGATCTATCCTGTTAATAAGTAATTGAGGGGGAAGAGAAATCAGGAAATGGGGAGAAATTTTTGACTTGCCTGTGAAATATCCAGTAGAAATCAGTAACTCCTGTATATGGACTGATCTCCTGAGTCAGTGCTTTGGCTAACACTCCTCTCCTTTCATCAATAGGATGAGGGAGCAATGGGCCTAAATTGGTATGTTTCCTCCTTCTGTTACAAACAAAAGTGTGAGTGGGTTTTAAAACTTCATAAATTATTTTAAGTGTACGCTTTCCTTCAATTTAAAAAGTAGTTCAAGGAGAACTTTTTGTTAATTTTTATCTTCAAATAGAAATCTGTAATCTGGAACAGCAAAGAGAAGACTTTTGTCCGAAATTTCAGCTTTATCCAAGTTCTTCAAGAAGCCTACAACCACAAAATGAATTGGTCATCCAAGGCAATGTTGAAGCAATGAACCTGTCAGATTTGCCAACAGCCACCTCACTCAGCATTCAGAGTACTAGCACCCAGAATGTGTGTCTAGATCATATTATTGCCCCTTGTACTGCTGAAGAATCAAGGTAAATACAAGCTTCTTTTATATATTTTTCCTGGATTGAGAATATTTCACTATTATGGGTAAAATTCCAAAAATATGGAGCATTTCTGTGTAATTTAGAATGAATATAAGGCTGCTCGTGTGTTGGATTCATAAAAATGGTCGCCATGTTCTCCCACCCCTAGGCCAAGTCTCCTTCTGGAATCCAGTGTGTCTCCCACTCCTTTCAGCCGTTTCTCCTCAATCACTAATCCAAAGTTATTGTGGTGCTGATAAATATTTACATAGGGCTATAATAAACCCATACAAAACACTATTGAAATTTAATCAAGGCATGGTCACTGCCCCAAAAAAGTTAAAATCTGCATCAGACAAACATTGAAAATGAAGCTAACTGTAGAAAAGAAGGGGTAGCAAAATGAGGGGCAATGGTTAAAACAAAGTCTCTTTATGTCATAAATGAAGTTCTGACACTAATTACAATTGGTATCGGGCTGGGCAACAGGAGAGAGAGCACAGCAGTGTAGGCCACTTAAGAAAACCAAGGCAAAAGAAATGGGTCTTGAAAACGGGGCTTGAAGGAGGAGAGTGAGGCTGGGTGCACTGGAAGAGGGGCTTTCATTCACGAGTGAATTGAGTTGATGGGAATGAAGACAAGTGTAGGAAGAGGAGAAACCAAGGGAGCAATGGGGGTGAGGAGTGAGCAGACCACCTGGCATGAATTAGGGGAACAAAGGCAGATGGGAGGTGAGATGTAGGCAAAGCCTTAAAAGTGAGGATGAGGAGGACACTTTGTGGAAAGCACCCACAGAAGGAATCTAGGGGGCTATGGGAGAGGGAGGAATAGTCCGTGGAGTGAGAGAGAGATTATAACATGGCTACAAAATTGTGGATAGATTGAAGAGGGGAGGATCAGGGAGGCTGGGGATGAGGTGGTTATATTATAGTTCAGGTCAGAGAGAGGCATGGTATGTGAGCCAAGGTGTTAGCAACGGGGACTGAAAAGAAAGGATGGCTTTAGAAGTGATGAATGCTGGGATGTGAGAGGAGAGAGAAGTGAAAGAGTCAAATGCAACTCTTAGATGTGAAATGGGCAAGTGAGTAAATTGTCAGTAGCAAAGGTGAAAGGAGAGGCAAGTTGATATGTATTTACATCTTTCTGCCTTCCATGTAGATTCCCTCATATCTTTTTCCTGTGCTAATAACGCTTCCTGTGTTCGCCTTCATAATACCAACTTCTTACGTTGAAGAGTCCAGTTGAACTGATATCTGGTCCTACCACTTGCACAGCTTGCCTCTTGCTTCAGTGCAGGCTACCCTTGTTTGACATAATTGTGCTAACATGCTACTCAATATGGATGTCTCTGATAGAAAGTGGTGAACGGGCCCAAGAATCAACTGCGGTAGCCCTAGAATTCCATGCATGGTCCTCTCAACACATTCCAGGGGGCAGCTGATCTCTCCATGGCTCTATGGATCCAAGATTTGTTTCTTTGTGTGCTGGAGACAGGATCCATAGTTTCATCCTTGATCTATTCATGTTTATGCACAATAAAAATTTCTGGGGTCTATATATGTTAATCACTGGTTATCTTAATGCAGATATTCTGTAAGGCCTTTAGTAGACTTATCCATATTATTTTCCATTCTTTATCTTGACCTGTTTTGAGTCCTGTGATAATCTGTATTGCATTTTCATTATGATTAGAATGTAAAATATACCTTATGTAATCATGTGTGTATGTACTTATGAGAAACTCTGATTTATTTACTAGGGGTTAAATTTTCAAATGCACCCTCATGACTTTGGAGCCTGAATCCCATTTTCAAAAGTGACTTAGGCAATCAGGAGCCATTGACTTAGAAAGTCTCATTGAAAGTCAGTGGGACTGTAGTGCCAAAGTCAATGGGACTGTAACGTCTAAGTAAATTTTTGAAAATGGGATTTCGGCTCCAAAGACACTTAGGCACATTTGAAAATATTTTGCTAGGTCTTCAGCGGTCTGGGAAAGATCACCCTTGGTTTTCTCCTCTTTATTTTTGGGACATGTATTGTATTTGAAGATAGCGCACACAAGAAAAGTTGCAGAGTTGGTATGTCAAAGGTAATGGGTTATATTGTATAAAACTTAAGTTTTCTGTGCCTGTTACTTATAATCCAAGAATTTCTCCCTTAATCCATGAACATGTCTACATTGGTTCTGCATTAGAGCTACTAAAATCTGAGTTAACTGTAAATAACAGGTGACAGAGTAAAAGGAATTTTTAAAATCTTACTTTGAGTTGGGTCCTAGAAAGGTAGACTACAAGATAATATTTTGTAGACATTGGTATACTGTTAATGTAGCCTGAATTTCGGTCTGATTGGTATAGCAAGAGTGCCCAATTCAGTTTTTAACCAGGAAAGGATTTCACCCCTTGTTATCAGCTCCCTACAGTAGCTGGTACCAGACCTTAGTAGCAAAATAGCTACTACAAAGGTTCAGCAGTAAATTTCACCACATTGTATTCCAAAAATTACCCTTTCCAACTCCACCTTATCGCTCTTCTTTCCACTACTAAATAAATGCTCTTGGAATTGGTTGGTATAAAGTGGGGACATTCTGTGGTCTGATATAATATTTGGAATAACATAAAATCATTTTCTAGAATTCCAAAAAGATGTTTTCCTTTGTCTCATATCTTTTGAATAATTACATTTATTTTCGTTGAGTGGCCCAGTCTCTTGAAATATATATTTTAGCCTGAGCATAAATTTGATCCCCCAATATTTTCCTTACTTTATCACTCCAGATTAAGCTTATCTTTTTTGATATTTACTTCCTTTAATCATTTCCAATGTATAGACTTCATATCTTATTTAGCTTAGTTTATTTTATATACTAGCATTTTAATACATTTATTGTTTCAAATACTGCTGCTCTTGTAGGTTTAAAAGATGAGAAATAGGCATTGTCCAGCTCTATGGCTAATTTATAAATCCTAAATCTGTGATAGTTAACTATCAGATTTTGTAAACTTCAGATGCAGGTAGTGGATGTCTTGCTGAATGAGAGAATCTCTGTTCTATTGATTGATGAATTTTTTAATCTTTTTAAAAAAATCATAGTATTACAGAAAAACAAGGGAGAATGCTCTCTGACTTTATGACTTCTTGGAAGGAGACTGGAGACCTAGATAAAGAGACGAATATCGCATTCCTTTTGAAAGAATTGGATGCTGTAAGGGCAAAGAATAAAAAGGTACAATAGAGATATTCAGATTACAGTACTTGCTGTCCATTAAACCTTCATTTTAACCTTAGCTAATATAGTTTTACTAATTATTTTATTTTATAATCAATAGATCTCTTGTCATTTCTACTCTTAGTATTTGCTTAATGAATGTTTCCAAGGAAGTGAATGATCTTTTATTCTTTAACCTTTTTAATCAGTGACATCAACTCAGATATCATAGATATAGATGCAAAATAAGCATATCGTAGGACCATTCATTAACATTTTTCTAGGTTTCAGACAGACTTGTGGAGACTGGGGAAATTTAGAAACAGAAGGGCTAATCTGAAACCTATTGAAATTAAAGGGAAGACTCCCATGGTCTTCTATGAGCTTTGGATCAGGACCCACACTGGGCTAGTTTCATGTCAGTCATTCACGTTAATGATTGGGAGATCCAGTACAGATAACAGAATTTTGCAAACAAGTGATTAAGTAAGCACAGTACAAAAGCAAGAATAATGTGTCTCAAAATGTGCTTTGTCTATTTATTTTTACAATACCTATTTAGCTTTAATAATTTGATATTTCATAACAAAATAGTAGTAAAGGTATCATACAATATTTTGCAGAAGTAATGATATTTAGTAACATGAAATCTCACAACAGTGCACTCCTATTAAAACTTTTCTGAGAAGAGGGAAGAGACCAATGTTTTAAAAGCAGAATGCAAATAATTAGACATAGCAAATTGTTTCAGGCCCCAATCCCACTCATTTTGGTTGTGCTTTTGAAAACAAGTACAGAAATGTTTGCAGATTTGACGGCTTAGTAAGTTCCACTGTATTTATTTTCCCTTTTTATTAGCATTTCCCTATTGTCATTTAATTAATTAATTTCTGCATTGCAGCTGATTGACTGAACTTGATTTATTTAGCAGCAATGCCTCTTCAGGTCTGTTACTGTACCTGGCCTTTAACAGCAACTCTGTTTGTTTAATGCTGACCACATTTTTCCATCTCATGCTTTAATTATCTACTCTCTCTCACATTCCCTCTCCTGTTTGCTTAATTCCACCTTTAATTAGACTAATATCAAAATAACAATTGCAATCTCTACATATATTTTTCCAAATTTCTCTCATTTTAGATAGAAAACATTTGAGATCTTCCCCCTATCCCCACATGTACTAAATTTAGAGGGAAACCCTAGAGATTGTACAAATTCTTAAGCATTGATCATTTTAATATAACTTCTGCATCCCTCTCTTTGTGTACTGTAATCTCCATTGGATTTTTCTTTCTGGAATTTGGAAGAGTTTGAGACTCTGAGAGTTCTTGGTTCCAAAGTTATTCTGTCTACCAAATGAGCCCCAGTCCATGTTTTATTAGTGTTACTTTAATTCCCTCAGCCTCCATAACCACCTTGTCTTGGGTTTTGTTTTGTTTTTTTCATGTGTTCTAGACTAGACTTCAGCCTGCTAATATAATGTCGATGGTGGAGATTTTGAATGATGGTGCTTCTATGTTTTTATGAAAAGTTTGAAACCTACTTTCCAGAATGGCTTTCATTTAATCTGTTCTATTTAGGGTGGCCAGACAGCAAATGTGAAAAATCGGGACAGGGGTGGGGGATAATAGAAGCCTATATAAGAAAAAGATCCAAAAATCAGGACTGTCCCTATAAAATCGGGACATCTGGTCACTCTAGTTCTATTAAACAATGTATCCACATGGCTTTTCCCCATGGCTTTTCCCCCATTCTCAGACAGCTCAAGCATTTCATGACGCGATTATCAACTGTTTGGCATGAACAGTGGCTAGAAGCTTATAAATAAGAGCAATAATTTGTAAACTGGAGCTCTTGTTGTATGCATATAGTCCAACTGATAGGCAGGCCGTAATGTCACTTGGTTGTTTTAATGTAAGATTTGGGGTAATTTCTGTCATTGGTTACATGCTGCAGAGGTTTCCATTGTCAGTGGGAGTCGCATGTTCATAACCAAATGGCAGAGTCTGACGTTTCTACGGGTACATTTTTTACAGTTAAATGACAGCCACACTTAACTGTTTCTCAAGTAGATTCAATTAATTCCCAAATACAAGAAGGCCTCAGTATGGGGAGAAAGAGTCAAAATTCTGGCTTGAAAAGAATACAGAAAAGAATGCATTGCACCTACAAACTTACCAAAACCTTTCTGTTTATCTGAACTGAAGTAACACCATTGCTATGAAAGGGCTGTGAGCTGAAAGAATATTCCAGGGAATAAGATGCATCCTTCATCCCACACTGCTTCTGAATTTCTTTATGCAACACTGTTACAGCTAGTAGTTTCTGAGATGGAGTATCCCAAATAAAAACAGTGCTGTCTGTCGTACAGAGTAGATGAAAACAAGGGGGTTGAAAACAGATGGTATTTTCTGCTTTAGTGTTTTAAATAAATAGAAGCACGTTAAACACCTGTGTTGCTTAATATTTGTTTTCTTTGGGAGGAGAGGAATCATTTTATAAGAGGGAGATTTATATTTTGCTGAAGATTAATGGACAGGGTATATTTGTCAGATAAGAATCTTATTGTCCATTTTTTCAATTCAGCTTCAGGATAAGCTGTCTGAAAAAGACAAGGAGCTGAAGACAATAAAGCTGGACTTAGAACTGCAAGAGAGAGCTACAGAAGCTAAGATTGCAGAAAAGACTGCAGGTACAGTAGACAAGCATTTAACAGATGGCCCTATGGATCATACAGTACCCACGGTTGCTATATGACGTGGCCTAGTGACTGTTAGCTATGTTTGCTAAAGGAGGGAAGGTTTGATTTTTTTTTTTTTTATGTGTGGCTGTTTAGAGTTGCTTAGAAAATAGGTGGCTTTAACATCCTGGTACTGGTATTAGTGAGAGCTTTACCTGTATTCATACTGATTTGGGCATTAAATGCATTGTTAACACCATGTCAATCCAATCACAAAAAAGGTTGTTTGTTTTGTTGGAAGGTCCTGAACAAACAAGAAGAAATAATGATTACCAGTGCCTCTACCTTTCAACCAGCAGTTCAAATACCACTTATTGTTTTAGCTTGTTCAGAGCAATACTACCCCACCCGCCCCCCCTTTGTATGGAGATAGTCACACATTCACCTCAACTGGAGACCTGCACTTTACTTGAAAAATCTGTTCTTCTGGTAGTTAATGAATTTTCATCTCTTGACATTGATGATGGTATGTCCCCAGAGGATGAGGTTTATAAAAGATTTCCAAAGTGAAAGAGTTTAAAAGTTTACAGTTGAAAGTGACTACTTTAAAAGAAATTTTAAGAACAATACAGATGTGCGTATATTTAACCATTGTTCTCTGGGTAGATATATAAAAAAAACCAGTTACTTTGTTAAGTTGCAAAAAGTTATATTTTAAGTAGAATATTTTTACATTTGACAAGTGATTTCTTATTATGTAGGCTGCTATGTGTTATATAGAGCCAGTACACCATGAGGCTATAATATTATAGAGAGACGATGTTTAGTACCTTAAAGAAAGATGACAATGTTCTTTTGAGATCTTTCTCTGTGTGATTTAAACAGTTAATTGCACCAGAATTTTATAAAATGCTTCACACAATTTATTCTCGGCCATATTTTATTAGGTTTAAGTTAGGTGCAAGGTGTAAAATTATGTGTCTAATGACCTGTCCCCAAGATATTGGTACTGAAAGGGAGATTAATCATCACCAGAAAAATAGTGGAAAAGAATATAAGTAACTCTTCAGCTGAAAAATCAGATGGCTGACTATCTGTTTAATGTCAAGCTCCTAAGAATACGATATTCTTTGTGTGTGTATCACAGATGGAAGATGAGGTTTATGGGGGTGAGGAGCTAGATAGTGTGAAACAAAATAAGAGAAATTCTGGATATTATTAAACTCTGCTAGTTTCTTTTTTTGAATGAACCCCCTTGTGTATATTCAGAAGAAACATAAATCTTCTGTATGTGTCATGATAACATGATAACATCTTTTGTTTGCACTAAATTCCAAGTTATCTGTTTGTTTTCTGGATGTTTGCATAGGGTCTTACCTATGTGTATATAATACAGAAATATTCTATTTAAAGTAAACCTTCATTGCTCATTAAAGCCTATAGGGAAAAAGCCCCTGTAGATATAAAATACATTGTCAAAATCCTAATCAGTTTCCTGTAAGGATAGGAAGAAACAGCTGTTGGCAATCAGTTCCCACCTTAAGTTTTTAATTTTCTGTTTACTTTAATAAATGTATTAATGATATCCTCTCCAGAAGGATATGACATGATATGATAACTAGATATGGACATAGCAGTAAACCATGCAAACCCGAATGTGAATCAAAGCTTTGAAGTTTTAAGGACATTAGGGCAACTTTTTAATAAATTTCCCCCCTCTCATCTTTTCTTTGTTTCTGCATCTCCTGGCTCTGTAAGAGCAGAAGTCTCTAATTGCTGGGAGACTGGGTGTCCTTTTATTTCTAGCCTGACTGGAAGGAGAAAGCCTCCAATATCTCTCGAGTGTTTGCATCCTGCTTGGTTTCAACTCCTAAATTTGGAGTGCTTATCCAAGTTATCTGAACCAAACTGAACTTGTGGAGGTTTGCCGATCTGTCTAATAAAAACTTCAGGCGCAGACCAACTTTATCATTAAAGAGCATAGTAATGAAGATTTAGTGTATTTAGACAAATGATATTTTTCATTCTGTTAAGTTCGTTGAGAAAAGGGGAACACATGGTGTTATGATTTCATGTAACTAGTTAATGTTTAATTGCTACTGTATATAACACATGGAGAGTGAAGCTTATAAATATGGGTGTTTGCATTCTTCCTATTGCTTAGTACTGACTTTGTGATAAGAAAATTACTCCAGAAAAGTACATTGTAAAAAGCATCACATAAAGACATAATAAAAACATTTACCATCTTCTTTGGGAGGGATTACAATTCACTTTTTAAAAATGAACCTTCCCATTTATATAAGGCCTTGCTGATTTAAAACCTGTGTCAGAAAGGCAGAAAAAGATACCTTATACCTAAGTTCCTCCTGTGCTGCTGACATATCGGGCAGTCCAGTTTCTGCATTGATTATGGTTACTTGCTAGTTGTGGTACTTCTTCCCAGGTGATGGCAATGTATTCAGTATTCTCTGTCACTTCTTATGCCAGTTCTTCCTTTGCCTTCCTTGCTTTCTCTTTCCTCTTTTGGGTATGCAATTCAGTGTTTGCTTAGCACATTTCCCATCTGCCATATGGTGTTCACGTCCCAACCACCTGAGCCTTCTTTCTTTTCTAACATGTCCTGCTCTGTCATCAGCCTGGTCCTTTAAAATCCTGGAACGGTTACTAAGTGCAATCTGGAATCAGATCTACGTTTCTTTGTCCTTGAACTTTTCTCTTGCTAGAACACTGTCTGTCTGTCGTCATGATCTTTGAGTTTAAGTTGTAATGTGGACACTAAAATATAATAATCTGAGCCAACATCTGCTTCTCTGCTGACTCTGACATCCCTCAAAGAATATAGCCCATTTTTGATACACACATGTGGTCTGTCTGGTGGATAGTTGCATTGTCTCGTGATCTCCGTGTGACTTTGTGAATCCTCTTGTCCTCCTATCTTTAGGGTGTTTGTGCCACTGAGAATCGAGAGTTATTCGTCATTATCAGTTTGGATGCCTTCCGCTGCTCTGCCTGTGACTACTTCCCAGCCAGTAGTTGTTACCAATTTGTGCATAGAAGTCACCTATCATCAACTTGATTTTGTGGATAGGCACATCATCCAGTTCTTGCTGCACCTGCTCATAGAATGTATCTATTTCACTGTGGCCTGCTGTGTTTGTTGGTGCATATACTTGTACAGGTGTAATGTCTTGTTTGCAGCATGGCTGTCGTTATTCTGTCATTCACTGCCTCCCAAGTCAGCAGAGTGTTTGCTGTGATTTTATCCAGCATAATTCCTACACCTGAGTATAAGATTGTAGTACTATCAAACACCATCTGCCACTTCCTGCCCATATCATTTCACTGATATTAAGTATGTTCATATGGTATTTTCTCGTTTCTTATGTAACTTGTTCTAGTTTTTCTGTACTATACAAAGTTCATAATTCCACATGCCTGTTCTTGTGATAAATTTGGTCATCAGGATTCGATGTCTTGATTCTAGCTTCCTTTTGGCTTTCATTGAGATCTGTCATATTTGGGTTTTAAGCTCCATTTGCATCTACCATTCCCGGTTTTTGGTTTAAGACAGGGGTGGGCAAACTACAGCCCTTGGGCCACATCCAGCTCACTAGCAGATTTAATCTGGCCCTCGAGCTCCCACTGGGGAGCGGGGTCTGGGGCTTGCCCTGCTCCTGCACTCCAGACAGGAAGCAGGATCAGGGGCCGCTCTGTGCACATGTGCCGTGGCTCTGTGCAGCTCCCGGAAGTAGCGGCATGTCCCCCATCCGGCTCCTATGCGTAGGGGTAGCCAGGGGGCTCCGCATGCTGTCCCTGCCCCAAGCGCCACCCCCGGAGCTCCCATTGGCCGGGAACTGTGGCCAATGGGAGCTGTAGGGGCAGCACCTGCAGACAGGGCAACACGCAGAGCCGCCTGGCCGCACCTTTGCTTAGGAGATATGCTGCTGCTTCTGGGAGCTGCTTGAGGTAAGGGCCACCCAGAGCCTGCACCCCTGAGCCCTCTGGTGGCCCAACCCCCTGCTCCAGCCTTGATCCCGCTCCCACCCTCCGAACCCCTCAGTCCCAGCACGGAGCACCCTCCTACACCCCAAACCCCTCATCCCCAGCCCCACCACAAAGTCTGCACCCCCAGCTGGAGCCCTCACCGCCCTCCCCGTGCCCCAATCCCCTGCCCCAGCCCGGAGCCCCCTTCCATACTCCAAACCCCTTGGTCCTAGCCTGGAGCACCCTCCTGCACCCCAAACCCCTCATCCCCAGCCCCACCCCAGAGCCCACACCTCCAGCTGGAGCCCTCACCCCCCACACACACCCTAACCCCCTGCCCCAGCCTGGAGCTCCCTCCTGCACCCTGAACTCCTCATTTCTGGTCCCACCCCAGAGCCTGCACCCCCAGACAGAGCCCTCACCCCCTCCTCTACCCCAACGCCAATTTCATGAGCATTCATGGCCTGCCATACATTTTGCATACCCAGATGTGGCCCTCGGACCAAAAAGTTTGCCCACCCCTGGTTTAAGAGAACTGTTTCTGTTACTGTAATGCTTTATCTGAGTGGGTTGTAAACCCAACTGCAGAAGCCTCCTTTTTTATCTACACTTGGGACTGCCACTGTTGCTAAAAAGAGAGCTCATTTTTAAATGGAAATTGCCATAGAGTTCAGCAGCAAATAACCCAAAGCTTGTCACTTTATACTTTTCATTTCTAGAGCTTCTAAAGAGGAAAAGCAGAAATATCTGAGGGGTTGATGGGAGAATAACAAAAGATGAAGTAAAAAAGAGTGAGGAAAGAAACACAAGGTGTGTGTTTGTTGTCATAGATATAAGAAATAACGTACTGTCAAATATAGTCTTTATCATTCCTTTTTACAGCCCAGACAGTGAGTTTCAACCTCTGTCTTGGGTTCCCGTCTCTGCCCCAAGTAACTGGGACTGAGAATAGGGGAGAATTTTGTTGTTGTTGCAGTTCTTTGGCCACTAGAGGTTGTTATTCCTGCTGCTTCTGCTTGCCATAGACTCTCTCTCTCTCTCCTTATTCTTTACTACTTCCCCTGCCTGATTCTCTCTCATCTAAGCCATCATCTGTGGAGGTATTGTTAACTTAATTATTCCTCTGGAGGAGGGAGTAAGTGAAGAGGCATCAGGTGAAGGCAGAGGAAGAGAGAGCCATATAGGGATTGAGAGTAGCATGATGGAGAGGGAAACAGGGAACTCTGTGGGAGAGAAGGTTGTGGGAGAGGAAGGAGGAAACCTCACAGGAGGGGCAGTGAAGAGGAAGGAGAATCCTCTTAAGGGGACAGAGGAAGGGATGGACACCAAAGGTGGAAAAGAAGAAAGGAAAGTTGCCCCCCCCCCAGGGGTGGGAAAAGGGGGGACCACACCAAAAAGGTAAAGGGAGAGTGGAAAGTAAGGGTGGAGACACTACAAAGAAGAGATGGGGAAACAGAAGGTGAATGTCCCTTCAAAGGTGTGAGAGGAGGGAATGGATCTCAGTCTGAACGAGGATGATAGCCCACTAGACCTTCCCCAAGAAGAAACAAATAGATATATAGGGAGCAACCAGTGTCTGCTAACAGGAAGGAGCAGTTGTGTGTAAGGGAGAGTTGCAGGGTCTAGTTGAAGCCCCCATTGGTTTGTAAAAACTTCCTAAAGCACCAGACCTTTGAGGGTTGCTCCTTCACTGGTTTTGTGCTCTAGGTATATTTGCTATATAGAAAGTAGAGTCTTGCAGGCTCTTTATTTTAGTAGGGCTATGTCACTGCCACAAAGTGTTACTTAGTGACACAATGTCACGCTGCAATAGAAGGGGGCGAAACATGCAGAATGAGACTGATGACCAAGAATGGCACCAGTGATGTCTGTTCTCAAGTCTCTCTAGAAGGTCTGAGCTTCAGGCTCATTGCATCTCAGGGTTGCTCAATACAATCTCATGGCCAATACAGTCTCTCTCAAGCACAAAAATACTTTTTCTCTCACAGTAGATTAGCCTCCCCACTTGGATATCGGAGATGAGATGTGGATCAATGACCCTGAAGAGGAGAAAATTCCTTCAGGGTGAGGAGAGGTGGAAAAGTCACATCTCTGAACGCGTACTTTCCAAAAGGGGCAGTCCAACCATGCAGATTAAGCAAGTGGTCAGCATACTGATTCTAAAAAATGACTCTGGCTATTTTGACCAGCTGTAAGAAGGCTTCCAGGTTATCTGCTATATCCAGTGCATCTTGGACAAGGAGTGGTCTGTTCCTACATTCTTTTAGATCATGTAAATAATTTTCCCTCCCTCTCAAAGAAATAGGCCAACACATTTCTTGGGTGCCACTTTGGCGTTCCTATTATCTAGGTTGGCAAAGGAGGAGGATGTAGACTGGGAACTTCTTACTTGGTAACCTAGTTTCTCCAAGTCCTGACTATGCAACCTGAAACATTGCAACCTGTATTTGTTGTGTTGATAGGGTTGGAACTGTTTTTCTGAAATGTGAATTAATGAAATATCATGGTAGGTCAACAAAGCAGGGTTACTCAGCTTTACTAAGGGAGTGACATCACAATCATTTTGCTTGTAGAAGGACTTGTATGTCACCTCGAACAATGGCTATAAGGAAGGACATGGAGAAATACGATAAACAGTTAGGAAATTACCACTAGCCTTTCTTTTGTCTTTTAATACGTCATCAAAACCTTGTAATATAACTACAGCTTTGATGCACAATTTTAGATTTTGTGAAGACAAACTTCTTTTGAAAATGTTTGTTTATTGTTTTTTTTTTAAGAGTTACTGATGAAGGAATTAACTACTGGTGGATGTGTGAGGCATGGCTGGCTGTGTTTTTACTTTGTTCTGGTTTTAGCTGTTTACGTGGACACGTTGCCTCACTTGATTAACATTAGCAGGCAGCATTCCCAACCTACTCTACGAACTTGTAAAGTCTAAAGTCACCCCCTTCATGGAGCTCAGCTTTATTAACAAACAAAACAAGAAGATACAATTAAAGAGCTGATGAAACCTTGGTTGCTGTGAGGGTTCCTCCTGTGACGGGTTGGATCACAGAAACCCCCTTGGGAGCTGCCACCCGATGTGCCAAGACTACCCCTGCTTCTGTTTTCCCTGCCAGCTCAGGACTCCAGCACCCCGTCTTGCTGA